>NC_135631.1:16332000-16644250 GCF_053574225.1 Canis aureus | reverse complement strand
CCCACTGTCATTAAACATGAGCCCAGAAGTGCAAGCTCTACAATCTTTTGCTTATAGAAATAGAAATAATATTCAGGTGAATTTCTAGTGAGTATTCAAAAGTCATTCAGATACTTGCTTCTACTGGAAAAAAGACTTTAGTTCTAATGGAGCAATTTATCATAAGGATCTACCAGAAATATTTAAAATTTGCCAGAGTATTTTTCATATACACATTTCAGATCACATCTCTCTCTCTCTCTCTCTCTCTCTCTCTCTCTCTTTTTAAGATATTTAGAATCATGTTCTCAGCAAGAAACTCAATTAGATTGGTTTGGGAAACAGAGTCATGGACAGCAAGATAGGACTATAAAAAGGAAAGAAGAGCAACTAAGGAGGCATGATTTTAAAAGAACATGTAGCAATTTCAACCCAGAAAAGTTAAAATATATGCAAATTTTATGAGTATTTAAAATAGTTGGAGTTTATTTCATGTTATATCCACAACTGTGGTAATTTACCATATGACTTACTCAAGTAGACAATAAGCAACCATTATTATTTGTTTGATATGGTATGATGTGCAAACAGGTATGAGTATTTAGGGTCCAGCTATACAGATTATATGTTTGGGAGTAGAAAAGACCTGTGCCCACCTATGATTGATATGCAGAGCTCTGACGTCACATTGCATTCTATTTCCCTAGGAACTCTTAGATTTTTTTCTGCCTGTTTCTATTCCTTCCCATTTCCAGAGTTCCTCTTCCATGGTCAGTATTTTCTCCAGTTTTTCTGAGACCATTAGTCAATAAATTCAAAAGTGCTTTAGCATCCTACCAGTGGCACTACTGAAAGAAAGTGATTTTTCAGTAGTGCAGAAGAGATCTTACCTCCCTGTATTTTGTTTTGCTACTGAGGTACGAAGATTCTAGCAATCTCTGGTGCTCATCTGAGACTCCCTGCACAACAGAAACCCATTTTTCCCTTTTCTTTTTCAAAACTCAGCTTCTCTCAAACTTAATTTTACCATAGATCTATTTTGTTGCCTGATATCCAGTTGTTCTGCTAGACACAGTTTTGAGAATACTAATCTAAAAACTCAGATGCCAGCAAGCTTAAGAAGTATGGGTGCCCCTTTCCTAACTGTACTTGCTCTGTATTAGTTACAGGGTTCTTCTAAAGGTAAAATAAAATAGAATAGCATCATTGCTTTGTAAAACTGAAGAGCCTATGTGCATGGAAAGAAGTACTATAACCAAAATGTAGTCTTTCTTCCTAAATTGTAGAACATGGTTGCTGAACCTATTTAAAGGAGTTAGAAGAAAGCAAATTAAATTCTTATCTCTCTTTTATACTTTTGTTTCCTTTATTAGTTATTAAACGTAATATGATGGCCGAGCAGGTGCTAGTATTTAGGGCATAGTTGTACAGATTTAAAGATTAGAGGAGTCTCTTATGCCATCAAAATGGAAGAATTACATGTATTACTAAGGTAAATATTTTCCAAATGGACTCATCCACCTTGTGAGGAAAGAGCAATTTTGCTATTTATACAAATCCCGATTCTCAAATTACTGTATTTTCTTCTCAAAGGCTGAGGTTGTAGATTTAAGCCCTGCAAATTACTTTCATTTCAAATTAACAGGGAATATTGGTTCAAATCCATTACCATAACTTAGGTGTAGTGCAGATAGACACACACACTCTCAGATAAATATCTCAAAGATATGCTGCTACCTGACAGCTTTCAGGAGGGACCACACTTCTTGGCTTGGGATAGGGACTTTGGTTTGGCTGCTTATCACTCCTTAAATATTTTATTTGGCACAAGAGAAGACCTATCCTTGCATCTATGTGGAATATCTTTGATTTCCCTTGACAGCCTCCCGTCTCTGAATGTACTATTCACAGTATCTGAAAGCCATCTCTACTCTTGTCGTTCTAGAAAATTCTTAGTTATCCTACAAGTTAAAAGTTATTCTTTGATGATAATCCAGATTTCAGAACACAATTGTTACTTTGTTCAAATACTTGTTGAATTTATCAATTATAACCTCAATTTTTCTTCACATGCCTCCTTGACCATGAAGATACCAGTCAGTGCTCTCAAGACAAGTACTGTTACCAGCTACCTTAATTCCCTAGGAAAGTGGCTTGTACACATGTACTGTTCAATGCTGTTTGTGCGTAAAGGTTCTCTTACTATAAAGACTAAATTATACAACATCCTGGAAGCATTACTGAGTCAAATTAGCTTTTTTTAAAGATTTTTAAAATTTATTTATTCATAGAGACACAGAGAGGCAGAGACACAGGCAGAGGGAGAAGCAGGCTCCACGCAGGAAGTCCCACACGGGACTCAATCCTGGGTCTCCAGGATCACACCCCAGGCTGCAGGCGGCGTTAAACCGCTGCACCATCGGGGCTGCCCAAATTAGCTAACTTTTGAGGGTACTTGCTTCAATCTCCAGGAACAGCTTAGATACTAGAAATATAGTAGATGACATTGGCATTAAATGAAATTATTATTTTCATCTCAGTGCATCAGGCCTACAGACTTCTTTTGTTATGCTCTGGTTAAAGAGAAGTTTATAAGTGGAATTATTTTCCAACATTTTGTATGGTAGGTTTCACATTAAATAATGAATTCTGATACCTGTTTAAATTTGGAAGCTCTTAACATCTTGGAACATGGGGACCGTGTTACTGTATAGTAAAAACTCCACTGGCCTGAGTGGCTGCTGGTTTTTCGGTTCACTTCTGTTCACCCTTACACCCAGCCCACATCATTCATTCTTATTATCCAAATGGCTCCCACCGTCATTTGAGCTTTGATCCCTTATCTTAGTCTATCACTTATAAAATAACACAAGACGACATTGAGAATCCATGATAGAATATATTCTCCAGACTCCTGGAAAAATAATTTCTCATTTTATTCTTTTGTTATAATTGATATTATAATGAATTGATAATTTTATCTAAAAGTATAATCCTTTTATCATCATAATTAGTATCATCTGAACTCTGTGCTAAGAATAATTGTCTCTTAATTAGTTTTTGTTTTATAATTTCCGGACTTTGCAATTCTGTGGTGAAGAAGGTTGAGCTATTTACATAACACTGCTAGAAAGTTTAAAGTCAAATTTGTGTTCATCAGTGGCACAAACTTACAGCCAAATATGCTATAAACCCTTTAAATGCTTTCTGAAATAAATAAAAAAATGGATAAACAAACAAAACTGTAATCTAAGCTTTGGCGACTTCTCTTTTCCCCAACTTGTGTCTCCTCTTCTTTATTCATACAAATGCTTCTGAATGAAAATTCCTTCATCAGTAATTTACACAGGACTTGTTATTTTCAAATTTGGGATGGTTATTTTTGGTCTATTTGCATAGCAATACCACAGTTCCCTATGTTTTAATGATATAACAGTGAAACAGACTCCTGAAAATTTCCTTCAAACCTCGAAAATTTGGGGCCTTCTAAAGACAGCCAGTAAGGAGTGCAAGTCTTTTTTTTTTTTTTAGATTTTATTTATTTATTCATGAGAGACACACACACACAGAAAGAGGCAGAGACACAGGCAGAGGGAGAAGCAGGCTCCATGCGTGGAGCCCATCCTGGGTCTCCAGGATCACTCCCTGAGCCCAAGGCAGGCGCTAAACCGCTGAGCCACCCCGGGATCCCTGAGTGCAAGTCTTAAAAGTTGAACTTCTAAATATGCATACACTGTTGCCTGCAGAAGTGTTTTCAAACTCATGTCACCATTTTGTCTGGCACCATTCTTGGGCTCAATGATGAAGCCCATGATTTTATAGTGAACTCTAAGTGACAGGTGGTGTGGTTCAATCCATTTTTAGACAAACTTTGGGTCATAATCTCCCATTCAAAAACAAGCTGGTGTCACAGGAGCTGTTCTTTTGGGAATCATCTACACATCATACACCTAACTAATCGGGGCCCCAATCTTCTTAAAAATCTCAGCTTCTGCAATCACAGACACTGATCACAGCTATGTGTGAGGAATAATTGAAAGGGTGAGAAAGGTAAATGAGAGAAAAGAGAAGAAATATATGATGGACTTCTCACTCACTTCTTACTTTATTTCAATTCGTCTAAGTGAACAATGCTGACAGCTAAGAAAATGGTCAGAGGAAATTCCACCCTGGTGACTGAATTTGTTCTCTTGGGATTAACAGATCGTCCAGAGCTTCAGCCCATCCTTTTTGTGCTGTTCCTGCTGATCTACTTGATCACTGTGTGTGGGAACCTTGGGATGTTGGTCTTGATTAGGATAGACTCACGCCTCCACACTCCTATGTACTTCTTTCTTGCCAGTTTGTCCTGCTTGGACTTGTGCTATTCCACTAATGTGACTCCCAAGATGTTGGTGAATTTCTTATCAGAGAAGAAAACCATTTCCTATGCTGCTTGTTTAGTCCAGTGTTATTTTTTTATTGCCATGGTGATTACAGAATATTACATGCTGGCTGTAATGGCTTATGATAGGTACATGGCCATCTGTAACCCTTTGCTTTACAGCAGCAAGATGTCCAGAGGAGTCTGTATTCGCCTGATTGTTGGTCCATATGTCTATGGGTTCCTTAGTGGCCTGATGGAAACCATGTGGACCTACCGCTTGACCTTCTGTGGCTCCAATATTATTAATCACTTCTATTGCGCTGACCCTCCCCTCATCCAGCTCTCCTGCTCTGACACTTTCATTAAGGAGACATCCATGTTTGTGGTAGCAGGATTTAACCTCTCCAACTCCCTCCTCATAATCCTCATCTCCTACATCTTTATTCTCATTGCCATCCTGAAGATGCATTCTGCTGAAGGGAGGCACAAAGCCTTTTCCACCTGTGGGTCTCATCTGGTGGCAGTGACTGTGTTTTATGGGACTCTGTTCTGCATGTATGTGAGACCTCCCACGGACAAGTCAGTGGAGCAGTCTAAAATTATTGCTGTTTTCTACACTTTTGTAAGCCCTATGTTGAATCCTATCATTTATAGTCTGAGGAACAAGAATGTGAAACAAGCTTTTTGGAAATTGATCAAAAGAAATGTACTTTTGAAATAAAATTACAATGTATCTTTCTTTATAAATTAAATAAAAGATATATTTACAAGAACTGGATCCAATTTTAACTACATTTACAATAAAGTCAATTTTAAATTTATAATGAAAAGCTATAATCTAAGGACAAAACATTCAAGACATAGGTACAAGAGATATATATTTCTATAGGTGATGTGTGATTGTGCATTGAGTGTGTAAGGGGTTGGAGGTTAGATATGTAGATATGGTGGATAATTTCTCTTCTTTTACCCACTTTTACACTTATAACATCATGTGTTATTTTCATACTACTAAAATTATACATGCTTATAGTAAAACATCCAGTCTCTATAGAAGAGTATAAAGTAAAAGATTTTCCCCTTTTTCTTTCTCCCATTCTGATCTTCCATTGTCTCCTTTCAAAGTTATCATTATTAACAGTTTCTTACACTTTTGGAAAATTTCTCTATATCTATGAACCAATGTATAGCTATATATGTACTCACACACACAAATTTGTCAATATACACATTGATTGTCATGAGCTAACTTTTAATAGTTTGTAATTCTGTAGCATAGCATTTGTTATGCAGGGGGTTCAGTCCTGTGGTATAGAATAATTTGACCAAAACTGCTGATCGAGACTTGCTGTCAGCTCTGGGAGAAGGAAGCCATGATGACCGCTCCATGTCCATGCCTGATGCCCATTTATTCCTCCCCACTTGTGAGAAACACTTTCAATAAGACACTTTCCTCCTTCTGCCATAACAGTACATAAAAACTTGTAGTTAGTTTTTAGATATTAACTCCTAAAGCAGGCAACAAATGTCTCTCAAAGATCATATGCCTTGCCTCAAAAGAAGTTGTGACTCTGTAGAGTTTATCAAAGACATGCCAGCCTCCTGGGCTCTGTGGTTTTCATGTCTTCCTTTCATCATTGCCTGTTAATCTATTTTTCAGGATGGGACAGATATTTTCTATTTGTACCATAATTCAAATTTTATCTGCAAAAACTCTCCCTTGCCACAATTAATTACTATATATCTAATTTCAGAATAAACACACTGACTTGTTTGTAAATATTTTACTGCTAAAGAATGCAAAAGACAAGTTGGTTTTTAAAGGCGTTAACATTTCAGGTGATATTGCAGATATAAAGCATAGGCAGAGTTGAATGTTTACCGAGCATCTATAATAAGCTAAGTACTGCTCAAGTACCAAGGATTCCTCAAGGAGTTCTAGGATTGTATAGTTTTGTAGAGTTCATGAAACTGTAAAGAGAAAAATCAATATAATTTGTTAAGTGTTGGTAATATAAGAAAACAGAAGTGCTCATGCAGCAGAGGAAAGAATGCATTCTGAATAAGTTGAAGTTGGTCTTATGTGATTGTATGAGACAAGAACTTGTTCATCCTTTGTGTGCACGCTCCAGAATACTCATAGCTACTTGTACAATGTGATGTCAGACCAAGCAGCATCTGAATGAAATAACCATTAGAACTGATTCGTGATCACATATGTACGTGTTACTTCCAAAGAAATCAGAAAAGCCACAGAACTGTAATTAGTCACTCCTCCCATGGACATGCTTCTCTCACTTGTATTTCAAAGCTTCTTTCCTACTTGAGAGCTTACTTCTGTTCAATATTTTCTACAAGGTAACATTTTTATATTTATTAATTCTCTATTATCCCCTATAATGGCTTCAACCTTTCTATTACTAGATGCTGTTCTTTATCCTTATTTTGAAAGTCAGATTGTCTGTGAATACTGCTAAAACACACAACTAGACAAATCACTAGTTTTGTAAATTTTAACATTCAACAAATAGTGTGTTGGATTCTACTTAAACAAATATCTAGGAGTCTATTACTGTTTATGCACACACACACAATCAATTTTATAAAACCAGCTCCCTTGTTTCTTCGATTTTCTGATTTCAGTGTCCATGTCTCTATCTTTACAGACTAGCTTGGCACTAAATGAAGCTTCAGTGATGATGACAGCATAGAAAGAAAATTAAATGAACCTCCATTTCAAACGTAAATGAAGTGCTTGAAGTTTTGCCTCTATGTAAGAGAATGTCTGAATGAACCAATGAATGAGGTCATCTGGTCATCTGGAAGTATTTAAGTAATATGCTAAAAATATTGCTCAGAAGTACCAGTGACCCATAATGTCATTGACATTTATGACTAGTATTAGCAATATGAAGCCATAGGTATGGTCACATTGCAAAAGTTTAAGATAAAAGAGGGATTTCACCAAGTGCTTTCATGAATTAGTTGGCTGCCTGAAATTATACCATCACACAGTCTATTTTTTAGTTCATATTGCACTGTGCTGGACTTAGAGTAAGTATGTACTCATGCTTTTTGTACTAATGATTTATCTCAGTAGACCCTGGATACTTACGTAAAAATCATAGTATTTATTTATTAATGCAAAAACCTTCCATGAGGAATTTTAAGAACAGACTCCTCAATTCTTGCTCTTCTTTTAAAGTTAATTTTGAAGGTCCTGTTTATTGAACAAATTAATAAATGTGATGTTGGAAGAATCTATGAGAAAATAGAGAATATTTATCACACATCCTTAAGCAACATTTAATAACTGTAAGAATTTTTATGCTTTTCTTCCCACTTATCTAAAAGATCATGAATCTAATTGGTCATTTTTTTGAGGAAATCTGATCATGTGTACTTAAAAAAATAAACAAATATTCTGGGGAATGATAAGCCTGTCTGTAAGGCTAACATTCATGTATCATATATTTCCTTGGAGCACTAGACATCTGAAGAATGTTTAGATTCTCACACTCATACACACAGATAATGACAGGGAGGGAAGGAAATAACAACAGTCACCAAAGTTCAAGCACTGTTTTAATATATATTGTTTCACTTAATCTGCCCACCAATATTATGATTACAGAATTGTCATTCCCCATTTTGAAGATGAGAAAAAACTCACAGATTGATTGCTTACCTATAATTACTTAGCCATGAGAAGATGTCCAAATGTGTCTGGCTTCAATATTTATTGTTTCTTTTTCCTACTATGATATACATTCAAAACATTTTTATTTTTAAGTAACCTCTACACCCAACATGGGTCTTGAACTTACAAACCTGAGATCAAGAGTCACAAGATCTACTGTCAGGGCACCCAGGAGCTACTCTCCTGCTCTGCCCTTTTTAAAGATTTTATTTTTACATACTATGATATACTTTTTTCACTATACTATGAAGAGAGAAGCCACAGAATGAGTAGAACTATCATTTTCTCTATTCCAAAAATATTGTTGATCAGGTATTTGACAGCTGACTGCACACCAAATAATACAATCTACTGTGAGAAAACATCTTATTTTATAATGTATAAACAAATTGAATTTGTTCAATAAGATGAGCTTTGTAGTTAGATCCTGACTCCATCATTTATCAGCAAAATTAATATTTATGAACATAAACTCTGGGATCAGATTTATTGAGAAAGTTACTTAACCTCACTCTGCCTCAGTTTTTGCCTCTGTAAGATAAGTATATATAGTACTTTCTCATAGGGAAGCTGGGTAGAAAAATGGTTTAATGAATACATTATACACCTGAAACTAAGGTGACACTGTGTGTCAACCATATTCAAATAGAGACATTTAAAAAGTACCCATAAAGTACTTAGCATAATGCCTGATACATAGTATTCACTCAATAAAAGTGAACTGGTTTTTATTATTAACTAGAAAGTTACTTTACCTATTTGAGATTTGATTTCCTGTCATAGGTTTCTGTATTTTTCTGTTGCTATATTTATAATTATTTAGATATAATGCCCTTATAGTTTTGGTTAATTAATTAATGCCTGTGCTTCCCATCTTGTAAATGCCATAGGTCAGATATAAAATTTGAAAGCAATTATTTCTCTGTTGCTTAACTTGGTAAATGGTCTGTGCTCCCTTAAAAGCCAGAAAGGTGATAGAGAAGATAGATAGATAGATGATAGATAGATGATAGATTGATAGATTATAGATATTAGAGGATTCTTACAAACTGAAAATTATAATAGTTGTGTAATATGATGAGAATCAGGAAACATATGACACATACTGACGGAATCTTAATTTTGTATGATTTACTCATGAAAATTGGTCTGTTTTTATTTTCTTCAACAGAAGAATTCATCTGGTGATGTTTAGGATAAATCAGACCAGAGAGAAGGAATTTAGCTTCCTGGAGTTGACCAGTTGTCCAGTGTGGCAGCTTTTCTTCTTTTTCTCATCTCTAGTAATTTATATTCTCTTTCTAGTGGAAATCTTGAGCCTAACTCTGTGGATCACATCCTCATACTATTTCTTCACTGATCTGTCAATCCTACACATTCTGGCTAACTTTTTATTTGAAAAGGTCATTTCCTTGATTAATTTATTTGCACAGTGTAGCATGATCATTTTCCTGTTAACTCAATGTTTTGTCTCTGATGCTGTCTGTGACAATCACATCCATATAACCATTTGCTTTCCATGTGGTCACAATACCAGGTTCAAAGTGTTCTATACTTAAATGGCTTCCATTGCCTATGTTATCAGTTTCATACATCACAGTTGTTTCCTCAAGTACTGGCAATATGGAATATTATCATCACATCTTGCCACTTCACTATAATGGTAAAAATTATAGTTTACCATAGACCAAATGGGAACTCCAGAACATGCTTAGCAGTATATGAGAGAGTCTCAAGTTTTCACTTTTACAAACTTTCAATCTTTCTAGTCACTGTAAACCATATAAACCTCTCTGCTTTTGAATCCTATCTTACAAATATAGCTGGGCAATGGTACCTCCTTGAAAATACCAGTAGTGGAATCCCTGGGTGGCTCAGCGGTTTAGCACCTGGCTTCGGCCCAGGGCGTCATACTGGAGTCCTGAGATCGAGTCTCACATCAGGCTCCTTGCATGGAGCCTGCTTCTCCCTCTGCCTGTGTCTCTGTCATTCTCTCTCTCTCTGTGTTTCTCATGAATAAATAAATAAAATCTTTAAAAAAAAGAAAAAAATCAGTAGCAAAATTAAAAGTCTCTCATATATTGTGACTCTTCTCTCGAACCACCAAATAATAAAGAGAAAGAAAAAGAATGTAATATTTGAAAAGATAAGGAAATCTAAAGTTGAATTACTACATAAACCACTTTTTTATTCACAGCATGAAGAATCACTATATGAATAATTTGAAAGGCTTATATTAATAGTGCTTTTATTATGTAATATAAAATGTTTTTTGTTTGCCTTTTTTGAGGGATGGCAATTTCTTTCTTTCTGTGTCTTTTTATTTATTTATTTATTTATTATTTATTTATTTATTTATTTATTTATTTATTTATTTATTTTTGAGAGAGAGAGCATGAGCAAGGGAAGGGGGGGAGGGAGAGGGAGAGAGAGAATCTCAAGTAGACTCCATGCTCAGCACAGACCCCAACATAGGGCTCAATCTTATGACCCTGAGTTCATGGCCTGAGCCAAAATCAAGAGTTAGATGTTTAACTGACTGAGTTACCCAGGTGCCAGGTATTAAACAACAGAATAAAAATATTGTAGAATAAATTTCCAAATAATATCTAACCAAGAGTGAAGAATAATAGCTAGGTAAGTGACATATTGTAAATCTTTGGCTTAGAAACCTGATTCCTCTCTTTTATAAATCCTCATTTATATCTGCATATCCTGAAAGTCTCATATCCTGCAAGTAGGTGTCCAATTGTGATTGGACAAATCTTTGGCTTAGAAACCTGATTCCTCTCTTTTATAAATCCTCATTTATATCTGCATATCCTGCAAGTCTCATATCCTGCAAGTAGGTGTCCAATTGTGATTTCAGTGTTGAATTAATTTTCTTGAGTTTTAAGGAGCACTTAAGAAATGATGTGATTCTCTAATGAATGAACTTAGGAAATCAGAATGCATGTGGAAGTAGCCATTGATTTGGAGATTGTAATACAATTTAAAAAAAATATTTATTCATTATTTTATACATAGAGAGAGAGAGGATGCAAGCATGGAGGGACAGAGGGGGAGAGAGAATTCTCAACCAGACTTCATACTGAGCATGGAGCCCAACTTGGGACTCAATCCCAGGACCCTGAGATCATGACCTGAGCTGAAATCAAGAGTTGGATACTCAACTGACTGAGCCATCCAGGTTCCCTGGGATTGTAAAGCACTTAAAATCATTATTTATTCTAATGATATTGGGTTGGAAGATCTATTATAATAAAGTGGATTACTTTTTCCTAGAAGACTTGCTCCATTTAATGTCATTGGTAGCCTTTTCATGCAGGCAAGACTATGCTGAGGACAAGTTACCTCTTGCTTTACATTTCTACTGATAGAAGTATCTTTGTATATTTGTGGTCATATATTAATTTAACACAGCTCAAAATAACATTATAAAAAGCCTATTGAGGACAAGGCACAGTAGGTTTTAAAAATGATTAAATATATACCCACTGCTTATGAAGAGTAATATTTATGGAGAAACTTCCATCACTATTTTACCATAAGACTTGCTTGGATAAGAGAAAGAGTTGAAGTATTTGTTTAAATTGTTTTCTGGGGACAGAGAAAGAAAAGTATTAATTTTGCTTAAGGCTTTCAAAGTAGGTTTCCCAGAGGAAGTAAGCACTGCGCTGAGTTTTGAAAGCTGAGTAGAACTTCAAAGGGCAGAGGATGGGGAAAAGGCATTTCCTGATGAAGGAAGCAACTGGAGAATAACTTGGTTGCACCTGGGACACCAATCATGGATAAGAAAGTGAGAAAATATGTGGCTAAATACTAAACTGAATCAGATGAGGAGAGAAGAATGCTTTGCTAAGATCCTTAGATTTAATTTGGTATAGATGAGGAACCATGAACACTTCTTAACCTGAGTAGTGATATGAACTTCCAGTCATGATTCAGCATGTGGCTGAGAGACAAGAATTCTGTGAAGAGTAACAATCTTGTTTTAACCAAGGTAGATAGAGACTACATAACTGGACATTATCATTATTAATCCAGCAAATGAGAGTTTTCTTCCTAAACCAAAATTTCTAGCTCTTTCCTTCCATCTTGGGATAAACTTTCATAGACACATATTCAAATTTTGATCATTAATCGTTAACTTACCTGTTCCTATGTTCTTGCTATCTTTCTATCACCCCATTTGTTTACACATATACTATTGTGCTGCCCAATTCCCTGTTATCAAGGTCCCAAAGTACATGGGGGTAATTCTCCGTTTGTCCCCCACATTGCTGAACAAAAGCTGAGTTCCACAAAGCTCTCAGAAAAAAAAAGTTGTTTATCTTAAACTTCCAATAAGGCAAGCTATTCATATTTTATTTTCTCAATTTTATTAATATTTAAAAAAAAGACTTACCTATTCATTCATGAGAGACACAGAGAAACAGGCAGAGACATAGGCAGAGGGAGAAGCAGGCTCCCTGGGGGAAATCCAATGAAGAACTTGATCCCAGGACCCTGGGACCATGACCTGAGCCAAAGGCAGATGCTCAACCACTGAGCCACTCAGGTGTCCCTAATATTAAGATATTAAAAGGGCGAAGTATTTGAATTAGAAGTGACCTAAGATATAAGATATACTGTAGTAGACACTCATGCATTTTATTTTTTTAAAGATTTTATTTATTTGAGAGAGAGAGAGAGAGAGAATGAAATGGGGGAAGGCAGAGGGAGAGGGACAAGCAGACCCCCCATTGAATGCAGAGGCAGAAGTGGGACTTAATACTAGGACCCTGACAGTCATGCATTTTAAAGATGAAGTCAAAAGAGGATAACTTGCTTAGCACTAAAGGACTAACCTGTGTAAACTTTGTGGAACTAAACCCACTTTACCTGGTTCTCTCTCTAGCCAAATGTAATAGATTTATTAGAAATTGCCTCCAAGAACCTAGAAAGTATGGACATTTTTGATGCATTGTTGTAGATGTTTAATCACTTTGTGAAGTGAGATGATGTTTCATCCACCTCATGAAACAAGATGAACTGTGAGGGAAGCCATTAATGTTAGAAAGGCAGGAGAATTATAGTCAAATCTGATTTCTCATCTCACCCAGGTCACTTAGTAGCTTTGATTTTGAGAAAAGTAATTATCTTTTCTAAGGTTCACTTCCTTCAACTGTAAAATGGGTCTAATAATATTAACCCGACATTTTTTTAAATGAGTTTTTGATGAAATCTTACATGAAAAAAGTTCAGCATGTCAAATTTAATGACAGTTACTTTATTAATCAAATATATGAAAAATATTTAACCACTAAGAAGTTCAAGAGCTATACAGAGGACATTGTGGCCTAGAAAAGTAAGGAATGGGAAGCGCTATCAATCATGTGCATAATGTAGGAGTCTCCAATTACATTCATTACCTTTGGGCTTTTCTAAAAAAGAAAAAAAAAAAAAAACCTCCACAATATAAAACAACCCAAAAAAGGGGCTAAAAAACCCCTTTTTATCAAATGAATGTATAATCGATGCCATAATACCATATGGTAGCATATGCTTGTACTGCATTGGTGGAAAGGTAAATTAATGAGTAACTGGCTTTCTTTAGAATGCAGCTTGTTCTACTGAGGCTTGAAGGCAGTGACGAGAATGGGCCCAACAATGCATGGTAAGCAGTGACGAAGGCCATTACCGAGAGAAATAAGACAGAGAAGAGAAGCTTACACCATTCCTAGCTCCCATGTCACTAATCTTTGAGTTGTCTTCAGGAAACTTTTAATTGGCAGAATTGATTGCTTCATCTTATTTTGTTTTTGTTTTTGTTTTTTTTTTTTTTTAATACTATAGGGAAAAATAGTCATCCTTATAAACACAAGCAACAATCTCCCTCACTTATTTTTGAAGGCGTACTAGTTTTCTGACTTCTTTATAGGTAGGGCTCTTTATTTTGGGTGTTAGGAATGAGCCAAAATGTTGCTATTTATACTTAGAATCCTATCAATATCTTATTTAGTAGGAATAAGTGCATGGTGAGAAATGGGTAAATGGCTACCTGGACAAAAACTAGAGCAGCTGGTCATATGACAAATACCAACATGCCTAATTGGGGATTTTTTTCTAAATATTAAATAAAAGGTAGGTAGACACTAAAATTTTCTTGTGATAGTTTTATATGCTTCACACATGGCAAGATATTTATATACATTTTAAGTTGTAAAATCCTCAGAGAACAATTCTGCAGGAACATTTTAAACATGAGAAAACCCAGGCTCATAAAGATGAAGATGTCTGTCATAAGTTTTTCAGATGAAATCTGCCCAGTTGTAAAACCTGTGTGATGAACATCAGTATTAAGGCTAATGGGAACATTTAAGCACAAAATAATTTTTAAAATTTTGCAAAGCATAAAGATACCTTAGTGGATCATTTTTAGGAAAGCAGGAGGGAAGAAAAGGGCATGAACACATACAGGCTGCAACATGATGTTTCAGTGTTCTCTGGTAGAAAATGAGAAAAAGATAGACTTTATTTATATAAGCACTTTTATTCTTCATTTTTTGGATTTATTTATTTAATAGAGAAAAAGTGCAGGGCAGAGGGGCAGAGAGAGAATCTCAAGCAGATTTCGTGCTGAGCATGGAGCCCAATGTGGGGCTTGATCTTACGACCCTGACATCATGACCCTAGTTGAAATCAAGAGTCTGATACTCAACTGGCTGCACCACCCAGATACCCCCAAATAATCATTTTGCATTTTCATTGTTCAGGATAATATGGAGTCCTTGAGGTCTTTCCAGGAGAGAAGAGATAGAGCTGAAGAATTTGAATGGGGAAGAAATGAGAGAAACCAGACATGTGCTGTGAAGCTGGGGATTGAATGCTGTAAAATAGCCCCTGGAAAAATCCTTCGTGGTTAGGGAGCAGGGGGAGAACTTAAAGAGTAAATATGACTAATGCTTACATTTTATTTTAAAATATTTTTGTATTAAATATCTTTCATCTGCATTTGATAGAGCTGTAGTGTGTGTGTGTGTGTGTGTGTGTGTGAACATGGAATGGATAGATAGGAGGTTTATGGCAATTTTAAAAGGTCTCAAGAGGCTTGTGATTATTTAAACACTGTCATCACAATTTTAAAGTCATAACTTGGTCTTGGGCATAACCTCTCAGGAATTAATTAAATTCTAGCTAATAATTATCTCTTTATATAGTTTTATCTTATGTAGATAAAACTTTCTTTTTTTTCAAGAGGAATCTTGTTTTTGAGTGGAAAATAAAATTCAAGATTACATCTACCTTTTCCTGGGGATCAATATTTCTTTTCTGATTATAGCTTAATATTAGTTATTTTTAATGATGGAGGGGGGAATTTTTTGAATGAATTTGGATCCAACTAGTAATGATTGATGTTTACAACTCCTAAAGGGTTTGTGATTGTCACAGATTTAACTAAGCTTGGTCCACCAGGAGTGCAGATTCTAGATTGCCTGGTTCTTAAATACCTATAAGAAAGAAGCAGTTGTGAATACAAATCTGAAGACCAGAGCAAGCTCTACAGAGACTTACAGTAATCTTGGACATTGATTCTAGAGGTTTGTATTAGTTAGATAATGATTTCAATTCCTTCAAGAGCAACACAAGATAATGATTAAATTAGAAGTTCAATTCTCATTCACATAAAATTCTGAGCTGGTATGTCCGTTGAGCACTGCCATGATTTTAGTAGTTATGACTTATTCACTCATTTTTCTGCCATTGTATCCACATGTTCCTGGATAGCTCTGCACTATGTCCATTTGAACTGCCAGTAGAGGCAGAAAGAAGAAAGGGAAGGGCAAGTCTATGTTATAAAGGGATGGGTAAAAATTGCACATTTCTCTTTCATCACATTCTCTTGCCTAGAACCTACTCTTTGATTGTAGAAAATCTAATTTGAGAATAAACAAAGAGAAGGGAAGTTTTGTGGTTGTGTTGTTTTGTTTACTTTAGTTTTGCTTTTTCTTTCTTTCTGGCTCCGAGAAACAAGCATCAACATGGATATAGGGGAAGTACCCCTTCTAGCCCAGGCTCTGTCAAATCCGTCTATGGCTCTGAGCTATCACTTTGCTCTTTTATTTGTTTTCTTAAGTGTAGACAAACATTCTTGGCCAAGTCATTTCTATCACCTAACTCAGGTCTGATGGACTGAAAAATTAGCTTCTCTAAATGTATCGAATTGACTGGAAATGTGTTAAAAGACTTTTTGAAAGCTTTCCTGTGCATTATATCACCTCCATACATGGTAAAATATTTCTAATCACTCAATTTTTCAAAGATTTCTTTTCTTCCATTTTTCTCCCAAATAGCATCTAGTCATTCTAATCTAGGAAATACTAATTTCTTATATCTCACAAAGAATGAATTAAGATGTATCTTTTAATTTATCAGTGGGTTCCCTTTAACAAAGAACCTAAGGAGTTTATGTGGCATAGTCTGGAAGAAATCATTGTTATCAGAAAAAGAACTTCTGGTACAAGATTCTCAACTTCTAATTAAATTATCTGGTAAATTCATTTTCAGTGGTGAATATCTGTTTGTTGGCATTGACTGGCAAAATCTGAGATGAAAAAAACTGATGTGAGGTTAAGTAAAATATTGAAAATAGACAAAGTAGAAATGCAGATGGGAAAGAAATGTCCTGACAAAACCCAAAAAGATAAATAGATAAAGAAAAATAAGAGGGGTAATTAGCAAAGAAAAAGACTTAAAGCACATTAGAGACTGGAACTCAGAGGTTTGTGTTTGATAACGTTTAGCTGGACACTGTTTCAATTAAACCACTATTTCTAGTGACTCCTGGGGCAAAAGTCATAGAAAAGGAAAGAAGAAAGTGTAGAGAAAAAAACCTAAATGATGTTCTTTTTTTAAGATACCTTATTATTTTTTAATGATTTTATTTATTTATTCATGAGACACACACAGAGGCAGAGACACAGGCAGAGGGAGAAGCAGGCTCTATGCCGGGAGCTCGCCGTGGGACTTGATCCCAGGACTCTAGGATCACACCCTAGACTGAAGGTGGCACTAAACCTCTGAGCCATCCGGCTGCCCCTAAATGATGTTCTAAGAAAATATGATAGTTTTTTTTCCCTTAAAAAAATTTCTATACGAATCCATTGCTCTCATTTCCCATTGAAGGAAATTATGAGAAGAAACTTCACCTCAGTGACTGAGTTCATTCTCCTCGGACTGACCAGTCGCCTGGAGTTGCAGATCGTCCTCTTCCTGCTGTTTCTGGCCATTTACTTGGTCACCCTCGCAGGGAATCTTGGCATGATTGTACTCATCCAGGTCAATGCTCAGCTCCACAAGCCCATGTACTTTTTCCTGAGCCACTTATCCTTTGTGGATCTGTGCTTCTCTTCCAATGTGACTCCCAAGATGCTGGAGGTTTTCTTATCAGAGAAGAAAACCATTTCCTACCCTGCTTGTCTGGTGCAGTGTTACTTCTTTATCACCTTGGTGCACGTGGAGATCTACATCCTGGCTGTGATGGCTTTTGATCGGTACATGGCCATCTGCAACCCTCTGCTTTATGGCAGCAAGATGTCCAAGAGTGTGTGCACATCCCTCATCACGGGGCCTTATGTGTACGGAGCACTCACTGGCCTCATGGAGACCATGTGGACCTACAACCTAGTCTTCTGTGGCCCCAATGAAATTAACCACTTCTACTGTGCTGACCCACCACTGATTAAGCTGGCTTGTTCTGACACTTACAACAAAGAGCTGTCAATGTTTGTTGTGGCAGGATGTAACCTTTCCTTTTCTCTGCTCATCATCCTGATTTCCTACCTTTATATTGTTCCTGCTATCCTGAAGATTCGTTCAACAGAAGGCAGGCATAAAGCTTTCTCTACCTGTGGCTCCCATCTGACAGCTGTCACCATATTCTATGCAACTCTTTTCTTCATGTATCTCAGACGCCCCTCAAAGGAATCTGTGGAACAGGGAAAAATGGTAGCTGTATTTTATACAACGGTAATCCCCATGCTGAACCCCATGATTTATAGCCTTAGGAATAAAGATGTGAAAGAAGCATTAACCAAAGAGTTGTTAGGAAACAAAAGGTTTTCTTAAAAGCTATCACTATTGTTTTGGTCCCCAAATATTTCTAAATCTTTTCCCAGTTACAGAGTGGAATGAGAAATATGGTACATCAAAGAGGAACATTACATTTTTTAAACTTTTAATAATTTTTTAAAGATACAAACAGAAGTAAAATTTTCATTACAAAAGTTTACGTTTGTACTTGTCATTCGTTTTACTCAGTATTTATTTTCTTTCTTTGTCTTTTGTGCACATGGTAGTATTACATTTCTTCTGTTCTGGGTTTAGATGGAAGGGTGTGATTGTTTTTTGGATAATGAGGTAGATTAGTATTCATATGTGTCACTTCTCAGTTGAGCATTTAATTGTTGGTGAGAAATTGTTCAGTGTTTTTTTTTTTGTTTGTTTGTTTTGTTTTGTTTTTGCCTTGCCCTGGTGACCAGCAATATTCAAAATTCAAATTATAAGATGCATTCTTGAGTGAGGACATGTGGGAAAATGCCATGCACCAACTCACACTAGAAGTGAAGAATGGATGACAAGTGCCTTTCTTTTTACAAGGTACTACCATATGTTGAGTTGCTTATTTCCATGGCATCAAGTACCCTCTTCTGACTTACACGATTTAGTTATATAAAATTCAAACATATGAATCCATATAATAGAGAAATCAAACACCACAACTCTCAAAAAATCGTATTTGAGATTTTGTGTTTGTAGTTTTTTGTTTCTGCATATATATGCATGTTTTCAGTTAAAATATATTTTTGCAATTATAAAATTACTAATGTAAAGTGCATATGTTGTTTTAAAGGTTGAATAGTACTACAGGCTTATATACACTCGGGTCTCCCTTTCCCCTCATCTTATCTCCCCATAGGTAACACATTCTTATTGCTGTCTTTCTCACTTAAATCATTTTAAATTAGAAGCTTATATGTCTATTTATTTACTTTCAAATATATGCATGATTGATTGGCATCTTTTTACTAAAAATAATGTATTAATTTTTTTTTTTTTTTTTTTTACCAATCCCTACATTCATATCCAAGAATCACTAGTGCTTTGTCCTCAAGTTTCTAATATGGTCATATTTGAATTTTTTTTTAAATTTTTATTTATTTATGATAGTTACAGAGAGAGAGAGGCAGAGACACAGGCAGAGGGAGAAGCAGGCCTCCATGCACTGGGAGCCTGACGTGGGATTCGATCCCGGGTCTCCAGGATCGCGCCCTGGGCCAAAGGCAGGTGCCAAACCGCTGCGCCACCCAGGGGTCTCATATTTGAATTTTTTAATTGACATTTGCTAGAACAACTCTAAATATATCATTAGTAATACCTGAATAATGATATGAGTAGCACTATGAACATTGCTAATACTTATTACCAACACTATGAGTAATACTATGAATGCAATTCTCTCATCGTTCATTTATTTGATTTTCAGAGTTACTGGTTGTTTTTACTTTTGCTTTTTAAAAAATTATTCTTTTTTGCCAAGCATACACAGAACTATAAAGTACCTTTTACAGAGACAGAATGATAGGTGATCTATAATTCATACATTTTGTCCTTAGGGACATTCTGTTCTCATGTTGAATACTGCACTGGTTGCTCTCTAATATGTTGCAGAGCTGTTATCTGGAGATAGTGATTGCTACTCTTGGTTTAAGTTGTTCATCCATTCAACTTATTACTGGGCAAAATGCTACAAATTAGAGATTAAGTAGTACACAAGAGAGAAAAAGTGCTTTATTATGTGTGGAGGTGGAGATATTGCAGCAGGCACACAAACAGATAACAAAATATTTCAGGCGTTGGTAAGTGCTATGAAGAAGGGAAAGCCAGGCAGTCTGGGAGACAATGACTTGACAGCATCAGAAGTAAGGATTGTGCCAATGTGTCAGTGACTTGGAAAGGAATCTTGGAGAAAATGAAACATTGACTTCAAAGCCTCATGGACCAGAAGAAGTCAAACACAAGGAGATCTTTGGGAGTTATAAGCAGGAGAATCACTAGTGAGTACAAAGTTTCAGGATGATGCCTGGCATGTTGAAGTCACAGAAGGAAAAGCCATGTGCCTGGAGTGTAGTAAACAGGAGAAACGATGGGAGAAGTTGATGCCAGAAAAGTGGTTCCCTTATTTACTGGACAGCACTGTGCATCGTCAGAGTTGACAAGCTAACACACTGCACCAGTTTGCGTTCATGTCTGCACTTTGGTTGCTGCCATGTGATGTGTGGCCAATAGTCCCTTAGGTTAGGCAGAGTGGGTAGTAGTAGTTTGCTTCATTAAGGTTTTTCTTTTTTAAAATTATTGTTGTGTTGAGTCAGCAAAGATCAGTTTATGGAACACTGACTGGACTTTTCTGCTCCAGCTCCAAGTTTCCTGCACACATTCTCTACCCTTAAAATTTATGACTTAGCTGAAAACTCGTTGACTTACACATGCTTCAAACATTCTTGCTTTCTAGCTTATCTCATTAAGCACTCTAGTCAGGTAATCATGGTTAATAATATACAATTATATGTTACGTATACATATTAGAAGAGGAAGGGAGGATTCGGAAAGAAATAGTAAATGTGAAAATGGAGTTAATTAAAACATCCAGGAAAACATTCTAATTTGGAGGAAGGAGAGAGACAAAAGGCAAACTAGAAGTTTTCAGGGTGTGTTCCCTAGGAAATAAAGGAATCTCTGTCCTTTGTCCAACTTCTCTGCACAGGATTTAGGGGATTGAGGGAGGATATAACGCACATTCTGATAGACGTGTAGAATCCAAGTACTAGGATAGCCTGTTTCTCTGTTCCAGTTGAACAGTTAGAAGCAACAAATTCCTCAACCAACAATGATTACAGTGTATGTTTAGGGAGGAATGGCTTCAGTCTTCCCAGAACTTCTGTGGTCTTGCATAGTGCGGTAGCTCTAGATTGTTCACAATTTCTTAAAGGGCCAAAAAAGCAGATAAAATTGGCAAATGAAGGGTTAATTTTAATTAATTAATTAATCAATTAATTATATTATTCAGAAAGAAAAAGAGAGAATTCTGAGAGGGCAAAGGGAAAAGGAGAATATAAAACAGTTTCCTCGCTGAGTGTGGAGCCCAATGGGAGCTCAATGGCAGGACTCTGAGATTATCACCTGTGCTGAAATCAAGAGTTGGCCACTTGTCTGACTGACTACCCAGGTGCCCATTTGCTGAGGTCTAAATAAGGAAGAGTCATCAGATAAGAATGAGAATATATCAATAGAATATCATCTCCCTGAGAGCAGGTATTACTATAATTATTTTTTAATTATAACTGCATTTAGGCACATAGTAAATGGATACATAAACACGTGAATGCATGTCAATGTGTATAGATGCTGATATGACGTTCAAGAATTGTTGTGTTTTCCAAAAGCCTTGTAGTATATTTATCTTGTAGAACTTACGTGCAGTACCATGGTTATTAGGGACAGGAATGAATTGACTTAAATGTTTTCCACTTTAAAAGACAGAGCCTCATAATATTCATGAATCTCAATTAGAGGAATATAATTTCATGCCTTACAACATAGATATTGAGAACTAAAAATTATTCCCACCACACCTGCAAACAATTCTCTAAATTAAAGAAATAAAAATGAAAAGTGTATGTCTTAATTTATTTTCTCTTCTAAATGGGTAGAAACCATAAACTGGAAGAGGAAAGCTACTAGAAATCATCTTCTGTTGATAAAAAGTATTTATCAAGGAATTCCTTTTTTTTAAAGATTTTATTTATTCATGAGAGACACAGAGAGAGAGAGAGAGAGAGAGAAAGAGAGAGGCAGAAACACAGGCAGAGGGAGAAGCAGGCTCCATACAGAAAACCCTACATGGGACTTGATCTGGATCACATCCTGGGCCAAAGGTCGTGCTAAACTACTGCTGAGCCACCCAGGCTGCCCAAAGAATTCCTTTTTTTTTTTTTTACAGTGTTACACAATTAAAAATTATCATCCCTAATCTGGGAATTTAGTTGAGTCTTAGAGAAATGAATTAATTTTTTTTCAGGCAAGAAGCTCACTTGAGGCTCATCAACAGGTGAATATGACAAATGACAAGTATCATCCTTTAGTCTCCAATTTTTTTTACAGTTGTGTCCTTCCTGAAAATGGAAGGAACTTTATTAATACACAGAATTGAACTCATGAAGTACAGATTACTTGAAGACTATGTCATACAGACATGATTAATATCACATAGGAAACTAGGACTCTCCTCAAGCACAAAGAAACATAACACAGTCACCAGGATACAGACAAAACATTTTAAAAGGGGAATAAAGTAAACTCTCAAGTTCTTCTAGCCATTTTCTTTTGTTTACTTTAAAAATTGTAATCCTGCTGAGAGTAATTTTGCTCTTGAGATTCATTTCCCATTATAGATGATGCAATGTGTAGCATTTTAATGAACTCTTCAGGTTTCTGTCTATACCCTCCAGTGAGAGATCCCCATAGTGGGAAATTCAACCCTTATAAATCCTTCTGAATTACCTATCCATTGATAATGACAGATGAGATGTTTCTGAGAACATTCTTTCACGTACAGGTAGGTTCATGCACAGGTAGGTTCATGCACAAGGACAGTGTTGTGTTTTTATGGAATCACTCTGAAGTGTTAGCCTTCCAGGTGACCTTGTAATTCTGTGCAGGAAGATAATGTTCTTGGGAAGGGTTTTCAGGAAGTGGCATGAGAAGCTTCACTACAACAATGCACATCAGTTGTAGTTGGGGCCTTTGGCCTGATGCCCTACTCCAAGAACTGCAATCATTCAATGGCAGAAGTATGTCCCATCTCACCCAACAAATAGTAGGACTCCTCCCCATGCTAAGTGATAGATAATTCTATTTCTGTTTTCTCTAATAAAGACATTTCTCTGCTAGTACTAGTGTCATTTTCCATTTCTCTCACTTTACTCTGTGTCTGTCTGTGTCCTACCTTCCTCTCTCTCTCATATGCATGTACAGTCATTGAATAAAACTTTGACACAGTTCTACCATTTGTGCTCAAATCAACAGTATGTTCAGGCACAAAGATTACAAACCCACTTACCCTGAAGATGTTAATAAATGATCCTGTACTGCTTAGAACTCACTGGTCCTTTTCTGTCCCTTCCTTCTACATACCTGCTTGACTTTTGGAGTTTGAACATGGAGATAGCCTGGGAGAACAATTTCACTCTGAATGGGATTTCTCTGTTGTCCTCTGCCTTGTTATAAACAGCACTCTAAGTACATCGGTAAGATCCTGGCAGGTTCATTATGGGCCCACACATTTCCAAGGGTAACAATTTTCTGTTTGCCTAAGATGGAGGTGTTTCCAAGGATGCAAAACTTTCATTCCTAAACCAAGAAATTTCTGGGCAAACTGGATGTCATTTACTCACGCTACAGATATCTCACCACAGACTGAGCTGGTCACAGACGTAGATGGATGTCCTTAGTATTGAGAATTTGAAGTTCATTTTGCTCCCCTATCCAAATTTGTCATGAAACAGCTACTAAAATTGAGACCTTCTTGGAGCTAGAGATTCAGCTTATTAGGCGTGACTTATTCACTGAATCATTCCTCACTTCCTAATATCATTTATCTTTTTCTTCTATGTCTTGAGCACATTTGCCATGAGTGAAAAGGAAGCAGTTAAAAATACTCTTGTTACATATTACTCATATAGTTTATTAATCATCTAAAACCAATGAACTTGTACAAAATGTTTCTAAAGGGGTGCTTAGATAGAGTAGACTGAAAACATAAAAAGATTTCTTGCCTAAATATGTGGAGAATGGTAAATTATTCAGAAGAAAGCAAATGAATTATGTAGACCCCTCAGAGCAAAGAGGATCTCAAATGAGTTGACAATGTCTTCTTTTCTCTTTTTTCAAATCCATGATTAGATGAAGTAACACCTCTCTGAATGGACTATTTTGGCAGAGAGGACCTATACTGCGATCTCTATCTCTTTGCCTCAGTCACTACCAATAGTCTAGAGAAGGATGAAAGCCATGTCTTGATTTTCCCATTTCCATCTGTTATCTATCACATAAATTTCTACCAGAAGATGAGCAGTGGGAGGCACAGAGATAGTGGGAAAACTAAGAGATAAATCCTGAGAAATAAAGAAAGCAGGCCAGATCTCAGATGATAATAGGTAAGAACAGTTAGGTGTCTTTTTGACAAGAAATGAGTTGGACATAAGAACTTATGATGGATAAGAGAAACCAGTGATTTTTTTGGTGGAAATATTAACTATATAAATGAAGAAGTGAATCAATAAATATAAAAGATGATGATGATGATGCTTTTCTAACTTGTGCTTTGCTGGCACATACAACATGATTTATAAATAACCAATGATCAGTTTTGCAATCTCTTGACTCATAAATAGTAGATTGTGAGTAGAATATTGAATGTGCTAAATGGTATCCAGATTCCACAAATCTAGCCATTTTATTTGATACTGCCCAAAACTAAAAAGAACCTTCTTCACAGCCCCTCAAAAATGTCCTTATGTTTTTATGTTTTAGAAATGTCATTGATGTAAACTTAAATATCGATAGAAGAATATAATAAGCCCTCACTGTTTCATTGTTATTATTTTATACAAAGTTCTAAGACAGAAAGAAAGGAAGAAATGGACTGCCATAGAATCTGTTAATGCTTCAAGACCAAGGGAGAAGAATAGTCTAACAAGAGGAAATGATGCTTGAATTTATTTTTATTGGACTTGTTTACAATGTGGACAAATGGCAGGCAATGATTCAGTTCTCAATAGTCAAATTTCAAGATGTTAAACTTTTAAAGTTTAAAGTTTAAAAGATTTTTTAAAAGTTTTAAAACTCTCTAATTCAATGTGATGCTTTAAAAGATTTTTCCTTTTTTGCATAAGAATAATTGGTTTGCACTATACCATTTTATATAGTTTTATTTAATCATTTTTAATTTTTTTTATTTAATCATTTTTATGATAAACAGTTCAATAGGCAAGTTTCATAAATGGATATTGAACTTTCTAATGATGAAATAGCATTTCTTTGTGGTTTTGAATAAATTTATAATGTATTAAAGACCTTTGAAACTCTATAAATCTATTGAATAATTAAAACATATGCGCTTTTTAAAATGTGGGGCTGGTGGTAAAAGGTCTTTCCTTTTCAAGAGACAGCAAGAACAAACATTCTCCTTTTTAATTTTTTTTTTTAAGAGACAGAGTCAGGAAGGCGCAAAGTGAAAGAGAATCTAGAGCAGGCTCCACTCCCATTGTGGACCCCAATGCAGGGCTTGATCTCAAGACCCAGAGATCATGATCTGAGTCAGATTCAGGAGTCAGATGCTTAACTGACTGAGCCAACCTGGCTGCCTACCTTCTGAAATTTTTGTGTAGACAAGAATAACTATTGCAAGTTCTGTCAGGGTATTTGTGAAATATTATTTTCCTATTTTTTTCTGTAAAAAAGTTTATGTAGAATTACATGTATGAAAGAAAGAGATACTGCTAAGAAAATATGTATGAGAAAGAATAGAGGAAAAACAAAAAGAAAACTAGCTGAGGAATTGAAAGAATTGATTAGGAAATGTCATTATATATGATGAATGGCTCTATTTGGTCGGTGTATTTTCTGATTTCTGTTTATTTGGTTAGATAACATGCATCTTCCTCTGGATCAGATTTAAGAAAATGCTCAATTTTACTGATGTAACAGAATTCATTCTTTTGGGATTAACCAGTCGTCCTGAACTGCAAGTCCTTTTCTTTGTGGTGTTCTTACTGGTCTACATTATCACGCTGGTCGGGAACATTGGCATGATCATTCTAATCAGGATCAGTCCCCAGCTCAACAGTCCCATGTACTTCTTCCTCAGCCACTTATCTTTTGCCGATGTGTGGTTCTCCTCTAATGTCACACCGAAGATGTTAGAAAATCTGGTGGCTGAGATCAAAACCATTTCCTACGCTGGCTGTATAGTGCAGTGTTTTTTCTTCATTGCCTTTGTCCATGTGGAGGTGTTCATCCTTGCCGTAATGGCCTTTGACAGATACATGGCGATTGGCAACCCTCTGCTCTACAGCAGCCGAATGTCAAGGACCATCTGTATTCGACTGATCTCTTTTCCTTACATATATGGCTTCTTCATTAGTCTGATCTCCACACTGTGGACCCATGGTCTATACTTTTGTGGGAACGTAGAGATCAACCACTTCTACTGTGCAGATCCAGCTCTCATCAAAATGGCCTGTGCAGGGACCTTCATCAAAGAATACACCATGCGCACATTGGCAGGGCTCAACTTCTCTTATTCTCTACTAGTCATTATCATCTCCTACATTTTCATCCTCATCGCCATCCTAAGGATGCGCTCAGCAGAAGGAAGAAAGAAAGCCTTTTCCACATGTGGCTCCCACTTGACAGCTGTCACCATATTCTATGGAACCCTCTTCTTCATGTATCTCAGAAGTCCGACAGAAGAGTCTGTGGAACAGGGCAAAATGGTGGCTGTGTTTTACACCACAGTAATTCCTATGTTGAACCCCATGATCTACAGTCTCAGGAACAAAGATGTAAAGGAGGCCATGAGCAGAGCAGTCAGTAGAACTTTTTTAACTAAGTAAAATAGAAACTTCAAATGTATGATGACACCATAGTTTGAAGGAGAGTGTAAATTTACCATTTTTTTCAAATTATTCTGAGAAGAGTTGTTACTTATGTTTTCAATAAAGTGACAGGGAATACATAAATGAGAAAGGAGTAGTGGCACGAAGGTAAGGGAAGTATTTTGTAGACCTGACTTTCTTGGCCTAGTTGTGCTGACAATAGCATCCACTCTTTCCCTTCCACATAACGTCAAGTTCAGTAGGTTATTTTGTGACTGGGAATGTTTGCTCCTTGCTTTTGAATATTTAACACATCAGTGTTTTGGGTATGATTTTAAAACACTGTAATGGTGTCTTCTTGAATCTAGAATAGATGTTGGTTTGAGATTACATGTTATTATTTTAAAATGGTTCCATTGAATATGATTTCACCATGAGGCATTGTTATAACTGGAGACAGTACAGCTGAGAATGGAATATTTTATGTAAAATATGATATAAAATATGTGTAAGCAGTGGGAATTGATATAACTGTATCTTGGATGAGTGTTTACCTTCCAAATATATAGTAGTTAATTCAATAAACTTCATTTGTATGTGAACATACTTGATGTCCTATGGTATCCATCTAAGATCCATTTTATGTCTTTTACTACAATAACTATCAGAAGGTGATCACAGAATCTCAGTGATGTTTTGGAACTTGGAATTTTTTTTCATAAATATATTTTGATAAGTTATCTTTAGAAAATTGGAGGAGATGTAGATAAGTTTGTTCTTTTATGCTTTTTAAAAAGTACAGTTGTGTTTGGTGGCAGTTAATAGCAGAACCCTTAGTAGTTGTAGCACATTTCTATGTACCTTGTTTCATATCTGACTTTGAAATGAACACATCATCATTCATAAGTAACACATGCTCTTTATGCTCTATCCTTTGTTTTTCTTTTTTTTTAAGATTTTATTTATTTATTTATGAAAGAGAGAGAGAGAGACAGGCAGAGGGAGAAGCAGGCTCCATGCAAGGAGCCTGACGTGGGACTCGATCCTGGGACTCCAGGATCACACCTCGGGCCAAAGGCATTTGCCAAACTGCTGAGCCACCCAGGCATCCCTGTTTTTCTATAATACTATTGCCTTAGCTTCAAAATGCTTTTATATGAAGGATAAGAAGGATTTAAAGGCACAAAATGTTAAATTTCATTGTGAATGCTCAAAATCTGTAATCTGCCTTTTCAGGATTTAAGTCCTGTTCATTTTCTTTGTTTACCAATAGTTTATAAGAACATTAAAAGATAAGGCTATGTTTTTCACAAAGAAAGCAGATTTATGCATGCACTGTATGTGTTTATCTGCATACACATATACGTATATGTTACACAAGTGTACATATGTGTGTATGTATATTTATGTGTTGTGTGTGTGTGTGTTTCAGAGTAGTCAACTTGATTGTACTTTCCAGGAGTTCTTAGGAATTTTCTTTGGGAATATTTTTTTGTAATTGTCACATAAAATAACCAACATGATGATATCATTTATAATATTATATGGTTTAATATTGTGGGCTCTGTTATTGTACTACATTATTTCCAGTTTCACTACATTTAATTTTAATTTTATAACTTCAAATTACCTACATCTTCAACAGCAGAAATCCTTTCCCAACATAGCTGTATCTTGGCAGACAGTATAAAACTTAGTCTACCTGAAAGCCAGTAATTTTCCTTATTATTAAAGTTTAAATGTTGGAGAGGATGCAGAGGAAAGGGAACCCTCTTACACTGTGGGTGGGAATGGGAACTGGTGCAGCCACTCTGGAAAACTGTGTGGAGGTCCCTCAAAGAGTTAAAAATAGACCTGCCCTGCGACGCAGCAATTGCACTGCTGGGGATTTACCCCAAAGATACAGATGCAATGAAACGCCGAGACACCTGCACCCCGATGTTTCTAGCAGCAATGTCCACAATAGCCAAACTGTGGAAGGAGCCTCGGTGTCCATCGAAAGATGAATGGATGAAGAAGCTGTGGTCTATGTATACAATGGAATATTCCTCAGCCATTAGAAATGACAAATACCCACCATTTGCTTCGACGTGGATGGAACTGGAAGGTATTATGCTGAGTGAAGTAAGTCAGTTGGAGAAGGACAAACATTGTATGGTCTCATTCATTTGGGGAATATAAATAATAGTGAAAGGGAATAGAAGGGAAGGGAGAAGAAATGGGTAGGAAATATCAGAAAGGGAGACAGAACATAAAGACTCTTAACTCTGGGAATCGAACTAGGGGTGGTGGAAGGGGAGGAGGGTGGGGGGTGGGGGTGAATGGGTGACGGACTCTGAGGGGGGCACTTGATGGGATGAACACTGGGTGTTATTCTGTATGTTGGCAAAGTGAACACCAATAAAAATAAATTTATTATTAAAAAATAAATAAATAAAAAACTAGCAAAGTGAAAAAAAATAAAGTTTAAATATTCTTGAGTATTAGTGAAGTCCAAGATTACAACACACTCCTCGGGCATTTGAATTATTTCAATTCTTTTTTGCGCCTTTTATCTATTTCTCTGTTGGAGAATACATTTTTCTTTTGCACAGAAGCAATTATTTTTCTAATTACTCTGTTTTAAGAGTGTTGTTGTTGTCTCACTGTACATTAAGTTCCATGTGAGAAGAATCCATTTCTGTTGTGATCATCACTGTAATATCAGTATTGTAAACTCTGAGTCATTGTAGATCAAAAATTGAAATTTTTATCCTCACAATTAATATTTACTTTTGGGTAATAGGATGAGATGAATAGCAGTCCAAACTGGAACAAATGCCTGGATTCAGAAATCCAGTCCCTGATTGATTAGAAGTGTAACCTTGAGAAGTCGTTGAAACTCTCTGGGCTCTAAGTTTTTTGTCTGTAAATATTTATAGTAATGATCTCAAGATGTAGTTATGAGAATTAAGTTAAATTAGCACATGCTAAATCTAATATATGCTTTACTGTTGCTATTATTAATTTTCTTATTTTCCCTTGCATAAAATGATGTGATGCAGATATGTTTTTTATGCTTTGATATGCTATAGTTTTCGTTGTAGGGAATGATAACTTATTTCATCTTTCACTGAAAAAGCCCAGTGGCACAAGACTGTGGACTGCAGCACACAAGATTGCCTCATGCAGATTGAGTGACATCATCACCAAGTTTAACGTGATGCAAACCCAAAGCCAATTGTGTTATTTGATCCCAAGACACTTTAAAAATAACTTGAGTTTGAGGAATAGCAAAATTGTAAAAATCTGCTATTAATACAAAATTCTCTTCCTCTAGAGAGCTACTTGCCCCTAGGGTTGTTCGTAGAGAATACTTCTTAATTGGTTCTTCTTTTTTTTTTTTTTTTTAATTTCTCTAAGGCAACCATTTAAGGGAAACTTCTCTTGTGGACTTTCAGGTTCTCTCTTGTCTCGTAAACATTGTTTATCATATTTTTAAAGATCTTATTTATTTATTCATGAGACACAGAGAGAGAGAGGCAGAGACACAGCAGAGGCAGAGGTTAGAAGCAGGTTCCATGCAGGAAGCCCGAGGGGACTCCATCCCTGATCTCCAGGATCATGCTCCAGGCAGAAGGAGGCGCTAAACAGCTAAGCCACCAGGGCTGCCCTGTTTATCATATCTTATGTAGCATTTGCTTTTCACTTCTGCATTCTTACTGGGAATATTTCTCTTCATTATCAGGTTGGTATAAAAATGTATCTGATTTGTCAGATTAAATTTGCATCTTAGATTTTATTTTCTCTTATTCTTTGTAATTACCTTTATTTATTCCACACATATCTGCGTGTGTAGGTGCGTATTTGTGCACATGGTAGAGACAGAGAAATGGGAAGGAAGGAGAAAAAGAGAGAGAGAAAAAGAGAGATTTTCTATAGAGATTTGATTATTTGATTATTACAAACTATTAATGGAAACTATAATTTGCAAGAGTGCATTTAATAATAATTGCCCAGTGTATTTATTATGTGTGAATGTGTAAGATCTCTTCATACTCCTAACTAAACAATGAAGTGGGTATTATTGTTACAGTAACATCACATTAAGGCATAGAGAAATTAAAGAGAAGCAAAACAAGTATAAAACCAGTCCTTGCTGGGATGCCTGCTGGCTCAGTGATTGGGCCTCTGCCTCCAGCTCAGGTCGTGATCCTGGGGTCCTGAGATCGAGTTTCACATCAGGGTCCCCACAGGGAACCTGAGTCTCCCTCTGCCTGTGTCTCTGCCTCTCACTCTGTGTGTGTCTCTCATAAATAAATAAATAAAATCTTAAAAAAAAAAAAAGAAAAGAAGTGTGCAAAATATCCAAGAAACTTTCCCAGAGCTCCACTGGATCCTCAAAGTAGAGTGAATCATTCCCCACTTTCTGATTCTCCTATAAATCTGTAAAAATATATTACAGTTTTAGAAATTTTAATTACCACTATAAATGGTGACTTTAATCTCTTTATTTTACATATGTTTAAACTCTAGAATATAAGAGTCAATAATGTTTAGTAGATTATAATTATATGTTAGCTATGCAAAAGAGTCCACATCTAGGGAATATGTATGATTATATGGATGTGTACAAGTAGTTTACTCCTTTCTACTTGGCTTTGATGACCATGTGGTAAGTTTGTCCCTGTTCAATTTATTTATTTATTTATTTATTTATTTATTTATTTATTTATTTATTTATCTATCTATCTATCTATTTTAATAATAAATTTATTTTTTATTGGTGTTCAATTTGCCAACATACAGAATAACATCCAGTGCTCATCCTGTCAAGTGCCCCCCTCAGTGCCCGTCACCCATTCACCCCCACCTCCCGCCCTCCTCCTCTTCCACCACCCCTAGTTTGATTCCCAGAGTTAGGAATTCCCAGAGTTCTTTATGTTCTGTCTCCCTTTCTGATATTTCCTACCCATTTCTTCTCCCTTCCCTTCTATTCCCTTTCACTATTATTTATATTCCCCAAATGAATGAGTCCATATAATGTTTGTCCTTCTCCAATTGTCTCATTTCACTCAGCATCATACCCTCCAGTTCCATCCACGTCGAAGCAAATGGTGGGTATTTGTCATTTCTAATGGCTGAGGAATATTCCATTGTATACATACTCCACATCTACTTTATCCATCCATCTTTCGATGGACACCGAGGCTACTTCCACAGTTTGGCTATTGTGGACATTGCTGCTAGAAACATCGGGGTGCAGGTGTCCCGGCATTTCATTGCAACTGCATCTTTGGGGTAAATCCCCAGCAGTGTCAATTTAAATGAGTGCAAGGATTAGGTGAGATTAAAAGTAATATTTTCTCAGACACTTAGGTCTGGTGAATTATTTGATTAAAGGGCTTCCATCCCTAATTATTGACAATATGCTTATAATGAAAAAGTTATAAGGTAAAAAATCATTTATGCTATGGGTCAAAATAGAACTGTAAATATCGTAAAATATGAAACTACCAAACATGGAAAAAAGAGATGTTTAAGAAATAGTCTTGGAAGGGTGCCTGAGTGGCTCAGTCAGTTAAGCAGCTGGTTCTTCATTTTGACTCAGGTCATGGTCTTAGGGTCCTTGGATCGAACCTTTCTTCTGGCTCCATGCCCAAGGGGAAGCTCCTTGATGAATTACTCTCTTCCTCTACCTCTGCCCCTCCTCACATAGGGTCTTTCTCTGTGTGTGTGTGTCTCTGAAATAAAAAAAAATCTTTAAAAAATGAAATAGTCTTGGAATTTTGGCTGAGCACAATATTTAGTACTCGTATGCTTCAATCACAATATTTAGTATAACTGGCATCCTAGGGCACCTCAGTAGCTCTCAGAGAGCCTGCTCCATGGCAAGTGCTCAGGAGAGATGTGCCGTGAGAACAGCAGAGTGCAGTCACGGAGAGTGAATAAAGAAAGATGAAAGAGACGTGGGTAAAGAGTTAAATTAATAAACCGATTCTTGACTTTTAAATTATTTCTTTCTAGCCATCACTGAGATTGCTAACCCGTGTTGACTCTGAATTGAGAAAATGCTCAATTTCACCGATGTGACAGAATTCATTCTCTTGGGACTCACCAGTCGTCAGGAATGGCAAGTTCTCCTCTTTGCCATTTTTCTTGCAGTCTACATTGTCACGGTGGTGGGCAATGTTGGCATGATTGTGTTGATTAAGGTCAGTCCACAGCTTAACAGCCCCATGTACTTTTTTCTCAGCCATTTGTCATTTGTGGATGTGTGGTTTTCTTCCAACGTGACCCCCAAAATGCTGGAAAATCTGTTATCTGAGACAAAAACGATTTCTTATGCTGGCTGTTTGGTACAGTGTTTCTTCTTCATTGCCCTTGTCCATGTGGAAATTTTCATTCTTGCTGTGATGGCCTTTGATAGGTACATGGCAATTGGGAAGCCCCTGCTGTATGGCAGCAAAATGTCTAGGGCTGTGTGTATTCGGCTGATTTCCTTCCCTTACGTATATGGTTTTCTGACTAGTCTGGCAGCAACCCTGTGGACATATGGCTTGTCCTTTTGTGGGAATATTGAGATCAACCACTTCTACTGTGCAGACCCACCTCTCATCAAAATGGCATGTGCTGGGACCTTTGTAAAAGAATACACTATGATCATACTTGCAGGTATTAATTTCACATATTCCCTGACTGTAGTGACCATTTCTTATCTGTTCATTCTCCTTGCCATTCTACGGATGCACTCGGCGCAAGGGAGGCGGAAGGCCTTTTCCACCTGTGGGTCCCACTTGACAGCTGTCGTCATATTTTATGGGACTCTCATATTCATGTATCTCAGACGTCCCACAGAGGAGTCTGTGGAGCAGGGGAAAATGGTGGCTGTGTTTTATACCACAGTGATTCCCATGCTGAATCCCATGATCTACAGTCTGAGGAACAAAGATGTGAAAGAAGCCATGAGCAAAGTGATCAGCAGAATATGTTTAACAAAATAAAATAAAATTCAGTTAATATTGTTTTCTGTGTTTCATAAGCATTTGACAACAGGTTGTGGTTCAGTACATCACTGAGAGACTTTTTATAAAAGCTACAGGTTTTGTAAAATAGTGAGACTCAAACTTAGAGAAAAAGTGATAAATCTATCCCTATTGACGTGAGTAGTGTGGATTAATTAAAACTCAATAAATTAATTAGTTGAAAAAGTTATTGGAGACAATATTCACAGGTACACTAATGAAATTGTTCAAATATAGGTCTTAAATTATGACTGTTTTTCTTAGTAAAAAATGCAATGGATGAGCATGGGAAATGCTTATCGATTTGCCTATGTGGAGAATAAATTGAGGCAAAAATAAGAAATTTAATTTTCACTTAGTTTTCTAGTATGACAACATAATATTGGTGGTCTTGGTAATGGTTGTGAGATTTTGTGGAAACAAATGCTTTTTCTTCAATATGAAGGTGGGTCTTTTTAGAGAATGCTATATTGAAAATAGCTATCCTCTTGCATGTAATCCCTTTTCAACTTTTTTAGTGTTTAAGAGAGATACCACATGGTATGCATCTCTCTGTTACAGATTCCAGGAACTGCCATGTCCCAATCCCTAGCTGACCAGTGATCAGACTTGCCTCTGCCACAGTGTCTTCAGTGGACCAAAGAGTGGGCAGAGTCAGTGAATGGATGCATAATTTTGAAAACACAGCTCTCTTGATTCCACTTACTAAATAATATAAATTAGTATATTCATGTGGAATATTTTGCACACATGTGACTAAGATATAGTAGTTAAATATTTTTAAATAATTTTTGTATTTGAAGGACATAAAGTGTTTAAGGTGGTCTATTTGATGCTAATGATTATGTGTCCCATCATGATAATGTGAACATAATTTGGTGTCTCCAATACTTCATTTCATGAGATATGAGCCTGAGGAACAACTTTAAAATATGGACTTCTTAAAGTCTCTATCAATATATACATGTATACATACATTAATACCCTGCTGTTTTGCTGTAGAGAATACACAACTACAACACCATTTATGTAATTACAGATTTATCTGCAAAGATGTAAATACAAAATGACATTGATGTAATATGAGAATAAACATTCTTCTGTATCCATTTTTGACTTTTCATTTTCCTCAAGGGGAGCCAGAAATACATATGAACTCATTTAACACAGAAAAATGCATGTCATCAGCACCATTTTAAGACTATTTGCATTTAAACAAATTGCTAATTGAGATTAAATATAGTACTGTAACATTGTGCCTATAGTTGCAGTGCTTAAACCCCCGAAAGACTTTAAGATTTAACTCCATGTTACTTTTGGGGTTAGTTAAAAGTAACTTTGTCAAGATAACTGTTTATTCGCTGTTTATTGGAGAACTCTTGATATGCCAGTTAGTTGTTGATAACTAATAAATTTCAAAGTATGACTTTAAAACATTTTAATACTAGTAGTGGGCTAGTAGGTGGATTTGGATCTTTGTTACCTTTCTCTTTCTTTCTATCTTTTTTTCCCCTCCAAAAGCTATTTCTATTTACTTTTTTGATAGTTAGTGTTACTTGAAGAATGAAGACATCATGTTCCTTGTTTGAGTTCATCAAATTTCAAATTAATTTGTGGATCACCTTGGATAAATTGTTTTTTTGTTATTCATCCAGTAAATTTTTAGTTTGTTGTCACTGCTCTCCAAGGTCTCTCCAGGCTCAAAATTTCTATGAATCTAGCTTCTTTGGTAGAACCTAAAGCAATTTTGCCTTTTGGCGAGAATTTGGAGTTTTTTGTAAAATACTTTGAAAAATAAATCTTATTGTTACATTTATTTCTACACCCGTCACCCTCATTATATTTAAGCATCTCCAACATAAAATCTCTCCTTATCATGCTGCAAACCGAGAATATTTTCCCAAGATGCATAACTGCTAAGTGTGAATCAAAGAAAACAGAACCATATGAAGGTGGGAGAGATTACACAATGTTATCAAGAATTTTGACTTCTTAATTTTACTATAAGGGTTACCCTTCTAATGAAGAGTCTTTAACTTCTCTTACCCCTGAGATGTTTTTGGCAGTTGAATCATTATTCCTTTCATAATTACCTGGGTAGTTCCCTGGGGAGATGTTTTCAATGTTCTTAGTGTTCAAAATTCTATTATAAATAGTGAGCCTTTGTCATGTGATGACCTCGTCTGCTGAAGGTAGGTCTGCAAATTGTATACTCTTTGCAATACAGATTAATGCAGTCAAATCTTTTCACTTTTATTCATTTGAAGATAAGACTGAGACTTTGTAGACATATGTAATCACAGTGCTTTATTTTATGATATTGTATTACTGGAGAATATATGATATATTACTGGGGAATTCTCTAACCTTTCAAAACATCATAAGAATGAGCTCGTTACAATGAAGATTTATAAAGTTTTATCCTTGTTTTTTATCCTTCTCACTCTTCTCTGCAAATATCATTGATATTTGCAATGCCCACATTGTTGTTTTAAAATATATGTGAATGGAGTTGAGGTTACTATATCAGTGGTAATGATACTTAGTCCCATGTTTTGGTTTCCTCATTGCAAAGTAATGATGCTAACAGAACCTGTTTCCTAGGACATATTCATGCAAAAGGTTCGGTAAGCACTAAGTGAAAGCTATTCTTACTGATATTATAAAGCTGAGATTGTTGTCATTAGAAAAATCTGTCTTAGAGAGGTTTATGAAATATTATGTGTTATATAGAGCTGACCTAGAGATCACAGCACTTTAAAAAGAGTCCTAACTGTGAATATTCCTGAGTATCAGTTATACTTCACATCCAAGCTAGGCAATTTAAAGAGTTCCCAAGATGAATGAGACAAACTCTGCTACCACAGAGCTAATGATTATGTGTAGAGGAAAGGAAATGCACACTCCCACAGGGAATAAAAAAAAAATTTGGAGTAGTATTAGTTTATGTTTCTTAGATCTTGATGCTTTTTCAACTTTTGCATTTTTATAAAATATATTTATATTGTTTTATACCTGAAACAATAAAGTAGTACCATTAATCCAAGTCAAATTCATTAATTGGAGAATCATGGGTTCATCAAGTGAGATCATGAGTTTTTACATAGGGAACTCCCTGCCCTTAACTGTATTCCCACGCCAGATTGCAACTGTCATCTGACTCAGTATCTCCACCCTTGAAAGGAGCCAAACGATGAGTTTACAATCATGGAGATCTATTGTAAGAGGAAACTTGTATTAGAATTAAAACTTTGATGCCTATTATATTACATACCCAATTAATAGCATATTTAATCCACTATTAAACATTTTTCAGGGTAAGAAAATAGTTCATAGAGATTAATTCACTTCCTGAATTCTTCCTGCTACTAATTGCAGGGGGCCATGATATAATCACAGAGCTTGCATATTTTTTAATCCCATTATATATGGGATGACTCCAGCAACACTCTTTTTTACCATGAGAAGCTAATATTTCTCCTTTTGAGCTTTTGCATTCCATGCCCTTCATCCTTCATATGTTTACACAGTTGGCTGTTTCACTCACTCACTCATTCAGAAGTACCCTCCTCCAAAAAGTCTTGGATCACTCTGTCTATACTCTATCTCCTCTTATCCTCCTAGCATGTTGTAGTTTTGTCATAGTCAGTCCACTTCCTAAAGTATCTCATTTTTATGTTTGGACCCTTTTCAATGAAAATAGACTATGATGCAAGCCAGAATCTTCCACATCTTCTTCACTGTCAATATCCAGAATTTAGAATACTTCTAGATATAGGGGTGCCTGAGTGGCTCAGTAGGTTAAGCATCTGACTCTTGATTTCAGGTCAGGTCTTGATCTCAGGGTTGTGGGATCGAGCCCTTTGTCAGGGTCTGTGCTGGGTGTAGTGCTTGCTTCGGATTGTCTCTCTCTGCCTCCCCCAAGCCCTCTCTTCCTCTCTTGAAGAAACAAACCAAAAGAACTTCTAGATATAACAAATATATCTGCCATATGGTTAGCTTTGGTGTTTGTAAATCAATTAAGGTAAGCAGTTATAAACAAAGGCCCATTGATAAGAGAGTAATATATCCTTTAAACACTTTTATTATGGGGAGCTCAACTCCCTAAGATGGTGCTAATCCTACAGATACAACCTTAAGAATTTATGGAAAGTTTTTACTTCTTGAAGGAAAAAAGCTGGTAAAGTGTAGTAAATAGGGAAAATATTATTTAGAAACCTTTTCCTTGAGAGAACATTAAGTGTGAACATGAATAAGAAGGTGTAGAACTGATTGATTTTGAAAACCAGTGGAATCTGAAATAACATGTCACCTAAACTTTATGTCACAAGATTTACCTGTAGACATGATTTTGATAGTGGGTGCAGCATACAGACAAGCATAATGTTTAGCTAAACGGAATAAAATATGGTTAATGGTTTCATATGTTCAAGGCATATAATGGCATATGCTGACAACAGGTAGGGCAAATATGTAAAAACTAGATTGTAACATCAACTTATGTAAGTCCATAAATTGGAGAGAATTTAGCTATTCCCTGACTTTTAGTCTGATATGATTCATATTTGTGTCTTGGGATTTTTAACATTAGTGTAATAATCTGTCAAAATGTAAATGTCCAATATTAATAATACATGATAACAATGTACAGAGTTGTCTATTTTACTGATAAAAAAACCAATATATATTTATGGTAACTAATACCTATAAGACCTACTAAAGGAAACAATGAAGCCTATATATTCTAATCATGGACATGGGGCAAAATTGCATTGATTTTTAATTATTTTAATTAGAATAAGGATAAATGTGGCTCAAAAGTTTCAAGAATAAAACAGATCCATTCATGTGTTTTATTTCCCCATAGGTACTACAGACTGGCTCTATGTTAAGGCAATGCCAAATTTCACAGATGTGACGGAATTTATTCTTCTGGGCTTGACCAGTCGTCAGGAGTTTCAAGTTCTCTTTTTTGTGGTATTCCTGGTAGTTTACATGATCACTCTGTTAGGGAACATTGGCATGATCATTTTGATCAGCATCAGTCCTCAGCTTCAGAGCCCTATGTACTTTTTCTTGAGTCATCTGTCTTTCGTGGATGTGTGGTTCTCTTCCAATGTTACCCCCAAAATGCTGGAAAACTTGTTATCAGGGACAAAAACCATTTCCTACGTAGGGTGTTTGGTGCAGTGCTACTTTTTCATTGCCCTTGTGCACGTGGAGGTTTATATCTTGGCAGTGATGGCTTTTGATCGCTACATGGCCATCTGCAACCCTCTGCTTTATGGCAGTAAAATGTCCAGGACCGTCTGTGTTCGGCTTATCTCTGTGCCTTATGTCTATGGGTTCTCTGTTAGTCTAATATGTACACTATGGACATATGGCTTGTACTTCTGTGGAAACTTTGAAATCAACCATTTCTACTGTGCAGACCCTCCTCTCATCAAGATTGCCTGTGGGGGGGTCCACATCAAAGAATACACGATGATTGTTATTGCTGGAATTAACTTCACATACTCTCTCTCTGTGGTCCTCATCTCCTACACCCTCATTGTAGTCGCTGTGCTACGCATGCGCTCCGCTGATGGCAGGAGGAAGGCATTCTCCACATGTGGGTCCCACTTGACAGCTGTTACCATGTTTTATGGGACTCTCATATTCATGTATCTCAGGCATCCCACTGAAGAGTCTGTGGAGCAGGGAAAAATGGTGGCTGTGTTTTATACCACAGTGATTCCCATGCTGAATCCCATGATCTACAGTCTGCGGAACAAGGATGTGAAAGAGGCAGTCAACAAAGCAATTGCCAAAGCAAACTTGGGGTAGTGATGCTGGAGAAAATATTTTTTTGATATGATGCTACCTATTATAAATGTTGAGGCATAAAAGTCCTAACATAGCAAAGATTTTCTAAAGGCAGCTCTTAGGTACATAAAAAGGTCCAATCTAATGATGCTTTACCCCAGGAATGGACTCTAATTGCTAGGACTGCTTTATTCTACACATACAACTATATTATCAAAACTGACATATTATTGTCATTCACAGTGTACATAAAATTGTGTTAAGTGTAAACATTGGAGGAATGCATAAATAAGTCTGATATTAATAAATGTTGATTTAGAGGTGAGTTTGTCAGAATTCAGCATGATTTCCTAGGCTATTTTCTCTATATGCATGGTCCTCCATATTGGTTTCATATGAAATCTAAAATTTCATAAGGAAAAGAGAGAGAATTCATGTCTTTTTCATGACCTTCAGGATGTTGATGGCCATTGATTAACCAAAAAATTGTTCTGTAATGTTCATACCCTCATGGGCTTCTGAAAACAAATTTGCGTTCCGAATCTTCCACCTAAGTCTCAATACAATCATATGTTCTATCCTCAGTGTGTGTTGTTTGATAATTAACCATGTTCCTACTTTGGGAAGCAGTTTAATAACTCTAACTCTACTCCATAGTTTGGATTCTGGTATAACCCTTGATAAAAACTCCTAAATACAGAACCAAAGAATGTAATGTTAGTGAGAAGAATCTTGTATCTGACGATAATTTGAAATCTCATCAACCAAAGTTTTAATAGGACGAAGTCTGGCAGCCAAAGGTCAGATTTTATATATCAGAAAATTCATAATGTTCATTTTTTTCATTATGATGAGGACAGGAGACTCCTTTGTCACAAGAATTCACTCCTTTAACATCAAGAAATTTATTAATTTTTGTTACTTTCTGTTTATTTATGAGGCTCTTTCTCATTTGCAGTGGTTGTCATCTAAAGTTCAGTTTTCAGATTTATTTAGATAAAATTATGAATTAATTTAAGAAAAATATGTAAAACAAATAATAAATGTGATGTGTCGATGAGGCAAAGTCATAAGGCGTAATAGTCCAAAACTCAGAAAACATAACTGATGTCCACAGTCACACACCTCTCTCTCTCTCTCTCTCTCTATATATATATATATATATATATAGTTACTGTGCATATATTATATTTTATAATGCACATGACAACTTCTTGGGGGGTACTGTCTATCAGGTACTACTTCCAATAGGGTTTTTATAAATCCCCTTGTCTTATTTTTTTTTCAGAGTCATAATTTCTGCAATGTCTAAACTATTATATGGTTTGAGTGAGACAAAATCCAGTAAAGTTTGTTGTGAAAGTCTCTGTCATTATACCACTGGTGAATGTTAGTTATATAATATTCAAACAACATTGGAGAGAACTCAGTTATCCAATATGCTTCCCAAACTGTTCAATGAATTGTACCTCTAGAAAGTAACCAGCTTTAGAAGTTTCCAAGCTTCATAAGCACCATGTATTCAGAATTTAAAAATGTTAAAGCCACTTTTCATCTTTTTCTCACCACTAGGACATGTTTTTGAGGAGCCAGAGATATTAGCCAATGTCACTTAGCTGGAAGTGGTAAAACTTAGGTTTGAACTTAAGACCTCAAGATTCCAAGAACTAGCTTCTATTTAACTAAGGTGCCGAGACAGATTTTGTTTTTTGGTCATGCCTGGGTTTGGATCATGAGGCTCTTGAGATGAAAACAAGGATGACAGAGAGAATAAAAAGAAGAATCAGCTCATGGTAGGTAAGCACTCATATGTCACCCTGGCAATACAGTTAGTATGGCTTCATTTGATGATGAACTTCATTTTTTTTTTTTTTTGTTCACTGTTAATTGTTTATAACTTAATTATTTGAATGAACAAAATGTATTGGCTCTATCACCACATTGATTCTAACACCTACCACAATACATAGGTCATAACAGCATAGTTTTATAGTTCAGCAGACGGAGTTATTTAGAATCCATTCACCTTCAACTTGTCTTATTGTTGAATGAGGTCATTGAGAGGACATGACTGCCTTTGACCCTCAAACTGGACTAGGGCAATCAGAGGTTCCTTACTCCTCCCTGTATCCTTGGAATGTACTCCCACAGTAGGAGTCATTTCAAGATTGTAGCTTTGGAGAGCAGGTATTGTTGAAGACCGTCTGGATATATATGTGACTGAACCCTGTGAAGGCTTCTGTATAAACTTTTAAGATTCTAGTATGTACTTGTGGAGATTTGCATATCTTATGGCCACCTGAGACAAGCTTCACATGTAAGTTTCATTGCTTATGAAATTGCCACCATCCAATCTGGAGTTCTCTGCCTCTATGGTCTCTCTGCCCTTGTGTAAGGAAGCCAGTCTCAGATTTCACACAGGAAACTCCCAAGGTTAGAAATTAAGACTTTTTTTTTTTTTTTTTTTTTAGAAATTAAGACTTACAAAAAAAAAAAAAAGAAATTAAGACTTACAAAAAATGTTGTTTTACTTCAAAGCCACAGAAACCACTCAAATTGGCTTAATAAAAATAAAAATATGTGGTTTAGTTTTAGTTTTTAAATACTACAATTACAGTGGTATTTTATGAAACTCAAGGGCACAGAGCATAACCAGGTTCACAAGAAACCAGTAATTGGGCCTTAAAAGATTTCTTGTTCGGATTTCTTATTTTTCCTTCTCTACAGACAGTGTTTCTCAGTGCATGGGGAAGTCTTAAATGGAAACCTCAGCTCCAGCATTCACTTAACCTAAGATTAAGTGATCAGATGAGACCCATTGGACTTACAGGGTTACAATGACAAATTCCCTTGAATGACATCTGATTCGCTTATTCTCAGTCATGTGATCACCCCAATGTACTGTGTTTTTAGAGAGGGCTTCTAGTGCAATGACAGATGCCACATTCCACCTCTGTGAGGGAGTAGATTCTCAGAGGGGACAGGGTCCTCGTAAACAGGAAAGCAGTCTGCACTGTGTTCCTTTTGTCTCCTTACAAATTCATTCACTCAACTCCTCCACCACCATTCAGAGTAATTACAGGGTTTGTATTAGACACTGAGAGGGATATACTGTAGAAGATAAATTCATCAAACCCTCTCCTAAGACTTGAGTTTGCCAGACTGAAATCCTAAATCCTATGTCTGAGCCAACGCCAGGCATATCACATCATATTGGCAGACTAGCGAAATAGAAGGGGTATTTGTACTGGAGATATTTGTTCTGTATTTGCACCAGCAGCTGGTGGGCTTCATCAAAAAGAATCAGGACTGAGAATCTGTCCTTTTCTTTTTCAATAGGCTCAGGATATTTGTTTTTCCTACTGGTACCACCTTATTGCATACATACCCTTGTTCTCCTTGGGGCCTAATGCAATGCTCTCCCACTTGAAAGACTTTTGAGATTTCTGGCTAGTAGCTCATGCTACTGGAATTTTTGCTTTGGTGGCACATTACTTGCCTTAATAATCCTTTTCTGACCCTTTAATTCTCTCTGAGTGTTACTAACTCCTATGAAAATTAAAAGTATGTTTTTGTAATAATTTGATTGATATCTTCCTTCTCTATCAGACTGTTCAGCCCTATCAGGCAGGAATGTGTTTGCTTTGGCTCACAATATCAGCTGCACAGTAGACATTGAACATTTGAATTTATGAGTGAAAAATAAATCTATTACATTACAGTTGAAAGTTTAAGTGGATTTTGGATTATTTTGTTTTATAATCATTGCAATATGGAGCTATATTCTTGGAATGTGATAGCAACCATAATTATCATATGTTTTTAAGCTATCCTTGCCTGTCTCCCAGACCTTTGTAAAGTCCTCATATCTCCAAACTTCAAAGGAACTTTGGAAAGAACAGCTTCCCTGAGGGACTTTAGGGATAGGTCTACATTTTTGGGTTGACAGAGTAATAAAGGGAAGTTGAGCTTTCCAAAAGGTAATCCTGATTCTCGATCTGCATATTGAAAAATGGTATCTTCTCAAAGGATATGATAATTGTGTAATACTAGGGAGTGGCCAGTAGTGAATCGAGCTAAGGTCAGAGGCAGAGTAAGGAGTGATGGTTTGCAGACCAGGTACAGTTAGGGGCAGGTTATGAAATTACATGGAATTGGACAAGAAACTTACTTCACCAGCTTCCCTGCCCCCTCCTCTCTCTTTTACTCATATATGAAACAGAAACACTTTGGAAAGAAGCAGTTGATTCTTATTATCAATTGAATAGGAGCTATCCAGGTCAGGGCTATCATAGTCATATACCTAAACACTAGCAATTTGTTAAAAGTCTAAATTCTACACCTTTAAACATTTCATCTTATTATAAACTACATGAGGAATAGAACTCATGGACAAAATAATTTTACTCATATAAAGAATGGTAAAAATGAATTTACTCCATCAAAAATTCTAATATTAAGATTATAAAACAATATATCTACATATGGCATTGCTTCAAATGAGACATAGTTCCAAGTCATTTTTTTAGGTTTGTTAGAAACAGGACATAACACTTGTCAGTTGCTTTTCTTAAGGCATTTTTTACCTCTTGGTTCCTCAAGCTATAGATAATGGGGTTTAGCATAGGAATTACTATTGTGTAAAATACAGAGGCCATTTTGTCTGTGTCAAGGGAATGGTTTGATTTTGGCTGCAGATACATGAAGATCAATGTCCCATAGAATATAGTCACAGCAGTCAAATGAGAAGCACAAGTCGAGAAAGCTTTGCACCTCCCTTCTGTAGACTGGATTTTCAAGATGGCGGCCACAATGTATAAGTAAGAAATAAGAACAGTGGTCAAAGAGCTGATCATGTTGAATCCAGCAAAGATGAAAATCAAGATTTCTTTGAGGCTGGTGTCCGAGCAGGCAAGTGCCATCAAAGGAACATCGTCACAATAGAAGTGATTGATGATATTGGGGCCACAATACATCAGTTGGAAAGTAACAACTGTGTGGAGCAAAGCAACAGAAAAGCTGTATAAGTAGGGGCCTATCACCAGCTGCATACACACCTTTCGAGACATGATCATCATGTAGAGAAGAGGATTGCAGATGGCCACATAACGGTCATAAGCCATTACTGCAAGAAGGAACATCTCAGAAATCAGGAAGTTCAAGAAAAAGCCCAGCTGTGTTGCACATGCATAGAAAGATATAGACCTGTGCTTGGTCAGGAGGGTCTCCAGGAACTTGGGGGCTATCGATGAGGAGTAACAGAGGTCTATAAAGGCCAGATTACTGAGAAAAAAGTACATGGGTGTGTGAAGTCGAGAATCCAATCGGATTAAAGAAATCATCCCTAGGTTCCCTACCAATGTTAGAGTGTAGACCACTGAAATGAGCAGAAAGAGAATGATTTCAATCTCTCTGTGGACGGAAAAACCCAAAAGAATGAATTCTGTCACCTTGGTGCTATTCCTTTCAGCCATTTATTCCAGTCCCTTAATTGCTGAAAAAAGACAAGACAGAGCCAGAGACAAATTATTAGGTCAGGGAATTGTCACAGGCATCAACTGTTAGCTTCAGAAATTATAGTTTTATTTTATTTATTTAGATAAGGAGAAGAAATCAATTTTTTAAAATTTCCTGCTCCCTTATTTTCTTCTTGATGGAGCAAGACCTTAATATATTACTATATATTTTTTAAATAGCTATTTTCTCTATTTTAATAAATATGCATTATGCTAAATGAAAAGTTAAGCAGGATGCTCAATGGGAGAAGCTAATCAGGATATTTTATGGGGAAAAAAAACGGGCCGGTAAATGTTCTTTCCACTTGTGGGTCAGGTAAATTTTGAAGTGTGCATGTTAATTCATTGTCAAATACTGTGTTCTAAAAATTTTTTAAAAATATACTTGTGAGTAAGGTTAGAATATATATATTTTTAAAAGTATCATTTGGGCAGCCCAGGTGGCTCAGCGACTTCAGCCCAGGGTGTGATCCTGGAGACCTGGGATCGAGTCCCGCGTCAGGCTCCCTGCATGGAGCCTGCTTCTCCCTCTGCCTGTGTCTCTGCTTCTCTCTCATTTATGAATGAATAAATAAAATATGAAAAAAATAAATAAAAGTATAATTCTTTGGATTAAAGTATTTATGGAATTCTATTTTAACTATTTCCAACATTTGTAATTAGAGATGTTTTTCACCATCTCTGGTAAATTTTCAGTGAAATAACAGCATACTTTTAAAAGGTGGCAATCTCCTTGTCAAGAGAAAGAATAGTTTTTGGCAAGCAACACTTCTGTCATCTGATGTTTGTAAAGTTTTCATTGTTAAAGCAATGACCTTTATGTCCACAAGTATGAATATATCAGTATTGCCTCTAGGTCCAGCTTAGGGATCTGAGCTGCCAGTCATTATGCAACTTAGGTAACTAGGTAGGAGGAGGAAGCAGACAAACAGGATAGCCCAGAGTATGGATAGTCTTCCTTTGGTTGGTTAAAGTCACTTCTTATTGGATTCTATATTCATGGGACATACAAAGCCATATCTTTCTCCAGTTGCCACCATATTCACAAAGCCTCCTTAGATCCTTGATCCTCAGGCCACCTGGGTGGCTCAGCGGTTTAGCGCCTGCCTTCGGATCAGGATGTGATTCCCGGAGTCCTGGGGTGGAGTCCCACATCAGGAGCCTTGCATGGAGCCTGCTTCTCCTCTGCCTCTCTCTCTGCCTCTCTCTGTGTGTCTCTCATTGAAACACATAAAATCTAAAAAAATAAAAAATAAAAAAAGATCCTTGATCCTCAGTGCCTTCTCACCTCCACCATCAGAATTTATCTTATATCTCTGTACATAACTTGCCTATGCTTATGACAACCTATATGGTGTGGTTATTGGGAGTTATATGCCTCTTTCCACATCTGAAATTGTGACAGCTAACTTTAATTTTGGGAGGAAAGTAAGCAATAAGAAATTCTCACTGTATCATATCCATAATACATACAACGTGTCAAATAGAAAGGATAATCTCCTTTCCTCCCCAAAGGTATTACCCAAAGGGAAACAGTTTTGTCTAAGTGGTCAGAAAAATCATCTTTTAAATTTTCTCTTCTTCCTTTATTGATTCATCTTAACACTGTAAACGGTACCTAGAGCATTCTCCAAAAATAAATAAAACATATGCATGTATATATGTATATATGTGTATATATATATGTATATATGTATATATATATATATATATGCAAACACATACATGCATTCATTTTTTAAAAAGATTTTATTTATTTATTCATGAGACACACACACACACAGAGAGAGAGAGAGAGAGAGAGAGAGAGAGGCAGAGACATAGGCAGAGGGAGAAGCAGGCTCCATGCAGGGAGCCTGATGTGGGACTCGATCCTGGGTCTCCTGGATCAGGCCTTGGGCTGAAGGCAGCGCTAAACCGCTGAGCCACCCGGGCTGCTCACATACATGCATTCATACAGACATACATATGTGGTGTATATGGATGTACATATACGCATATGTGTATATACACAAAGATACATATATTCTCAAATACATAAAACCTGACATGAAAACAATTTACTCTCTCATTCACTTTCTCCATGGAACCAAAGCTCACCTTGTGAGAGGTGTGTCCAAATAGAATTTTGGAATTTGCTTGTCTCCTTAAACTGGCATCTTACCACAGCTATTGGTTATAGTTCACTATTCTGGGTTTAAAACTAAAGGGGAAATGAGAAAGTGCTAATGGGATCGCTTTGAATTTTTTAAAAAATATTTATTTATTCATGAGAGACACAGAGAGAAAGAGGCAGAGACACAGGCAGAGGAAGAAGCAGGCTCCATGCAAGGAGCCCGTCGCGGGACTTGATCCTGGGTCTCCAGGATCCCTCCCTGGGCCAAAGGCAGCAGGTCAACCCCTGAGCCACCCAGGGAACCCCCACTTTGGATGTTTGAGACTTGACAGTTTTGGTATTAGGTTATTTTTCTTTGCATGCATACTGGAATCAGGCTCATTTTCTTCCCTTGTACATCTATTTTAAAAAAAGAAAAAAATGCAAAGCCCATACTTTCATCTGTTTCAGAGTTTGAAAAATCAGCTCCCCTTTTTATGTATTACTTTTGCTTATGAATATCTTTTAAATACATATCCCTGAACTCAAGATTTTATCCTGAGAGAAAGGCTACTTACATATACAAATGCTGGAGGACTGTTTTGGAAATGGTAGGAGGGTTAATTCATTCTTGTGTATAGATTTCAGCTTCATCCAGTTGGAGCAGAGCCAGACAGGGTCATCTACTTTCTTTTCTTTTTTTTTTTTTTTCTACTTTCTTATTAATGGGGAAAACTGGGTAACTTGGGGAAGGAGGTCTGTGGAAATGACCAACTGTACCTGTTTAACCTACCTGCTTGTGGAAGAAATCTTCCCCTGAATGTTTTCGCAGGGGCCTCCTTCCAATGACTCACAGATAGTTAGGGTATGTGAATGCATAATATAGGCCTTTATACAATGAAGTCTTTATTCCTTAAGGAATTATTAATTCTCAGTGTTCCCCAGATGTGACTACCCTAGGGTCACTGACCCTCCAGGGCACAACTGTGATTAAAAAGTTATAATTACAAAAAGTCCATAAAACAAAATTAACATTAGGTTGTATTCAAATTAGAATGATATCACCATGAAATCACTAGTCTTTGGTTACGTATATCAAATCCAATTTGTATAAACAAAACAAAGAAAAGCAAAACCAAATGACAACTAATCAAGATGTCACAACCATTTCCAATGTATTATCATCATTTGCTTATAATTGTCCCTTCCTGTCCCGGTGACCTTGTTAGAGGGATTCTGATTCAATCATTTGTTTTGTCATCTAGCCTAGTGTGTTTTATGCCTAGATGTTAGAAAGTTTATTTTTTTTTAAGATTTTATTTATTTATTTATGAGAGGCAGAGACACAGGCAGAGGGAGAAGCAGGCTCCATGCAGGGGGCCTGACGTGGGACTCCATCCCTGGTCTCCAGGATCAGGCTCTGGGCTGAAGGTGGCGCTAAACTGCTGAGCCACCCAGGCTACCCTATAAATAAAGTCTTAAAAAGAAAATAAGATTTCAGGTTGTACTACAAAGCTGTGGTAATCAAGACAGTGTGGTACTGGCACAAAAACAGACACATAGATCAGTGGAACAGAATAGAGAACCAGAAGTGGACCCTGAACTTTATGGTCAACTAATATTCGATAAAGGAGGAAAGACTATCCATTGGAAGAAAGACAGTCTCTTCAATAAATGGTGCTGGGAAAATTGGACATCCACATGCAGAAGAATGAAACTAGACCACTCTCTTTCACCATACACAAAGATAAACTCAAAATGGATGAAAGATCTAAATGTGAGACAAGATTCCATCAAAATCCTAGAGAAGAACACAGGCAACACCCTTTTTGAACTCGGCCACAGTAACTTCTTGCAAGATACATCCACGAAGGCAAAAGAAACAAAAGCAAAAATGAACTATTGGGACTTCATCAAGATAAGAAGCTTTTGCACAGCAAAGGATACAGTCAACAAAACTCAAAGACAACCTACAGAATGGGAGAAGATATTTGCAAATGACATATCAGATAAAGGGCTAGTTTCCAAGATCTATAAAGAACTTCTTAAACTCAACACCAAAGAAACAAACAATCCAATCATGAAATGGGCAAAAGACATGAACAGAAATCTCACAGAGGAAGACATAGACATGGCCAACATGCACATGAGAAAATGCTCTGCATCACTTGCCATCAGGGAAATACAAATCAAAACCACAATGAGATACCACCTCACACCAGTGAGAATGGGGCAAATTAACAAGGCAGGAAACCACAAATGTTGGAGAGGATGGGGAGAAAAGGGAACCCTCTTACACTGTTGGTGGGAATGTGAACTGGTGCAGCCACTCTGGAAAACTGTGTGGAGGTTCCTCAAAGAGTTAAAAATAGACCTGCCCTACGACCCAGCAATTGCACTGTTGGGGATTTACCCCAAAGATACAGATGCAATGAAACGCCGGGACACCTGCACCCCGATGTTTATAGCAGCAATGGCCACGATAGCCAAACTGTGGAAGGAGCCTTGGTGTCCATCGAAAGATGAATGGATAAAGAAGATGTGGTTTATGTATACAATGGAATATTACTCAGCTATTAGAAATGACAAATACCCACCATTTGCTTCAACGTGGATGGAACTGGAGGGTATTATGCTGAGTGAAGTAAGTCAATCGGAGAAGGACAAACATTATATGTTCTCATTCATTTGGGGAATATAAATAATAGTGTAAGGATATATAAGGGAAGGGAGAAGAAATGTGTGGGAAATATCAGAAAGGGAGAGAGAGCATAAAGACTGCTAATTCTGGGAAACGAACTAGGGGTGGTAGAAGGGGAGGAGGGTGGGGGGTGGGAGTGAATGGGTGACAGGCACTGGGGGTTATTCTGTATGTTAGTAAATTGAACACCAATAAAAAATAAATTAAAAAAAGAGAAAATAAAGTCATATGGCATTAATTTGTTTGACTTGAGGCAAGAACCAAACAATTTGTCTAAATAGCTAATTGCCTTGATGTTGCTTAATTAAATAATCCATCTCTTTCTTATTAATTTATAATTTAAAAATATCATTTTATTTATTAAAATAATTCAAAAAATCAACTAGCTTCTGATTATACTAAACACCTTGGAGTTTTAGAAACCTATTAAAGCCTTTTTTATGTTTCCTTTGTTTTGTAAAACAAATCTTTTACAGAATATAAATGACATACATATATATTTATGCTGATTATAAAATTTTATATGTAAGAGGATATAAGTGCAAATATAAAAATAAATATATGTCACATATAAACATATATAATCTACAAAGGTAATGTTCTTTAAGTTTAGGGAGTTTTTTTTTTTTTTTTAAAGATTTTGTTTATTTATTCATGAGAGACCCAGAGAGAGAGAAAGGCAGAGACATAGGCAGAGAGAGAAGCAGACTCCATGCAAGGAGCCCAATGTGGACTTGATCACACCCTGGGCCAAAGGCAGATGCTGAAACCACTGAGCCACCCAGATGTCTTTAAGTTTAGGGAGACTTTTGTTTTTTTTTTTCCTTTTATATTTTTATATCTTTCATTAAATTGGGCTCATAGAGTACATGATATATTGCTATATTTAATTACCATATTTTCACCAGCAATATGTTAGGTTTTTAGATACTATTAAAATTTCTTCCCACAGCATGTTTTCTAGTATATCTATAAAAGTTCCTATTTGACATTTTGTGATTTTTTAAATTATTTAAAATTTTATTCAAAATTTATTTCAAATGTTCAGTACTTTTAGTATAGAACACTAAAAAATGGTAATGTTGAATAGCAGGGTATGTCTAATTTAAAATTCTTTACTCATTGCTATTTTTTTTCTAGCAATGTTCCTTAGAAAGCTATTTGTGTTTACATGTTGTCTGCAACTTATGTTCTCCTACTTCTCTCGAACTTATTCCAGTAGATTTTTACACCCATTATTCTCTCAAAAATCCCTTTAACAAGACTGTGTTAATTAACACTTATCAACAATATTTGCCAAATTAACGAGTCTTAGATTAGCTTTATTCACTTGGATTCCTACGTCCTCTTGATTTTCCTACTGGATATTCCTTTTCAGTTTTATGGGTTACTGTTCATTGCCTTCACCTCTAAGTGTTGGTGAGTCTCAAGCTCAGTGCTTTCTCAGTTTGTCTATTTTTATCTACAAATCTGCTTTTACTTGTCCATTTCACTTGGTCTTACACCATTGAACAGTGTCTATGTATCAGTTACTCCCAATGTAACTCTTCCTCCCACTACACTCCTCTGAATTCAAGATTCCCATATTCAACATCTTAGACATCTTTACTTGGATGTGTACCAAGCATCTCAGATTTATTGTCCAAAACCAAATTCTATCTTAAGTCTGCTCCTCTCTAGCTCTTCTTATCTTAGCACATGGAAACTATGGTTGCTCCAGGCAAAATCCATAGAGTGACCCTTGACTCCTCTTGCTCATATTCTAACTCAATCTGGTAGGAATTCGAGTTGATGGTACCTTCAATGTCTGCAGCATCCAGCTACCACCTTTTCCCACTGATGCTGCCAGTCTGGGTTCTCATCCATTATCCTTTCCCTCCACAGTTAATTTTTAACACAAGGTAATTATTTTTTTAAAAAAATAAACCAGATACTTTCAGTCTCTGACTTGAAATCCTGCAATGGTTGCCAGTTATACCCAGAGTAAAACCTAAATATTTTTATTTATTTTTTCATGAGAGACACACACACACGCACACACAGAGAAAGAGAGAGAGAGGCAGAGACACAAGCAGAGGGAGAAGCAGACTCCATGCAGGGAGCCTGATGTGGGACTCGATCCCGGGTCTCCAGGATCATGCCTTGGGCCAAAGGCAGGCGCTAAACCGCTGAGCCACAGAGTAAAATCTAAAATTCTTACAAGGGCTGGCAAGACTTGGAATGATCTGGCCATTGTTGGCTTTTTGACCTCAATCTTCATCCCTATATTCCCTTCCTATCCTTCTCTCTGCACTGACTTCAGATACTCCAGGGCATACTAGCCTTAGGTATTTGTTTTTGTTACTGTACCTAGAATTCTCTTACTTAGATACCTTACTCCTTCACCTCTGGACACTTTCACAATGGTGAAATGTGAAAACACTGGAACCAGATTATCTGGGTCTAAACTTTGACTCTGCCATTAAAATACTTGATTATGTAGCATCCTGAGTCTTGTTTTCATCATCTTTCAAACAAAAATAGTGCTGAGTGAAATAAGTCAAGAAGAGAAAGACAATTATCACGTGGTTTCACTCATAAGTGGGATTTAAGAAATAGCGCAGAGGATCATAGGAGAAGGAAGGGGAAACTGAATGTGAAGACATCAGAGAGGGAGGAAAGTCAGGAGAGACTCTTAATTATAGAAAACAAACAGGGTTCTTGGAGGGGAAGTAGGTGGGGGGATGGGTAATTGGGTGACTGGAGCATTAAGGAGGACATGTGATGTGATGAGCACTAGGTGTTATATGCAGCTGATGAATTATTGAACACTACATCTGAAACTAATGATGTACTATATGTTGGCTAATTGAATTTAAATTAAAAATAAATAAATAAGGGATCCCTGGGTGGCGCAGCGGTTTGGCGCCTGCGTTTGGCCCAGGGCGCGATCCTGGAGACCCGGAATCGAATCCCACGTCGGGCTCCCAGTGCATGGAGCCTGCTTCTCCCTCTGCCTATATCACTGCCTCTCTCTCTCTCTCTGTGTGACTATCATAAATAAATAAAAATTTAATAAATAAATAAATAAATAAATAAATAAATAAATAAATAAATAAACAAAACAAAGATAATAATAGTAATTGCCTCAAGTGCTACTTTGACGATTAAATGAGTTTAAATGTAAAAAGATCTAGGGGTGCTTGTGTGGCTCAGTCAGTTAATTGATTTTGGCTCAGGTCATGATCTCAGAGTTGTGAGATCGAGCCCTGCATTGAGCTCTGAGCTGAGTGCGGAGCCTACTTAAGATTCTCTCTGTCTCTCTCTCTTTCCCTAAGTGTGAAAAAAACCTAGAATCATGTTTGGATTAGCATATATACTATATAAGTATTGATTGCTACCACTACTACCAACTTTCCTCAATTTACTTTTTTTTAGCTCAATATCATTTTTCACTATACATTATTTTTACTTGGTTTGTTTATCTCTTTGTTATCCATTGTATGAGTAGAGGTTCAGGTCTCTTTAACTGTAGTTCCTGGTACTAACTGAAGACTCAACAAATTTGACTCCCAACTGTACTGCATTTTTTCTGCATTATATATGCATTTTTCTGCATATATATATGTGTGTGTGTGTGTGTGTGTGTGTGTGTGTGTGTGTATAACACTTTGCCAAGTCTGTTCTTTAAAAAAGGTGTTTCAAGCCGGGACACCTGCACCCCGATGTTTCTAGCAGCAATGTCCACAATAGCCAAACTGTGGAAGGAGCCTCGGTGTCCATCGAAAGATGAATGGATAAAGAAGATGTGGTCTATGTATACAATGGAATATTCCTCAGCCGTTAGAAACGATGAATACCCACCATTTGCTTCAACGTGGATGGAACTGGAGGGTATTATGCTGAGTGAAGTAAATCAATCCGAGAAGGACAAACTGTATGTTCTCATTCATTTGGAGAATATAAATAATAGTGAAAGGGAATATAAGGGAAGGGAGAAGAAATGTGTGGGAAATATCAGAAAGGGAGACAGAACATAAAGACTCCTAACTCTGGGAAATGAACTATAGGTGGTGGAAAGGGAGGTGGGTGGGGGGTGGGGGTGAGTGGGTGACGGGCACTGAGGGGGACACTTGACGGGATGAGCACTGGGTGTTATTCTGTATGTTGGCAAATTGAACACCAATAAAAAATTAATTTATTAAAAAAATAAAAAAATAAAAAAGGTGTTTCTCTTTTATGGATGTTTAATTATTGATAAAAATGTAACTTTGTCATTTATATTCTAAATAATAACATTTAAATATCAGGAATGTATATTTTACCAATGATTAAGTAAATATTATAAAAAGGAAACACCAGTTTAAAATAATAAGGTTATAATCTAACAATTGCACTACTAGGTATTTGCCCAAAGGATACAAAAATACAGATTTGAAGGGGTACATGCACCTCAATGTTTATAGCAGCATTATCAACAATAGTCAAACTATGAAGAGAGCCCAAATGTCTATCAACTGACGAAGGGATAAAGAAGTTGTGGCATATATAAACAATGGAATACTACTCAGTCATCAAAAAAATGAAACCTTGCCATTTGTTATGAAGTGTATTATGCTAAGTGAAGTAGGTCAAAGAAGGACAAATATCATGTGATCTCACTTATGTGTGGAAATTAATACACAAAACAGATGAACACATGGGAGAGATGAAAAAAGAAAGAGAGATTGAGAAACAGACCATAAGAGACTCTTAAAGATAGAGAACAAACAGAGGTGATGAAGGAAGGTGGGTTGGGGATGGGCATTAAGGAGGAGACACTGTGATGAGCACTTGGTGTTGAATGTAACTGATGAATCACTAAATTACTCCTGAAACCAATATCTCACCGTATGTTGACTAACTAGAATTTAAATAAAAAATTTGAAAAAAAAATCAAGCTTGCCACTTCTTGGGGCCAAGTTGCCAAAAATTTTCTGAAATATTCTTTTATTGTTCAACAGTAATTTACTGAGTGCCAGTTTGTGTTAGGAACTACAGAATAAGCAGCTAAAATTAATCTTCTATTTTGTTATTTTTGCTTTGTACTTTTAATTCCTAATTCAATTGACATGAGACTTTTTTCTTTCATTACCCAATTTGACACTGAATGAATAATTCCCTGCATATGTCTTTTGTTTGTATTTCTTCAGTTTTTATTTAAATACACATACTTATGTGATTATTTCTCTGTTACTGCTAAAGTACAAATTTGATTTGTTCCTTCAAACAAGTTGTTTTGTTTTGTTTTGTTTTGTTTTGTTTTTTTTCCCATGGAGTGACAGTTCGATACCTTTCAATATGATGTTTGCATTGTGAGGAGATTTATGTACTGTCCTGCTTCTAGAAAATGATCAGACATGGTCATAGGCATTTTATCATAGTTTAGCTTATAATCTATATTTAGAAGGTTTGCAGAAATCAATATTTCACCTAATTATTGCAGCTCAGAGACCATCACCTGCATGCCTACTGTGCGCAGGTGGCATATGCCATGTTACGTTGCTAGTATATATGCTATTTAATATTTCTATCTTCTCTCTCTCTCTGTCTCTCTCTCTGTCTCTCTGTCTCTCTGTCTCTCTTGAGTAGGCTTTTACCCAGCTGGCTCTTTTGGCTTTCTTGGTTCATTAAAGGATTAAATATCCATTATTCTCCTTCAATGCATTCTAGCTTGGCTTTCTGGTCATACCAAATGTCAAAGTTGTAATTGTGAAAAAGCAGTAGTTTGACACTGAATTTGAAAGATTTTCATTACTGATTATTTTTTCCAAATTATTTGGTACTGCTGAATATGCAGTATCTTGGCATAGAATTTAAAAGTTCCAGAGTGACTATTGCCCTCCTTACTATATAACATGAAAGCAGTTAGTTAGCTTTTCCACTTTTAATCGGGATCCAAAGGTTCAGAATATCTGAGAAATTAAGAAAAATGCCAGCTTCTGTCACTGCCATTCTTCATTTGGTGATTTTAATTAAATAATCAAAGTCATTAAGAAAAACTGAAGTCAGAGTTTACTCCAGTATTGATGATGAAACTATCTCTCTGTGTCTTGTTATAAAACTCTTCATTGCAAACAGAATTCTCTACTGTAATTGCTTCAAGTAGGCTACTTGCTAATCAGTTTCAAGGGACCTTATTAAAATGACTGGTTTTTCAGTTTTTTCATTGGGACATATTAACTGAAACCAATCTCAGCAAACATAAACTTTCAGTTTAGGATTAATGAATCTGGAGTAAAGTTTGAGTGTGTGGAGATAATCTTCTGATTCCTTGGGGATGGCTATTTTCTCTACCTTGGACTACTTCTTTTGGGAGATAAAACAGTGTAGTGGGAAGGGAAAGGGATGTGAAGCCAGATCTAGGTTTGCACGCAGGCCCTTCTATCTACCCATGTGCTCTTGGGAAGGCCATAAATTCTGAGCCTCAATTAAGAATGAAACTACTACCTACAGCACAGGGATATTTTGAAGATTCAATCCACAATGGATATTAAATTAGTCTGCAAACTGCAAATTGATGATATAATGATTATGAGTAGAATATTAATGATCATAATAACAGTGACTAAAATCTTTTGGTTGCTTATTATGTGCTGGGCAAGATACTAAAAAGGTCTACATACATATCAATGAAAAAGCGATTCTTATTCTCCCCCAAACAAGAATCTTATTCTAACAATGAACTCTATATCATGCCCAAGGAATAGTACACTATTAATCACACCTCTAAATTCTCTCTTCAAGGCATACATATCAGCTGCAACATGTAATTTTTTTCCATTTTGAATTCCACAAATTGTTATGTTTTTACATACAGGTCTCTTTCAAATTGATTGATTCCATAATATTAAGCCAGTATCTTGTTTGAGGGAGATCCTGAAATGCATCTGATATATCTCTCTTGCATAGGGGGCGTTTCTAATATTTCATTCTCTTACGGGGTTTAGGCAAAACTCATTTGTATGATCTACAATGTTCTGTGTCCATTGTCCTGTCTTTTCTAATTTCTCCTGCTTTTTCCTTCTACATCCACCACAAAATTCTTCTCCTTCAACATGGCTGTACATCTTGTCTTTGCATATTCTGTGTCACTGAAATACTTTCCCACAGCTTTTCCTCTTTTCAAAGGCTAATTTGCTCTCATCTTCTTAGTTCAAGATCAAAAGTTAAGATCTTCATAAAATTCTCACTAAATTCACAGAATTTTCTCTTCACTTGATCCCCCAAAGGGGGAAGAATGTTGACTGATCATTTCTCAGGATACTCTGTGTCTTCCTTATGTCATTGTTATATTTCTCATGCTATATTATAATATGCATTTCCCATCTCTCTCATTAGACTCTGAGCTACCTGATAAATAAAATAAATAAAACATTTTAAGGATTTTTTAGTAAATTATAGAATAATTTGAATAAAATGATCTAAAAGAAAAGAAACAACATAGTAGATTATTGGGGCACCTGGATGGCTCAGTGAGTTGAGCATCTGCCCCGGGCTCTGGTGGTGATCCTGGGGTCCCTGGGTCCTGGTCCTTTTTCCTTTCCCTCTGTTTTTCACCCCCTGCTCATGCTCTGTCTGTCTGTATCTCTTATAAATAAATAAATGAAATCTTTAAAAAAAAAAGTACATTATCATTATTTCTAAGCCAATGATTGTATTTCCTTAGTAATTTTTTATTCAAATATTTTTACTGTATGTCTTTGATCAATACACACATATATAATAGATTTCACAATATTGTTAATAAATTTTTCCCAGTTTGTTTTTTTAAAGATTTATTTATTTATTTTAGCAGAGGAGGGGCAGGGGAAGAGGGAGAGACAGTCTTATGTAGACTCCATGCTGAGCATAGAGCCTGACACAGGGCTTAATCTCATGACCCTCAGATAATGACCTGAGCCGAAATCAAGTGTCAGACACACAACCTATGCACTACCTAGGTGCTCACCCCATTGTGTTTTTTGACATTTCTAGTAAGAGTGCCATTTCTGATGAAATTTTATTATTCCAGTTCATTGTGATTTGGGTTTTGTTGATCACATTATTTGTGAAACATGTTTTTATTTATTTTTTCAAAAAATTTGTGTATTTTATTTTTCCTTTGTATAGACTTGCTGGCTTCTGCAAAAATACTTTAATAGATGTACTGATATTTTAACTCCTCAACTAATATGACTACATACAAATTTTAAAACTTTTAAAATCCTTTTAGTAAATGAATTACTATTAATAAACCTTTTTATTAAGGACATTTTTATTTTCAAACATATACAGAATGAGAAGTTTTCATATAATAATCCCTACCTCAATAATAATTTTCCAGCTTCAGTGTCTACATTAATGGTCAAATATATTTTATCTATACTTCTTACTTCATTTATCAGCCCCCAAATGTTATTTTGAAATAAATCCCAGAATTTGCACCATTTCATTTGTTAGTGTTCTCCAGGCAAAGACCACCAGGAACAACCTCCGGTCAGTTGTGTTATTGTTGCTTGGTTCAACAAGAAAGGTTGAGCACCATGGGAAACAGGCACATCTCAGTAAGGGGGCTCAATCTTGATATGGGATTTTATCCTCTGAGGCTATCTGGGATAGAATTCAAGAACTCATGGTTACACTCTGGATTAGATGCTGTCATGGAGTAGCTGAATTTTTATGATTTGATATGTTAATGGTTTTTATTGAGAACATGGACAAATTGGAGTCGGGCTAAAGTTTTAATTGGCAAAGAAGCAATAGTTCCTTATATTCACCAGGTGAAGATATTTGATCATTTTTGTGGTTTAGTCACTACTCTTGATTTTGTCTAGATTTCCAACATTATTACTGAGTGACCCTGTTTTTATATTGCTTCATTACCATTACCAAGTAACCTTTTCTCATGTTGATACTCTGTGAAATTATTGATATTACAGATTATAATTTAGTATAAATAGGATCCCTGGGTGGCTCAGCGGTTTGGCACCTGCCTTTGGCCCAGGGCACAATCCTGGAGTCCCAGGATCAAGTCCCACGTCGGGCTCCTGGCATGGAGCCTGCTTCTCCCTCCTCCTGTGTCTCTGCCTCTCTCTCTCTCTCTCTCTCTCTCTCTCTCTGTCTATCATAAGTAAATAAATAAATCGTTTAAAAAAATTTAGTATAAATAATATTGATGTTACTATAGCTTAGCTTTTTTAGTGTCAGACCAGATCCTACCTGACAGTTGTCAAGAGATATTTCTTTCTTCCTCATATCCACACGTATCTCCCTTAAGATATATTATTTTGATCACATGGATAAAATGTAAAAAGTTAATATTTTAAGCTGAGAGTAAAGATCTCTGCATTTTACAGATCATTTCCTCATTTCTAAGAATAGTAATCTTGTCCATTCTTTAAATCCTGGCTTGAGTGTTTCATTTATCCAAAAATCTTGGAATGCCCCCCCTCACTTAAATAAATAGAAATGATTTTACTCCCTAACAAATTTCCAAAGCATTTAATTTTCAAAAACAACAAAAATATGAGACGAGTTTCAATGGAATTTGAGAATTATTGGTCAGATTACTGAGAATAAACCTCCATAAATCAAATGAAGAGATGTGAACAAGCAAAGCATAGTGAGGCACCTAAATCCTAACAACAGTGCAATTTTATTGCCACCTCTAGGTCTGAAGGGACATAGAGAGATGTAGGAGCCCAAGGGGAGCAAGGCTGTGGATGAGAAGCTGACTGAAGGGAGCCAGAGAGAGAGTTGCATCTGCTGTTTGAGACATGGTGCCAAAGCAAGGATTGAGTAGGGACAGGGACAAAGTGCATTGACCTCCCTTTCTAGGTGCCATCAAGCCTCTTGTCACAACTTCATTTTGGCTGCATTCAGTTGGATCCAGCTCTCATGCATGCCTGGAAGATTTAGTCAGTATGTTTATGCTTAGAGCAGAGAAAGGAAGAGAAGTGCCAATTATCTCTGGGGTCAAAGTATGGTTCTTCCACCTACCCAGTAGATGACCTTGAGCAAGGTGTCCAATCTCTACTTTCTTCCTTTGAAACTAAGAATAATAATACAATTGTGAAAATTAAATGGATATATAATTACATATAATATATATAAATATATATTTATAAAATATATCTCATGTAAATATATAAAAATTAGGCACACACACATACATAAAGTGCCTGGAACAATACGAGTGACTCTAAATAAGATAAGTATTTGTGGATATTACTGATAGTGAAGGCAGTGATGCCCTTTTATTTATTCACAGGAGGAAGCAGAAAATTATTTAAGGGCAAGGAGCCTTAGTTTCCTCATCTGTTTAAATGATCATGTTAAATTAAATGACCTCAAATGTTTAGATTGAGGATGATGCAAATAATTTGTTGTAAGGCCTTGAGAAATTGAAAACAAGGGTTAGTGTTGGTAAGGTTGTGGAGAAATTGCCTTGTACAAGATTGATAAGATATAACATGGTATAGCTGCTATAGAAAACATTATAGAGGTTTTTCAAAGAAATGAAAATAGAACTGCCATATCCTTCATCACCCTCACTTCTGGATATATATCCAAAAGGATTGAAATCAAGAACTAATAGAGATATCTGGCATCCCCATGTTCCTTGCACCATTATTCCCAATACCCACAATGTGGCAACAACTTAAACACCCATTGATGGGTGATGAGTAAAGAAAATGTGGCATATACCTACAATAGAATATAATTCAGCCTTGAAAAAGAATGAAACTCTGCCAAATATGATAACATGAGGATATTACACTAAGTGAAGTAAGACAGCTACAGAAGGATGAATACTGCATTATTCTACTTAAATGAGGTTTCTAACAGAATCAGACTTATAGAAAGAGCATAATGGTGGTTTCTAGGGACTGGGGAATGGAGGAAATGAGAGTTGTTTGTCAATGGATAGAAAAGGTCCATTATATAAGATGAATAAGTTCTAGAGCTCTGATGTACAACACTTTGTCTGTAGTTAACTGTGCTGTATTGTGCACTTAAAAAATTGTTAAGGGGTGCAATCTCATGTGAAGTGTTTTTACCATAATTAAGAAAAGAAATAAAACTATAAAAAAGTGTGGTTTGTCAATGACAAGGTAAGACAATATACAACATTTCCAGATTTCAGAGAAAATTTGACAAAGAACTGAAATGCATTCATTGTATTTATCAGTAGGATGATAGACAAGCTATAAAGAACTGGCTTCAGTGGTGGAGGAAAAAGCCGAATTGGAAAGGGCAAAAGAATGGGAGATATGGGAAGCAATAGACAAAATTTCTAGGAATTTTAGCTTCTGCTGTGAGTTTTGTTTTATGCACATACATGTATCTACTAATATATGATAAGTATTACACTTGAAAACGGTTTTCCAGCTTGAAATTTTGTGTGAAACTGGACTTTTACCATTAATAGCACATTTTCCTTGTTTATAAATTCACCAAGATAGAATCTGCTACTGGGCAGAAGCAATTCTGGTTTTCAGGTAGGTTTCTGGATTATTTAGGCTTTATTTATTGTTTCCTCTTACTTTTTAAAGCAAACATCTTCTGAATCCTTCTTAAACTTACTTATAGAGTTAATGAGTCCATCACATACGTATTTTTTTAAATGCAAAGTCATATTTATTTGGCTTTACAATTGAGGTTTAAAAAGAATATGGACATTGTCCAAGGTCTCATAAGTTAGTTACACAGATTTAAGTTTTCCTTTCACAAAGCTTGAATTTTTTTGATGAACTAAGGTTTATAATCTTTCACATTGTTTCTAGTAGTATAGTATACTTTTTGCCTTTATGGAAATTGTCTGATTGGTATACTTAAAGTATGATTCCTTCAGGAATACAGATAACTAAAAGATTTTTTTAACCTTCCCAATATAATTTGTTCAACTCATCTTAACTTGAGAAACATAAGAAAGGAAATATTACAGCTTTTGGATATCTCCAGACATTCAAGCTTAAACCCAAAGGGATCTAGAAGCTAATAAATCACCCAAACAACTTCAGAATGAGCTCACTGTGAGCCAAGCTCATCTCTAAACAGGTGAGTCATGGAGTTTGTATATGGAGTGAATCACCCATGCTCTACCTGTAGCCAGGCTTCCCATTAGAAATCTCTCTCCATTGATGAGTTGTGGTTCTTGATGGAATTAGTCTGGCTTTTAGAAGCTATAAAAACCCTAACTGCATTTCTTATTTTCATACTGTTTATTTTCACACTCTTTGGTTTTCAGTAGTTTCTAAAGGATGTCTGTTTCTTTCTTCGTCTCCAGTTCCCTATTCTTCCTTCTCTCCCCTCCCTTCTCTGTCTGTCTCTCTCTCACACACACACTCGATAAATGACTTCATATTGAGTTAGCTAGATAATCTAAAATCACCCTCTGTCCTACAGTAGTACCCACAAAAACTAGTTATTATATTATATTTCTCAATGGAGAAGAAATTTAAGGGCAGGTGGGCTTTTCTGTCTAAAATTCCCTTATGAGAATGGGTGACCAAGAATGGTTCTACACTTAAATGCTGGTACAGTATTTTTCTATCTTTGGCCTTTGGAAACACCAAAGGTATTGTAAACATTTCTCTCTTACATAAAGAATTGATACTCACTGTAATGTTTGAGTCCAGAAATCCACTGGATTTCATTTTTCTAATATGGCTTCTTCTCAGAAGAGGTGCTTGGCCTCAAGAAAGGATTTAAGGCAATCATACTCACAGTAGTGCTTCCTAAACCTTTTTAATGTCATGTCATGTCATTGGCATGTATTTTGGGAAACACAGAGGGAGCATCTGATAGCTGAAGAAGTCACAACATTTACACATCAGTACACCTGTACACCTAGTGTCCTAGTGATGCTTCGTGTGCCTGTGCAGGCTGGTAAGCTCTGGGTAAGTAACCAAGCTTGGTAAAGTCTTGGAATGAAGGATGCTTGGCTTAGAAAAGCCACACAGACCCTTATAAAGCAGGGAGCAGGACTGGATAAGACCAGGCAGTGAGTAAATCAGGAAATGACTAATAGAGCAGTGGATAGGACAGAAGAGGTTTCCCAATGAAACCTCTCTATTTCTTTCTTCCCTGATTATTGAACTCTTTTGCTGTGCAAAGCTTTGCCATTGAGTTAATTGCCAAAGTATGTAGACACATCAGAGATATGTCCCTAATCTTTAATAAGCAAGACAAATCCTTTAAGAATTAGTATAAAAGAGAGCTTTAATGTGCTCTGCAACTGTGTTTTGAGAACCTCGATGGGCAAAATGGAATCTACAAAGACTGATGAAGAACCAAATAAATGAAGTGGCTCAATTTGAAAAACAGTATCCAACTACCAGAAAGACTAAAAATGATAATTACTAATTAATTTTGGTATTCAAATAGCTGAAAATAACAAGTATTTGCCTCATTATACATAGTTAAGTAAACATCTAAAACTTTTTGTCACTACTTTAAATAGGTACATAGATGTAATTTTTCATGTTATAAATATTGACTTTCATATATATATGAATTATACGTATATATATATGTATACATACACACATACACATATATACCTAGAGTTGAATGTATCAAAAATAGTGTAATATTATGGTAATCAATAGTTACCATGTCTTTTGAAAGTACAGAGACTCCTTTGTAAAATTAGATAGTATAGGGAATTTTTTTCTTTCTCCTTGAATTCATTTGTCCATTCAATTTCCACCAAAAGAAAAAGTAAACTTAATATAATATTTCTTTGTGAAAACTATTTCCTTGGTTATTTTGCCTTATTCCTCTAAAACACAAATACACACATACACACAGTTTGGAATTTTATTCTTGTAGTGAAATATTCTATAGCTTTTATATGTTATAGTAATAAAATATTTCTATTTGAGTTATAATCACAATTAAATGATTAAAATAACCTATATATTTACAATGTTGATGAATAATTATTCAATACAGATTTAATTTGAAATTTATCTTATTAATGAGTTGGGGGTATATTTATGGGGTCACATGAAAGGAATTATGTAAATGCCCAAATGTTGGAGCAAGGAATCATAACATGATTCCAGATAAATGAGAGATATGCCTTGCATTTGTAAACTGTGAGAAGTGTGGGTTTTGAAAAGGGAAGACAAAAACAATAAACAAAAAGCCAAGAGCACAGGTGCTTTCTCAGGCAAATGATTTTCAGAAAGGAGGAGATAAAAAAATGGAGGAATTGAAAATTAATTTTCTTCAAACTATTCTTGTCTACATAACCATCGGTGAGTCTTTTTACATGAGTAGAAATAGCCAGACTCCAATTTGAATTCCACTGGCATGGTGGAGTCATAGGTACTCAAACTAATTCAACCCAAGATCAGGCAAAAAAAAAAAAAAAAACAACTCAAAAGAAAAATAAAAGTAAGTTTGAAAGTATGGCTGATCTCTGCCTGTTATTCTTATGAATTTGTTCTTTAGGCTACTTATTCCCAAATATGTCTGTATATTGGAACCCCCTGGCGGGGCTTTACAAATACTGATGCCTAGGTGCTGCCCAGATGTTCTGATTAAATTGGTAGGGGTTGCCTAGGCATGGAGATGTTAAAAACTCTATAGGTGATTCCAATGTGCAGTTAAGCGTGAGTCAGAATTTACTTTAGGAGGGATGCAATGAAGCAAGAAACAATAGTGCTTATGAGATAAATCTTTAGGTGAAATATGTCAATGATTTTGATGATTTCCCCTCAAAATTGACAGAGATGTGGAAATGATGGAATAATTAGTAAGACTTTGAGACGGTGGTTGCTTTTAGAACAGCCTACAGCAACTAAATGGATGCTACGAGAAAAATTTACTTTTAAAAAATTAGAGGAATTGGTAAAATAATCCAGAGAGTTGTAAGGTAGATGCAAAACCATAAATGCCTTATTTTATGGGCACTCTAACAAATACTTGTAGGCAATTTTGTTTCTAGGTGATGTAAAAGTAACTTGAGTTTGGAATCCAGGCTCCACCTTTATATGCAACTCCATTGTAAACTTTGTTTTTCTACCAGTAATGTGGCACATAAATATTCCACATAATAGTAAATAACTACAATTATTCTGAAGCATGCTTCAAGAACTCCACCTTCCCATACATATTTCCATAAAATTTTGCTTGCAACTAATTATTTCCTTAGGATTTGTTACTAAAAATGAAACCTACTAGAGTAAGTGTTTTGGATATTTTTAATCGCTTGGAATATATTAACATGTTTATGGGGGAAAGAAGTTTATCTACCTGTAGTTTAAAATAATAAGTTATCTGATAAACTACTTAATAAATTTTAATTCTTTGGACAGCAAACTTTAAAATGGTGAATTTTGAATTGGAAAAAATCATAAGTCTAATTCCTATGCAAATAAAATCCTGTTTTTTTCATATTTCTGATTAATTTTCTTTTAGCTTTTACAGCTTCAAGTACATATTCTATATGTAGAGGAGAGGATATAGGAAAGTAAGTAAGTCATAGTAGATTAGTTTCATATTTATTAAGGCTGTGGGAGCATGCAAATAAATTGAAGAAGGGAAATATTAATATAGCTTCATTTATGAGTTACATATTTCTGTCCTGCCATATTTATAAGTAAAAGGAAGAGATGGTGGCAGCAAAAATGCTGAAATATTAGTGTTAGTTGTCTCAAGTGTTTTTTTTCAGGTAGTACTGAAATTTTAACCAGCAGCCTTCCATATTCTCTAAAATTATAAAACAAAATAATGTTCAAGAAGGCTATTCTGAGAGTGTGGGACTTCGCTCTCTGAGATAAGAATGCATGTCATCAGAGAGCTAAGGTGTACTTTTTGTCCACAAAACAACATGGTTCAAGGCAAGAAGACAGCAGTGATCACCTTTTGCCAACATTGGCAGGAGCCATGAGACGTGTCATTGGTATTCTTCAGCTTGCAGCAAAATTCACTAAAATAAATGGCTGATGTCAATATCACCTATGTCACTGAGTTCATTCTCAAGGGAATTACAGACCGGCCAGAGCTCCAGGCCCCATGCTTTGTGGTGTTTTTCATCATCTATCTGGTCACAGTGGTGGGAAACCTGGGGTTGATAACTTTAATCAGGATTGACTCTCGACTCCACACACCTATGTACTATTTTCTCAGTCACTTGGCCTTTGTTGACCTTTGCTATTCTTCTGCTATCACACCAAAGATGATGGTGAATTTTGTTGTGGAACTCAACATTATTCCTTTCCATGCTTGTGCAACACAACTGGGCTGTTTTCTCACCTTCATGATCACTGAGTGTTTCCTTTTGGCTTCTATGGCTTATGATCGCTATGTAGCTATCTGTAGTCCCCTACACTATTCAACCCTGATGTCAAGAAGACTATGCATTCAATTAGTGGCAGTTCCATATATATACAGCTTTCTGGTTGCCCTGTTCCATACCATTATCACCTTCCGTCTAAGTTACTGTGGCCCCAATGTAATTAACCACTTCTACTGTGATGACCTCCCTCTCTTGGCTCTGTCCTGCTCAGACACACACATGAAGGAAATTCTGATCTTTGCCTTTGCTGGTTTTGATATGATATGTTCCTCTTCCATTGTCCTCACCTCCTACATCTTTATCATTGCGGCCATTCTAAGGATCCGCTCTACCCAGGGGCGGCGCAAGGCCATTTCCACCTGTGGCTCCCATATGGTGGCTGTCACTATTTTTTATGGAACCTTGATCTTTATGTACCTACAGCCCAAATCAAATCACTCCTTGGACACAGACAAAATGGCATCTGTATTTTACACAGTGGTGATCCCAATGTTGAACCCCCTGATCTATAGTCTAAGGAACAAAGAGGTGAAAGATGCCTCAAAGAAAGCCTTGGATAAAGGTTGTGAAACCTTAAATCTGTTAAAATTAAGAAAATAATGATAATAAATACTTTATAATATGCAAGAAGGTAAATAAATCCCACTTCTTCCTGATGACACTTCTTTTATTCTTTCCTAATGGATTGAAAATATAACTGCACTTCAGCAGACCTTGACCTTTTCTACAAGAACCCAGGCCTGGGTCTGGAAGTCAGTGTGATTCAAAGAATCCCATTCAGACCATTGCAGCCTTTATAGACCACTGAAATTATGGTCAAGTACACCCTCAAACACACATCTGTGTATCTCAAGCAAAGGAAGCAGAATGTTTTTGTAAGAACTTACTACTCTGGAAGTAGGGCTGCCTGAGTTTGAATGCTATGCTCTACATTTATTAGCCACCTTGGACTATTGACTTAAAAAATACTTTAAAAAATACTGAAAAAAAAAATTATGACTCTGTCTCTAATTCTGGAAAGTAAAAGGACTGAATTCATTGGTTTGTTTTAAAGATGAAACAAGTCAATATTATGAAATTCTTACAACAACATCCTGTGATAAGTGCTATGTATGTTTTTACTATATAAGTGTTGTTTGTTGTATATAATTAAAGGTAAATTCATTGAGTTCTGAAAGGCTTATCAGTCTTGAAGAAAGAGGAACAAAGTTTGGTTAGGTTTCTACTACCTTCCAGGCAATCAAGTAGTATCAAGTAGTCCTAGTTAATACAATCAAATAAGCCTAAGAAATGTCTAAGACTTTACCTGTGGGCCTCAATTATGTATAAAATGCCTAAGTTCACGTAACTAATAATGCGACAATTCTTAATGTAAATTTAAGTCTATCTGAATTTTGCTTCCTTGACAATAGATGTTAATAAAGGTATTACAACATAGATAATCTAATCTTAAATGTGTCATTATCAGATTTTTAAATATAGTGGGAAGACATTTGTTTATAAGAAATTGTGTTATTAAATGAATGAATGAGTTCAACGTACTTATACATTTGTTCAAATAGAAATGATCTTAAGTTATAATGTTATCTATCTATGCCTGCTATTTATTCGATTGCCCTTGTAGGTTTGAGACATGAAATTTGACAAAAATAGCAATTTATAAGATTTTATAATTTTTATGTTTCATAAAAAGCAATTAAATTAGCTTTTAATGTTATCTTATTATTTTAACATTTTAGAAGGAAATTATGATAGTTTCAGTAATTATCTAGAGTATAGTTTGAGGTTTGTAATGCAGGTGACTATTTCCTCTTCTGTTTTTAATTTGTAAATAACTCAGACTTGCTGCTAGAGGTGCTGTGAGAATCATGTGAGTTGAATGGATTCTTATATTTTTAAAATAGGTTTGATGGAGAAGTGTGGTGTTTCTATTCACTACACTCTTCCTGGTAGATGTATGTTTATATGAATAGATACACACATTCTCATATATCACATACAAAACACATTAAAAACATCTTAGCCAGTCTCTTTCAGCAGGTGAGGAAATTCGGACCTATAAGTCTTGACACTTCTTTCCGTTTCACATAATCGTTACACACAATGCTTAAGTGCTAATTGAAATGACATTTTCATTTTTTAATACAATTGTAATTCCTTCCTTTTAGTAGTCACTTCTTAAGGCAAACCTGGCTTTTCTCTGGGATGTGGACTAAGAAATTAAAGTGCACTTGACAGACTTATTATTTAGTTTCTTGTTGGGCAGATGCACACAGGTCTGTGCAGCCTCCAAGACTATACTCCAACAACTGCTCTAGGTGCCTGGGCTCATCCTCTCAGTCAAAATATTGAAATCAGAGCATCTGGGTGGCTCAGTTGGTTAAACATCTGACTCTTGATATCAGTGCAGGTCTTGATCTCAGGATCTCAATCTCAGGGTCATGAGTTCAGGCTCTGCATTGGCCTCCATGCTGAGTAGAGAGCATACTTTAAAAACTTTAAAAAAATAACATTCTCCATTTTGTCTCCAGGCGTATTTAAATAAAATGTTTGTGTTTTGACCCTTCCTTCTGTTGTCTCTCTGGTGTTTTTGTGAAGGGATATAGAATTAAGGAGCTGATTAAAAAAATTAAAAGCATATAATCCATCTTGGCTGTGTTCAAAATTAGTGAAGAACATGACTCATTTCAGAAGGTTTGGCCCCAAACGTGAGGCTTGTTACTCCTACTTTTGTGGCATATAAAGCTCCAGTTGCTTATAAAATAAGGAAAATACTCATCTCTCAAACTAGTGTATGAGCACTTAGCAATATATGTGAGGACCATGGTACAATCATTGGTACCTAATTTGGGGTTGGTAAGTACCAGCTTTATTATCATCATCAGTGACATGGACCATCCCTGAAGACATGTTCCTATAGATAAAGGATATTTTTTTGTAACTATAACTGATTAGTAGTTTACATTGAATAAAAATCCAAACAATTGTCTTGTTATATTGATACTAAAAGTTTTAGATTTTCTATTAGATTTTCTTATTTTGGGGGTGTCTGGGTGGCTTAGTCAGTTAAATATCTGCTTTTGGCTTAAGCCATGATCCCAGGGTCCATCCATGTAGGATGGAGCCCTACATAGGGCTTCCTGGTCTGTGGGGAGACTGCTTCTCCATTTGCCCTTTTCCCTGCTTGTACTCCCTCTGCGTGTGTGTGTGTGTGTGTGTGTGTATCAAATAAATAAAATCTTTAAAAAAAGATTTTCTTTAATTTGACTACTCTTCACTTTTTTTTTTCAGTTTGTTGATTGAAGACTTACTTGTCCTAAGAAGAACTGTGCTGTTTATGTATAACTTGTTTTATTTGAACAAAAAACCATTGCTCAGTTCTAAAATTTTTGCACTAACACAATAATATTAAGAATAATACAAGTAAAAATAGATGACATTTATTATGTGTTCACTGTTGTTTGGCCTAATTCTATGTGTTCAGCATTTATAAACTCCTTTAATATTCTTATCCATACTAAGAAATAAGTCACACACATTGAAGTTTGATATGTGAAAATTGGATTTACAAGGTCGAGAAATTAAGTGGTCTTTTACCTATTTTACCTTCCAAAAGAATAATTTAAACCTGTACAAAGTTAAAATTCCTTAAAAACATGCTTTAATTAAAATAATTCAATTGTTTTAGAAGCACAAGATTTTCAGGAATATATGTAGAATGTAAGTCGTCTGATAAATATAATGTACATTTTTTGTAATACTTCTAACTCCCTCATACTCTCAATTATATTTCTTATTTATGTATTAGTTCAGAGGAACCCATTTTTTTTCTATATTTTTTGACCTCAAAACAATAATATTAGAATTTAATCTATGAAGAAGAACCACTAGTTATTATATATTTATAGACTCGTTCCCTGCTCAGGACTTCTTTTTGGCACTAAATTTGGTCACTAAACAATTAAACTAAACATAGGGTATCGGCATTTTATTATGTATGTATTCATACAGATTGAGGATTATTCAAGATAACTTCCTAAAAGTCTCAATTCATTCATTTTTATTTTTAAAAGATTTTATTTATTTATTTATTTATTTATTTATTTATTTATCTATTTATCTATTTATTTATTTATTTGAGAGAGAGAGAGAGAGGTAGAGAGAGAGAGAGAAAGGAGCAGTATGGGGAGGGGCAGAGGGAGAAGCAGACTCCCCACTGAACAACGAGCCAGACACAGGGCTTGATCCCGGGATCCTGGGATCAGGACCTGAGCTGAAGGCAGATGCTTAATCCACTGACCCACCCAGGAACTCCTTTAAAGTCTCAATTTATAGACAAGAAAATTGTGCTTCCACTTGCTAAGATCCATAGGTTCTAAACCAAGGCAAGTTCGCAATAGCAAACCTATTTTTGTGACATCAAAGTGTGGAAGTGAAATATGGCTAGGCTTTATGGAAACTGTTAATAATCTGACTTTTCAGAGAGATGGGAGATTATAAGAAACATTTGAAGCTAACATCACTGGTAGGCAAAGGGATGATAAGGCAGGAGGTCTTCAGCTCCATATGTGATGACCTTTCTCTCTACTCTTTTTTCCAGTTTATGAACAACAGGGGAGATATATTTTCTGTGCCAGACTAAGGCTCATATATCTTTCCAATTATTTCTTAAACTTGTGAAATTTTAATTTAAATCTGGACTTTAGGTGACATTTTTGTGAATCACCATTCAGTATTTTAAAAATCCCAACATTGTATAACTGTAGTTGGAAATCAGTATTTTAAAAATCCCAACATTGTATAACTGTAGTTGGAAATAGAAGATAGCCATTAAAAAATGAAACTTCATAGTTGGGCAAACTTGACCACAAATCTTGTCCCCCCCAATTATTAGATGTGCATTGTGTTAATGAATTACATAAACTGTTTTGATTTTTTATTTGTTTGTTTTTAGATACCTGTCTCAAGTAGGGTGCTAGGAAAATTAACTGAGAAATTAGTTAATGTAACTAAACTAGAGCACTTCTGTAAGCACCTGACACATGGAAAAACATTCAATAGAAAGACAAACAGAATATGATTTCGCTCATATGGAATTTAAGAAAGAAAACAAAAAAAGAAAAAGGGAGACGAAACAAACAACAGACCCTTTCACTATAGAACAAATTGATGGTTACCAGAGGGAATATGAGTGGGAAGATGGGTGAAATAGGTGTTAGAGATTTAAAAAAAAAATCGGTGTTAGCGCTACTTTTACTTTGAAAAGTTTCAAACTAAATAAATTCATTATTTATTTGTCTATTCATTGCTAAAGGTAACAAAAGTAGCTTAATTCTTTCTTCAAGAAAAGAGATGCTTATTTTAATAGCAGGAGTGAAGGAGCCTAAAAATTTCAATTTAAAATATCTTCATAAATACATGATACAATAGAAAATTTGAAAGAATTGAATTGTTTTAAAGATCACAATAAAATCATTTCTTAGCTTTTATATTTTCACTTTGTTGACTTTGAAATGAAGCATGTCATGTTGCCAACTATTTTGTAAAATCTAAAACCTAATAAAAGGGATCATTGATACAATAACAATGTTAATAATGAAGTATAATAGTGACACTTATGAAATGTTTGCTGTGTTGGGAACCATGCAATGCCCTTTCTCTTTAAAGATTTTCTTTCTTTCTTTCTTTCTTTCTTTCTTTCTTTCTTTCTTTCAGAGAGAAAGAGAGAGAGAGAAAGCCATGAGGAGGGGGAGGGGCAGAGGGAGAGGGGCACAGAGACTCCCTGCTGAGGAGAGCCTGACACTGAGCTCAATCCCAGGACAGCAAGACCATGACCTGAGCCAAAATCAGACGCTTAATCGACTGAGCCAGGCGCCCTGGGGATGCCTTTATATTTAAAGTCTTATTTAATCCACATAAGCACTCCATAAGCACTCCTTTTGCAATTAGGAAACCAAGATACACAAATGTAAAATAATTTACCAAGGGCAACAGTTCTTGGAAAAGCTAAGATAATTGCCAAACTGTGGGAATAAAGAGTCCACATTCCTAACTACATACTTATATTAAATAGGCAGTGAATTATAATCATGTAAAGTGACTTCACTAAACTCAAATGGTACAAGATCAGTGTCACTAAGTAATGTCAAGGTCGCTCTGTTGGTGCTATTTCTTAGCTAAATGCAGAAAGTATTAGGGAAATTATCTATAGTGTTAAACCAAAATTCCTTGCTATTAACTTTGACGTGTTTTCCAGATTATCTATGCAGCAACTTGAAATACAAGATACCAGATGTTGATCTATTTCAGTACAACCCATTTTTTTCAATATGACACAGAATCCAAATAAAGCCACTATTCCCCCATACTCTGTTCCTTTGATTTTGGAGAAGATGTCATGGTCAAGCAGGCTTAGAATTCTGCCCCTGCCCCCCCAGCTCTCTCTGGCTCTCACTCTTTCACTCTTTTCTTTCTCCTTTTACAATTCAATAACTTAAAAGTTATAGAATGCTTTTCCTATGGAATCACAAATGGAACAGTGGGTAAGACATATCCTGATTGATTGAACTTGAGCTCTGAAAGTGAGGAATTCAAACCTATCATTTATCAGCATTGTAACTCTAGGTAAGACACAGCTCAAAGTCCTCTGATCCCTTCCGGTCCAATGCTTTTTCAGTTATTTGACAGCCAAACACAACTTTGCTATAATTCTTTTCAGTGCATTTTTTACCTCCTGATTTCTCAAGCTGTAGATCAGTGGGTTTAACATGGGAATCACTACCACATAAAACACTGAAGCAAATTTATCTCTGTTCAGAGAATGGCTTGACTTGGGCAGTAGATACATAAAAATGATTGTCCCATAAAATATTGTGATGGAGGTTAGGTGGGAAGCACACGTAGAAAAGGCTTTCTGTCTTCCTTCAGTAGAATGGATCTTTAGGATGGTAAAGAAGATGAAGATATAAGAAATTATTACAAGTAGTAGAGAGCAGAGGGTATTGAATCCAGCAATGATGAACAACATCAGCTCTTTGAGGTGAGTGTCAGAGCAGGCCAGAGCAACCAAGGGAACATCATCACAATAAAAGTGATTGATCACGTTGGAGCCACAAAAAGACAAGTGGAATGTTGCCACTGTCTGTATGAGACCCACTGTGAATCCATAAGCATATGTGCTAGCAATCATTTGATTACAGAGCTTTCTAGGCATGAGAATGATGTACAGTAGAGGGTTGCAGATGGCCACATACCGATCATAGGCCATGATTGCAAGCAAATACAGTTCACAAACTACAAATGTGATGAAGCAGCACACCTGAAGAGCACATGCATAAAATGTTATACTTTTCACATCACACAGAAAATTCACCAAGGTGTTTGGGGTGACTGATGAAGTAAAACAAAAATCAACAAAAGCCAGGTGGTTGAGAAAAAAGTACATGGGTGTGTGAAGCTGAGGGCTGACTTGGATGAGCACAATCATACCGAGATTACCCATGACACTAGCTAAATAGATGACTAGGAATATACCAAAGAGAATGGCTTGAAGCTCTGGATTATCAGTGAGCCCCAAGAGGATAAACTCAGATACTACTGAATGATTGCCTCTGGCCATGGAATAGATTTTAAAGTTGTTTTTTTTTTTTAATCCTCCAGGGCATATGTTCTGAATATTCTTGTCTCCATTGGCAATAATCAAGCAGAGGTTAGGAGCTGGTTCTGACCCACCATGATCCGATCTTGAACACATTCACAGGAGAATCTTCATGTTAGTTCTGGCTTCAAAATGAAGTCATTTGTCCTAGGCAGCAATTCAAAAAGATAAAACTCTGGGTGGATTTGTAAAAACAGAAAGACGGTATTTTATTTAAAGTATTACATAATTGAATGATCTATGTCATAACTATTTTTAATAGAGGAAAATAAAGATTGAGCATTATGTGAAATAGATAAAATATTTTTAAATTGTTGAAATAGATTAAATAAAATCATACTAATTCCTTTGAAATTTTTAATCATCAGGAAACAAAAATTCAAAAAAATTGATGCCAGAAAAGGTAATATGAAAAGTCATATACAAAATTTTGCTTACCTATGACCTCTATGCCAAATATTCAGTATAATTTTTATGTTGTTCTCTTACTTACTATTATTTCTAGTTTTCCTACAATGTCATGTAGTATTTGTGAATTAACGAGTGAAAAAAATCCTCAGAAATATGGATAGCCTTGCTTTTATTGAAATAGGCATAAACAGCATTAAGATACATTAAATAGTTCAGAATATTCATTTATCATATATCTTCAAATGCATATATCATATATATTTATCATTTATCATATATATTCCATGCCCAAATGGACAGCAGAAGAAAAATTGTAGGATAATTTTATAGAAATACAAACTGGTTTCCAACTAATTAAAATGGAATAGCTTTTATGATCTGGAGAAGAGAGAGGTATATTTGATTTTCACTATTTCACCTCATAGTATTTTTATATCCATGCACTCTATATTGGCAATAAAGCTATCATCTTCATTTTCAGATATGGAAACTGAGCATGAGAGCATAAGCCCTCTCCACGGTTTGCAATTAGCTAGGGTAAAACAGAATGTCTCACTAATTGGTCCTTAATTTCTAGCCTCAGTTCATAAAGAAAGGATCTCCTTTCAGAGAAGCAAAAATTTCCCCCATTAACCAGAGATCAAGGCAAGTTTGGAAAGGGGATTTATCAGTTTGCCCATGTCAATTATTTAGAACAATGCCTAGCTTATACTACATGTTAAATAAATACATATTAGCTCTTAATAGTATTAACTGTTCAAATTGAGGCTTACTCAGCAGGCACCTGTGTGCAATCCCAACATGCTGATAACTGCAAGAGGTTATTATGATTATTATTAATATTGTTTGAAAGAGAGAGATAGTGCATGCTCCTGGGGTGGGGGATGGTGTGGCACAGGGGGAGAGAGAGAGAGAATCTTAAGCAGGCTCCATGCCCAGTGTGGATCCCAGCACCGGACTCGATCTCAGAACCCTGAGATCATGACCTGAACCAAAATCAAGAGTCCCACACTTAACCATCTGAGCCACCCAGGTGCCCCAGGTGGTTATTCTTTAGACAGTACTTTGAAGAGTTCTTCCATTGCCTCACAAGCTGTGATCTCATATCTTTCTCTCCCAGCTCTTATTCTTTCTAGCATGGATAGTTCTCTGATGTATTGGAGTGTGGGTAGCTCTTACTCTAATATTACAAAACTCTCCCACTTCTTCAATCATTTTATTTTCCTTTCCTTAAACCAAAATTTGGGTCCCCCTCGAAAACCTACTTCTTTCCAGGTCACTCCATCTGAATGAAACTATCCACGTATTTCAAATCTGGCAGGTAAGGTAAGGCATTGTTCATGTTTGGAGCAGTGTCCTTTATTATTATGTCTTGCACTTGTGTTAACTATATTTATTGTTATCATACGTATTCGGGTCCGTGTTCGGGTCCCTCCCTCTTACTCATTGAAGACTCAGGTACTAATGTCACTGTACCTCTGCCACAAAGTTGTTGTCCATGCCCATACACTTCACATATTTAAAAATATGGCTTCCCAGATTCTTGATCTTGATATCAGTGCTCTCACCACCATTCTACTTGAGCATCCTACTGTCATGGTTCCATTTTGAAAATTATTTTATCTCGAACTGGATTAATGCTAAACATCCAAAATCAAAACATTATCTTATGATCACAGCTTTCTACCCTTTTTTTTTCACATCAGTTATGACCACTACAACTTTTCCTTTATGGATACATGTCACCATTTCTTTAACTTTACTCATTATCCTGAATCTATTGGCAACTCCTTTATTCAACTCTTACTCTGTGATGGGTTACTACAATGACTCTTAACTGCATCCAAATTTTCTGTCCCTATTTCCTCCCAGATATACCAAAATTTGGGTATTTTGAAATATTCCTGTCTTTGTGATTGTTCCTGAACTACCAAGAACACTATTTAGGCAAAAGTGAATTATTAAAATGCATTTGTAATACATTTGTACATGTAATACATGTAAAAAATGTATTACATTTAAAATCAAGTAGTCACTTACTTGACCTGCTCTTTTGCAAAACACTGTTTGTATCTCAGTCTGCCTGCAGTCATTTCACACACTTTGGATGCCTTCACACTCCTGTACCATCCCCTTACTATCAATAGTTAACAGTTCTGACCTCACAGGGAGACTTATGGCCATATAATAGAACATTTCTCAACTTCCTGTCACCAGTCATGCAAAACTGCCTTCTTTCACATCTAGCCTTTCCACTATTTGGGGAGTGGGGCTGTTATTCTCTTTCTAAATTTATATTTTTGTTCCCAAACTTTTGTGTCTTCCATTTCTTCTTCCTCTATCAATTCAGTCTTTCCCACCAATCTTAAAATATGCAAAAAGCCTCACCAGTGACTTCTGACTTCTTTTCCTTTACCTTCCATTAAGCTCTTTTCTTTATCCCTGCAGTACTAAACATCCTGGAAAAGTCATTACTTCATCCTTCACGTTGATATATCAATCAACTGTATTCTGAAATCTGTTCTCAGCATAATGGCAATGCAACAACTCATTCCAGGTTCAACAATGCTCTTCTTATTCCCAAAGACAGTGAGGACATCTTTTTATGGCATCTTGGTAACATCAGACATCTTTGACATCAGCTTTCCTCATGATAACCATTGGGTTGGGTTTGGTTTTGTTTCCAAGTTACTAGAATCTTTGGGTTTTCCTATCTTTCTGTGTACTTTTATTCCTTGATGGCTCTGCTTCCCTTGTTTATGCTTTAAATAGACTATTACTCTGCAGTTCTTTCCTCAGCCAACTCATGTCATTTTTTTCACATTTCTCCTGAGAGTGCTCATCTAATGCTATAGGGAAAATTATCATTTATATGCTGGTGATACAAAAATTGAAGTTTCCAGGTCAGATTTCTCCTCTGAACTCCAGGTATATATATTTAATAGGTTCCCAGACAACTTCATTTAGGTATTCCCAATGCACCTAAATTTAATATGTTCAAAAGAAAATTCAGCAATCCAGGGCTCACCCTATCCTGTTCATATGCATGTTTTTTCTAACTTAGTGTATGGTGTTGTTTCTTAACCAGTTATCCACATAAGAAACCAAGAAAAAATTATTCATATATGTAACTTCCATCAATAAGCAATGCATTATTGAACACTACTAATTATTTAACTTGTTTAAAAAATCTGTCTAGTTCTAACACCTTCTATATTCTTTTATTTGTTTAGGACTCTCAAAAATTTCCGGATTATTGCCCTCTAACATTTATTTTATCCAGAAGTCTTGCACTCTTTCTGTGCAGTACTGTCTTGAGTGTAATTTCTGACATGTAATCTCTGTGTTCCAGCCATGTAGCAGACTATTCGTTTCTCAGATGTGACTATGGATTTTGTACACAGTTGGGTCAGAGTACTCCTCTGTCCTCTAGTTGGCTATAATCTTTCTATTTATCCTTCAGATCTCAGGTGAAATTTCCCTTTTTTTCTAGATGTGTTTCATTACTTCTCAAGTGTTTAATCCAACAATTCATTCTTCTGTTAATTTGTTTGTAACCTGCTCTAAATGTCAAATTCCTAGAAAACAAAGATAGTTTTATATTTTCCCATTTTTTCCCTCTAATATCTTGTAGGACTCAGCAATTCATAGATGGTCCCAACATAATAGTAGAATAATGGAAAAAATAAACACAAAGTTTGTATTACTTCAGACCCTTTTTTACTACCTCAATTACCTTGATATTTTTCCCCCACTACATACTTCCTTTTAGTGACCCACAGTATAAACGAAAAGAGTCCAACATACTTGAGGTAAATTCTGTGAATACTTAACATTACTAAAGTACAGGAAGTATATTTTGTATTATTTGTTGATCCCTCTACATTTTAAATACATTTTCTTTGTATTACATCAGTTTAAGCAATTTCTGGAAAAACAAAACAAGGTGATGATGTTTCACAAGCATGAACAATTATGTTAAGGTTAATCTTTTGGGATACTATTTGCTTAACAGTCAAGGAATAATCATTTGAAATTTCATATTACTGTGCTGAGCCCAGTTATAATAAAGAACTAATAAGTAACACAAAGATTATTTTAACACATGGGAAAAAAACTCACACAATATTTAAGTATATTTTATTTAGTTTTTTTCTTTCAGTATGAATTTTACTAAATTTCACATTTTAGTAATAGGTAACAATATGCATTCAATCAAAGTTCATTAGCTTGCTGTTGAACTTTGCAAGGCTATCAAATATTGATTTAAATTGCACCAAAGATCCAACCCTACAACTGAAAGTTAGTATCTGTTGAGCTGTAGGCAAATGATAGTTAAACCATGAATTTCTTATGCACCTGGAGGTACATTTAATTTAATCTGATTAATTGTTTGAAACTTCTGGTCAAAGAGGAACATGACTTAAAATGAACTTCATTTTGTTTCCTGAAGCCTTTTGGAAAGCATTTAAGGCAAGCTAACCGCAGAGAAAGGGAACACTCCTCTTCAAACTCTTTAGCAGACTCTGTTTCTCTCTATTCCACATACACATATATGTTTAGAGTGATTCATAGAAAGATACATAGAAAAATCATAGACAATTGTTATTTTTATAAAAGAAAAAATAACAATTGTCTTATTACATGTAAATATTTTATCCTAGGAATATTGCTTTATTGAGTTTTTATAGCCCATTATACCCAACAGAATTAAAACAGCAACAAAAATCTAAAACATAAATTCTACAGAAGCCACCATACTTTTGCATTTTAATATTCTGCATTTTATTTTTATTTTGTATTTTTTTGCAGTTTTTAAAACTAATCTTTAGTAATTATACTCAAGTCTCTTTCTTCAGAGACTTGAGAAACATCTATCAGCATGTACACAGCTATGAGCCTCTGAGAATATGTTCATTTCTTGTTTTAGAAAGATATTTTCAACTTTTTCCTTCTGTCAAAATCATAAAATCTATTTTTAGGATTTATACTTAGAACAAATTTATTTTATTATATTATTATTATTATTATTTTATTTATTATTTATTTTTTTTGGAGAAGGAGAGGTAGGGGAGGGACAGATGGAGAAGGAGGGATAGAATCTTAACAGTTTTCATAACCAATACCAATGTGGAGCCTGATGCGGGGCTCCCTCTCATGACTGTGAAATTGTGATTGAGTTGAAATCAACAGTTGGCTGCTTAACTAACTGAACCACCCAGGCACCCCAGAACTAATTTAATCTTTAAAAATTTCAATTCTTTCTGTGATTATTATTGTTTCAACTATCTATTGCAATACAAGAAAACACCCCAAACCTAGATGGCCTAAAGAAACCATGATTTGTTATCTCGTGACTCTGTGTGCTAACTAGACAATCCTTCCCCTGTGGTAGCGGTTGGGCAGTAGGATGGATGCATGGCCCAAGATAATTTTGATCACAACTGACACTTGGTGAGGCTGCCAGCTGGAATATTTTCTTTTATGCAAGTGACACTTCCAGGTGTCTAGTTTGGGCTTCCAACAGTATGGTGTTTGGGCTCTAAAATTTAGCATTCCCACAGAGAAAGAGTCAAGCCTTAGAAATTACAGTGTAGCATCACTTGTGAGCATTTTAAGTCAAAGGACCAGAGTCCATAAGAAAGGTAACTATGTAAGTGTGTGAATATAGACATAGGGATTTGTGTGGACTATGTGGTAATAATCTACCACAACTATGATTTTCACAAATCTGCCTCAAGGCACTTAAATAAAATGAACTTACAAAAAATATGGCACATTGAATCATTATTAGTCAATGTCTGAGAGTATTAAAACCCATGAATTTTGAACTCAGAAGCATTTGACCCCAAATCTTAACTTTGCCACATACAAGCTATGTGTTCTTGAACAAGTCACTATTATTTTTAAAATTCAGTTGTTTATAAAATGGAGATAATGCACACCACACAAGCTTAATAATTATTATTATTCATTATATGCCATGGTCATATCAAACTTTTGCTGTTGTAAAATATACTTCTTCTGAAACAATACTCTGTTATTTACCATTCCAGTGAATTAGGTATCTTTTAAGCTGTGGGAAGGAAGTACTCCTTCCTTCAATCTATTGATTTCAGTATGAACAAATTGCTGTGCCCTTCAATACTGAGGTAGTTTGATATAATTGACTTACCACAGTGTTTCTGACTTGTCTCTCAAAAGAATGATGGCGTATTTAGGACTCAGCAGAGGTTCCTGCTTCTAACAGATTGGACACCCAATGTTGGTAGTGGTAGAAGGCAGCCCATGTTATTGGATGCATTCATAGGCTTCATTCCTAACATTGTGGCTACTCTGCTTGGTGTCACAGATAGTCCTGGGATTGCAAGAGAGAAGAGTAGGTGGCTTCTCTCTATATGATAGGTTCTTTAGGCCTCCTCATTATTGCAAACCCTTTACTATAGTTACCTTTTAGTAGTAAAAAAAAAAAATTATATCAGCCTGTTTTGTACCCACTCCTACAAATTCATCTAAAATCCTTTCCCCTAGAATGCCATATTTTTGGAGATTTGTTACTCTCAGTCCCTTTGCCAACTGTCCAACAGTATTTATCACTGTCTATGAATCAGTGTGCATCATTCCTTTGGGCCAAATTTTCTCCATATTAACTTAAAGAAAATGTACTTAGGAAACTACTGTACTCTGAATATTTTCAGGTTTTTCCTCCAAAATTTTGACTCCTATATGTTATGAAAGCATCAAGAGATCTTGCCACTTACAGTTCATCAGGTGTGATTAGCAAGATTCTATCAATATGATAAACTTATATTATGCTTTGTGAAATATCAATATGATAAAAGCCCAAATGGACATTTTATGTTTTTTTGAGTATAATTGACAAGTAAAAGTCATATCTTGTTACCAACAATCAGCTGGCTTGACAAGAAATCCGAATGGCATATTGACAGCTCAGCTAAGCAGAGCACAGTCCTCCATGATACACTGTAGGTTACAAACCAATGACAATATAGGTTATGGTGTCTTCAATAGCATACAATCATGGGTCTAGGAATGAAGAAGTGGTTTTAGGATTGGCCCTTCTTGTAATTACATTCTGTGACCCAATTTCTGAATTTTTATTTCCTCTTCCTACAATATTAGTCTATTCTGGGTTATAGTTTTGGGGTTTCAGAAGGCAAATATTTCCACCAGGGTCTCAATAACTCTTTTAACAAGCTGCAATCTGTGACAACTTTATGCCAATGGAGCAGCAGGCCAGGAATGAATTGGTGTGCTGGCTAAGGTAGTCAATTCTAATTAACATAAGAAGATAGGGGTACCAACACACAATTGGGCCAGGAAAACTATATCTGGAACAGAGGAATTCACAAAGCATCTTTAGAACTTCTATGCCCAGTGATAATGTCAGTGCCAATGGGCAACTGCAAAAAGTACACATTAAGAAGGACACGGTAATTAGATTCTCAGTAACTAAGTGGCATAAGGCTTGTGTCACTCCATTCAGGAGTAACTAGTGCAGCCAAAGGCCTGGGTGAATGTGAGGGAAATATAGAAGGGGAAATGCTTGAAAAGTCATATTAAAATATTGAGCCAAGAGAATTTGGCATTGCTTACAAAACTAAACACACTATTGCCATATGATCCAGCAGTTGTGTTCATTGATATTTAACCAAAGGAATGCAGAACTTTTATCCACACAGAAATAAGCACACTGATGTTTATAGCAGCTTTATTCCTAATTACCAAAACTTGGAAGCAGCTGTCATTTGGTGGGGGAATGGGTAAATAAAGTATGGTACATTCAGACAGTAGAAGGTTTTCAGTAGTAAAAATAAAAAAAAACAACAACAACAACAACAAAAAACTATCAAGCCATGAAAAGTATGGAGGAAACACCAATTATCACCAAGTGAAAAAAAGGCCCATTTGAAAAGGCTGCATACTATATGATTCTAACTCTATGACATTCTAGAAAAGACAAAACCGCAGAGACAATAAAAAAGATTAGCAGTTGTCAGGGGTGGGAGCAGTAGAGGACAGATGAATAAACAAAGCACAGAGGATTTTTAAGGCAATAAAAATACTCTGTATAATAAATATCATAATGATGGATACAAGTCATTGTACATTTGTCCCAACCCATACAATGTACAGCACCAAGAGTGAAACCTAAGGTGAACTATGGACTTTGGATGATTATAATATGTCAATATAGTTTCATCCATTGTGACAAATGTACCTTTCTGCTGAAAGATGTTGATAATGGAGTGGGGGTGTCTGTGCAGGTGTGGCACTAGGAATCTGTGAGAAGTTTCTGTATCTTTCTCTCAGTTTTGTGGTAAACTTAGAAGTGCTCTACAAAAATAAAGTCTTCTAAAAAATGTTTAACCATATCAATAGGGACATTTAAAGTAAAGAGAAAGGTCACTTTTCAGGCATTTTAAAACCAAAACCCTTCAAACAACCATCTTGTTATTTTTTACTTCAGTTCAACTACGGAAGAAAATCATAGCTGGTATTTTCAATAACATCTGTATAGTTGATGTGTCACAAGACCACCTAAAATTCTAAACATTACAGTGAAGTAAGATAAAGTTACAATTTTAAGGTGCTTTGTTCTTTGTCTCTATTGTGAAGGGTCTCATGGAAAAACAGAATGGTTGGTTTTATCTCTTTTTTAGAATTCAATCATTGAATGAGTAATGTGTAAGAAAACCAAGAAAACACCTATTTTTTTAAGGAACTAGAGATCAGAGAACTGAGCTTCAGAGAACAAACATTTCTACATTTACTGGCACTGTACCATGTACAAGCCTTCATTGAAACATTCCTAATATTCAGCATTTTTTTTAGGAATAACACAACTCATTATTGATTACTAGAATATACCTTTTCAAATATTTTCTTGAAGGCATTTTTTACCTCCTGATTCCTCAAGCTGTAAATTAACGGGTTTAGCATGGGAATCACCACTGCATAGAATACTGAGGCAAATTTGTCTTTATCCAGTGAGTGGCTTGACTTGGGGCGCAGGTACATAAAACTGAGGGTCCCATAATACATAGTAATAGAAAACAGGTGAGAAGCACAGGTGGAAAAGGCTTTTTGTCTTCCTGCAGCAGAATGGATCTTTAAGATGGCAAAGACAATGAACCCATAGGATATAAGAACAATGATAAGAGAGCAGAAGACATTGAACCCAGCAATGATGAGCAACATCAATTCTTTGACTTGAGTGTCAGAGCAGGCCAGAGCAATCAAGGGAACATCATCACAGTAGAACTGGTTGACCACATTGGAATCACAGAAAGACATGTGGAATGTAACCATTGTTTGTATGAGCCCCACAGTGAATCCATAAATATAAGAACTAGTGACCAACTGGATGCAGAGTTTCTTGGACATGAGAATGATGTAGAGTAGAGGGCTACAGATGGCCACATACCGGTCATAGGCCATGACAGAGAGCATTAGTAATTCCCAAACTGAAAATGTGATAAAGCAACATACTTGAGTGGCACATGCATAAAATGGCATACTTTTAATTTCACGTAGAGAGTTCACCAGTGTGTTTGGAGTGATGGCAGAGGTACCATAAAAATCAACAAAAGCCAGATGACAGAGGAAAAAATACATGGGGGTGTGAAGTTGAGGACTGATTTGGATGAGCACAATCAAACCAAGATTACCCAAGACAGTAACTAAGTATATCAATAGGAATACACAGAAAAGAACGGCCTGAAGCTCCGGATTATCTGTGAGGCCCAAGAGAATAAACTCAGTGACTGCTGAGTGATTGCCTTTTGCCATGAAAGATGGGCAATAGACAATAAACAATAAACGACAAATCTACAATGAACTCTTTTAGAGGACACACCCTGAATAATCGTTACTCTGTAAGGAATAAATGATCAATCCAATGTGAGAAGATAGCCCTGGCGAACCAAGGTGTTATGTTAAATTCAGCCAAAGCAGAATCTGGATAAGCACTTTGAATTGTGTGTGGATTTCACTTATGCTTTCAACGTGAAAGGATTTGGTCCAGACAGAAGTTCCATGATATAAAATCCACTAGGAAGCTGTAAAAGAAGAAAGAGAGTATTTTGATTAAAATTTTATAATCAATACTATAGCAAAGCCTGTGCTGTATTTTTCTTTAAATATAAATAAATAAAAACGAACATTAAGAATCTAAGTGGCTTTTACAGCGTATCTCAAAATGATTTAAGTTGTAAGTGTATCTCATAAAATTGCTATAATTTCATCATTTTGTCAGAATATTAAAGATTACTGAAATCAAGTGGAGAAAATATAAAAGGGAAGTCAGAATAAAAATATTAGCACTATTTATTTATAGGCATCCTATTTGGTATAATTTTTACAATTTTCTTCTTTTTACTTCTCTCTAGTTTTTTTTTTTTATTTCAATACACACATAATATTAATATTAAGGAAAAATAGGACTGTGATTTTTCTGGCTTGTCTTTCGGCAAAAAGCACACCAGGGAATGATTTTCCACATTGTAAAATAGCTTTCAATGATTAGGAGACATTATTTTGCCTTCTTTCTTCAAGTATATAAATGACCCAAAGTGACTAGAATAGAAGGAACGTTTAGAACAACTACATTTTATAGAACATTTCCATAAACCCAGGCTGGATTCTGAATGTATGAAAGCTTGCAGAATTGAAATCATTCCCTTTCCTTTCTTAAGCACAGCAGAGGGTAAGTTAACTTGATTTTCCTTTATCACGACATTGTCTCATATTACTTCACATGATCAGGACACAGATGGTCAAGACAGATAAAACATAGTAAAATATAAAAAATACTTCCTTCACTTAAATTTTGATTAGCATCTCCTTGGAAACTTTATCTTACTTACTATTTTATTTTTTCTCTCTCCCCTTTAGCATTTTTAGCTACGCATCTTGGAACAGGCATCTACCCCCATTTTCTCAATCATTTTACTATAACTGACCCCTAATTTTATTTTTGCTTCCAGTCTTTCTTAGGTCTTTCTGTTCCTCACATTTTAGCTTATATGAACTTTTATAGACCAGTCTTCATTTTTATGTTCTTGTGATATAATCCTTCAATGTCTTCCCTTAGCTCCCCAGATAGAATTCTAAGGTCTTTAATAAGGCTGACATAACTCTTGAAAATCTAATTCCTTCATCTCAGAACAGGCTGGTTTCTTGTGATTTTCTTCATATAGTATTTATATCACAGGTATTCCAAACTACCATAGTGATTTGAATGTAAGCCACAATTTTATACACATTATTATCTTTGCCCAGAACACTTTCCCTTTGTATTCCTTTTTTTTTTTTTTTACTTCTCTTCTACTACACTTTCTGTGCTCTGTTGTACCATTTCCTTTTGGAGGCTTTCCTGGCCTCTCATGGCAGATTAAGTGGTCCTCATATATACATTTTTGCAGACATTAATTCTTTCAACATAGCACTTGCTACACTATATGGCAACCAATGGTTAATATGTCTGTAGCACATTCTAAATTTAAACATGTTATTTCTAAGAAATAATATTTGTATTTTATACCCAATTTAATCACCTACCTTTCATAGTATCTAATACCAAGAAGATGGTCAATAACTATCAGTTCAATAATTAAGTGAATAAAGTTATAGATATGTAAGTCCAGATATATTTTCCCTATGATCTGATATCTTTCAATATTCAATACACTGTTATTCAGTTCAGCCACAATCCCCTGAGTAGTCTGGTCTAGTGCTCCTGAAAGGGATCTCCATGAATCCAGTAACATTTAAAATTATCTGGGTATTTGGAGACAACCTCATATTGTGTGTGTGGTCCCTCAAGAAAATTTTTTTGGGTATTCCATTATTTTTAACAAGCATTGGATAGCAATATAATTATACGTATTCAAAAAACAAGCAGTTATTTGATGTTTAGTGTTTGGGGACCAAATTATTTCCTTTGAAGTGATAGATCACCTGGGCTATTACTTAATGGAAGAATCTAGGGTAGAAGAACATTTTAATGATCTCTTTTGGGAAAACAGTTTGAGTAATTGCTATTTCCACTTTGATTATTTGCTATATCTGCTTTACCTTTTGTCACATTGGTTTCATATTAAAATTATGAATTTATTTAAAATAAACGTGTAGGTCCTGAGCCTTGTATTTAACAGCAGTTTTTGAAAACCATTGAACAAAAATCAATTTCCTGATTAGAAACATTGAAATCTTTTGACTGAGATTAATGTCTCAAACTGTTGTCATGATTGACATTACAGTCCAAAAGCAAAGATGAATTTAAAAGAATGTTCATTATTCTCTTTGGTCTCTAGGAAACTAAATGCATACAAATCACAGGGCAACAAGAACTACCTTGTAGTCAATTCTCAGAAGTGAATGAACCTGTCTATCTAAATTTGCTTTCAATGAAAACAAATGGTGTCCATAGCATTGAACTACTGTGGCTGTTTAGCCTCAGCACCATCTACACAGAATAGAAAACAGATGAGGTCTGAAGTAATATCTCCTTTTGGTTTTGATTTGCATTTTCCTCATGACTAATGATGTTGAACATCTTTTCATATACCTATTGACCTTTCACTCATCTTCCTTGAAAAAATATTTATAAAATGCTTTTTCCATTTGATAAACAAACAAAGAAATACCTGTAAAGGAAATACAGCTGTTATCTTAGGGATGAGGAGGTCATAGCAAAGCAAAGGAAAGAAAAGGAGATGAAGTCTGAGAGTTTACATGAGTGCATCACTCAGAACTTTGTGGGTCAATGTAAAGCCTTTGCCTTTTATTTTGAATAAAATGAGATGCACTAGGTTTCTAACATAAAGGTCTCTTTTTTTTTTCTCACTTTCGATTTACTTTTGTTCTTTAATTCCTTAAAATTTCAATATGCCTCTAAAACCAAAATGCATGGCAAAATATTTTCAAAATAAGATGGTGGTGTTCCATATCTGTCAGCACTCACTTCATTCCCTGTCTTCCCTACAGGAAACTGCTTTTGTTCATTTTGACTTGTCCTTTCAATGTAGTTTTTTATTTTTTTTTAACCAGATGTAATAAAATACATGCACATATCTTTTTTTTTTTTTTGAGAGAGAGAGAGAAAGAGAGAGAAAGAGAGGCTGGGGAGCGGCAGAAGGAGAGGGAAAGAGACAATCTTAATCTCCATGCTAAGTGTGGAGTCCTACAGGGGGCTTGATCTTATGACCCTGAGATCGTGACCGTGACCGAGCCAAAGTCAAGACGTAGATGCTTAACTGACTGAGCCACTCAGGTGCCATATATATATGTAATATATATTTATTATATATATTTTTATATATAAAAATATAATAATCTCCTTTAATCTTTAATATTTAATAATCTCCTTTCCTTCTTTCATATGAAATATACTTTTTTCATTTCAGTAATATAGATATTTCTTTTAATATTTTTCTGATTTAATAGTATATTCTCATGTTCATCATGTAGCACACCTAGAAATCATCCTCATTTCTGGAATAGCTGTCCTTACCATTGGATATTTGGGTACCAATATGTTGCTAATATAAATAATATCCCAGTAAATAACTTTGCACATGTGTTCTTTTGCATCTTGTGCTAGTATTTATTTGGGATAGTTTCTTAGTGTTGTGCCAGAGATTGCAAATCCAAGAAACCACTGAGGAGCCGACATCGATGCAAACACAGGAGGGTTTATTTACAAGCTCGAGCCTGGGTCCAAGTATACCCGACACAGCGGAGCAGGGACTTCAACCGCGAGACTAAGAGGCTGAGCAACTTTACAGGGGCCAGTGGCCAATGGGATACGCAGAAAGTTGCACGGTCATGCTGGTCCACTCGCAGGTGGCTGATTGAATTACATTTTACCCTAAAGTATCCATTTGAACTGGCCTACCACTGAGCCGATTTCCCATTAGGGTGTGCCCTGGGCTTGACTAGGGTGGGGCAGTGCCCTAAGCAGGTCGGCACAAGGCAGGTACAGCACAAAATGGAGTGAGTCCTGCTCTGCTTGTCCAGGGGTAGGGGATTTTTGTTAAATTTCCTGGGTCCCACACTTAGAAGAGGGATTGTTGACTGTAGTAATTTTGCTAGATATTGCCACATATCTCTCCATAGGCATTACATGATTTTTCTATCAGCAGTACATTACAGTATATATTTCCCCTCACCTAGACAAATTTTTGTGTTTTGAAATCCTCATGAGAATTGATATCTCTCAATGTTTTATATTTAAGTTGAAGGAGACTGTCAGCTAGATGGTATTTCCCCTTTCCCTTTGCATACAAATCTGGATTTTTTGAGATCTAAGCTTCTAAAAGAAAAAGCTTATAAATTGTTGGTGAAATGATACTTTTAATAATTTGTGATTGAATCAATCAATAAAGGATGGATATCAATGAGTTAATTGTCATTTAAAAATAAGAAATGAGATGTCCAGAATTTAGATCACATAAATAGGATTTGGGGATCAAAATGGACTTTTGGAATATTTCAGCATTTAACAGAATGTCTGACTCATTTCTCCAATTATGTTATTAAAAAATGTTTACAGAATAAGCATTAAAAATGAAAGGATCATTTCTCAGCCTTTTGGTTAAGATCAAGTGTAAACAAATTAAGGAAATTTGTCAGCTCATTTTTTACATTATGAGAATTGTGTCTTCTAGCAACAGGTCTTATTGAAAACATTCTTGAATTTTATTTCATCAATGGCTTCCTTCTTTATAGATCACCAGCATGCACTTATAGTAGCTTGATGAACTGTTGGGAAAATCAGTTCCAGGAGTACATAGTATTGATGATGCCAGTACAGTAGAATCTACCTGCATCTGACAATGAGGTGGACAGAAATCAGACTATGGCTTTTGCATGCCAACTCTGAGGGTATTCAGTTAGACCATAGATCATCTATTTTATAGTAGAAGATACCTTTTCTATAATCCTTTTTAAAAAGATTTTAATTATTTATTTGACAGAGAGAGAGAGTACAAGCAGGGGGAGGCACAGACAAAAGAAGAGGGAGAGGCAGGTTCCCCTCTGAGCAGGAAGCCTGATGTGGAGCTCCATCCCAGGACCCTAGGATTACAACCAGAGCCAAAGGCAGATGCTTAACTGACTGAACCACCGAGGCGCCCCTTCCATAATGATTTTCAAAACATTTTTTACTTCCTGGTTCCTCAGGCTGTACATTAAAGGATTTAGCATGGGGATTACCACAATATTAGAAAACAGAAGCTATCTTGTCAGTATCTAGAGAATGGCTTGTTTTTGGCTGCATATACATGAAGATGATTGTGCTATAAAATATAGTGAAGGAAGTCAGAGGGGAGGCACAAGTGGAAAATGCTTTTTGCCTACCATCAGATGAATTAATCCTCAGAATGGCAAATAGAATGAATATGTAAGAGATGAAGATAATAATAAGAGAACAAAGGGTATTTAAACAGTAAGTGTGAACAATACTAGTTCTTTGGTATCTTTGTAATGGGTTTTACAGCACCCCGGACCAACCAGGGGAACATCATCACAGTAGAAGTGATTTATTATATTTGAATTACAGAAAGATAAGTGGAATGTAAGGACTGCCTGTAGGAAACCCACAGAAAAGCCATACAAATATGAACTAACCACCATTTGAATACAGACCCTTCTGTTAATGATAGTGGTGAAGGGTTGCAAATGGCGACATACCTATCATATGCCATGATGGAGAGCAAATACACTTCACAAACCACAAACATGATAAAGTAACACAAGTGAGTGGCACAAGCAGGTAAGGATATCTCTTAATTTCTTGGAGACGGTTCACCAGGGTGTTAGGGGAAATAGAAGAGGTCTAGCAAAAATCCAGGAAAAAAAGTAGGATGCTGAGGAAAAAATACATAGCTGAGAATTGATATGAATTAGCATAATTAACCCAAGATTGCCTGTGACACTAATTAAGTAGATCAATAGACACTGAAAAGAAGGGCTTGAAGCTATGTTGTGTGAGTCCCAAGAGGTTGAACTCAGTTATTTCTGAATTATTGCCTTCGGCCATGGAAGATATGTAGAAGCATTTCATATTGTTTTCTCTAGAATATCTATGCTATGCTGGATAATCTTCTACTTCTTGGATTAAGAATTTAACTCACACTTATTTTATGGTGACCTTATTGAAAAGATAATCCTCACTGGTCCTGTGAGCCATTCTCAGGTTTCAATACTGCCTGCTTTTGTTTTAAGGGAATTGCTCCAGGAAGAAATTCCAACATGCTCAGTGGTCTGGTGGATTGATGAAGAAGACAGAATGTCTTGAATTAAAATGTGGAATCTCCTATATACAATGAAAAAACCTAGTATTACGTATTAGCAGAAAAATATTTCAGTGATAAAAGAAATGGGAGCACATTTCAGAGTAATATATTAAGATTAAATACTGAACATTTCAACTCAACTGAGAATTAAAACAACCATGAGTCTCACTAAATATTACTCTTAGTGGGCTAGTCAATGCAATAAAGGAAGTGTTAAATATTATTTATAAAGTATATGATATTATATCTGCACCAATACATTCAGTGGAAAAATATTAGATTTGTTACAATTGTGGAAAACTCTTCTGTCACAAGTCAATATAATGAAAATGATGTTATGGTAAAAATGTAACTTCAAAGAAATGTGAAAATAAAATTTTTAGGATTCCATTTAAGATAATAAATTTAAAACGTAGGGTTTAATTTAATATTTAACTTAGCAAAATGTTGACCCTATATGTTCCTGTTGTTTATGTTTAAGCTGCATGAACTTATAGTTTCATATTATTTCTTAGTGGAATGGTATTTAGGAAAGAAGAAAAATGTATAAGTTTATTCAGATATATAATGCATGCTGGGTAAATCTATACTAAATAAACTTGCAAGAACAGCCTAGACATTTCTTATAGTATAATGGAGATTTATTTATGTTTACAAATAGTAAACTATATTATAAACTACAGAATGTAAAATAAAGTGAGAATCTGTGACAGAACAGACACAGTTAATATACTGTGAACTTTATTAACCGCTTTCAAAGAAAATGCTTATTTATAGCATCTATTGATTTTCTGATTTCTATGGTGTAAATATTCCCACCACCACTGATTTCAAGCTACAAACTTGAAGCCATGAACATGGAGTTGGGAATAAACACAGACTATACCTTTTTCAAGCTATTAGGAGAAGCACTGATAGTAGTTACACAAAGTAGCTTAGTATTATAAGCAAAATAATATGAAATATTACATTATACCATATGCTAGAGAAAACTTAAAATCAATGATAAGTCTCTCTTCACAATATATTTGTATTTATAATTATAAATATCTCTCCCCAATATACTGATTAATTTCAAAGAGAAAAAGTTCATTTTATAAAATAGAAAGGATCAGCTAACAATAAGTTGTTCATTAGATTGATCAAATTAAAAGAATGATAATGCCCACAATTGGTAAAGGTGTAGGAAAACAAATATAACCTTACACATCCAACGGAGGTGAGATGTGTCTTCATCTTCCTGGAAGCCGATGTAATAGTAAGCATCAAAATTGTTTAAGTTAGTCCTGCCATTGATACAATGATTTTAATGCGAGGCAAAAAAGTAGGCAAGTATATGAGTGGTTTCATTTTTACTTACCAAAAAAATGAACATTGTCTAAAAATATTCTGATAGTTATTCAGCTATTGTACATCTCAGTACAATATTAAGTAGCTGATCAAAAGCTTAAATATGTTTACAGTTATTAATATTCTAAAATCTTCCCAGTATATCATATTGAAAAGAGCAGCATGCTAAACAGATTATATATTGTTAAATGATTTCTGTATATGGACATCATATTATGACCTATAAGTTACACCTATGAGGTGCTATTATGGCCCTTCCTCCCTTCCTACTCATTGAAATCATCCTCTATACTTTTGCATTCTACTCAGCTTCAAAACCTCCATTGCAATTTCACATGTACATTTTCATGTTACCATGCATCCACATCTATGAATACTGACAAATTAATTTTTCATATTGGTTATTCCTATATTTTGTGCTTATCTGGTGCCCATATGGTGTTTGAAGTGTTCCTAATCATTTACCACTAAAAATGACTTCATGATTCCACATTTTTGGGGGGCAATAGTTCATTGTGATATGTGACAAAAGTGGACTAATTTGTTAACAAATTAAAAACGATTCTCAAAGAGGACAAAACCAATTTTAAAAATCACCAAGTCTGAAGCAAAAATCATGACAACTTTTTTCTCTTATATTAAAATTATGTAGCAAATCTTCAGTTCTAATCTGAAGTTCTTAAATCTTACTTTGAGTAATTTCCTAAATGTTCAGCATTTAAAATTAAGAGTAAGATATCTAAAAATGTCAATTTATTTATTTAAAGATTTTATTTATTTATTCATGACATAGGCAGAGGGAAAAGCAGGCTACATGCAGGGAGCCAGATGTGGGACTCCATCCGGGGATTCCAGGATTACACCCTGAGCTGCAGGCAGACAATTGCTGAGTCACACAGGCATCCCACAAATTGTCAATTTAAAAAGTCTTTTACTCTGAAATGTGTTTTTTAATCCATTGCCATTTTAAATCCTATGACCATAGATTCATCAGATGATATTGTTTTTACCTTCTTACTGCTGAAGAAACTGAGGAATAATTTGTAAGTGGAATAAATTGTCTAGGATCTTTGATTCAGTCAAAGTTGGACCCAGATTTTATACTCAGGCTTTTAGACTCCAAGGAATCCATGCTTTTTAATGGGACAGCTGTGGCACAGTGAATGCACCAGCCTGCCCAAACAGGAAATGGTGAATTCAAGGACGTTGATGATAAGCTTTTGGTATATAGCTTCTAGACTCATGATCTGCTGAAGGAGTTTTGTCAGAAAACAGGCCTGAAATGTTCAAATAGTAGGTAAATGTGTTTAATGGAAAGATACTTTTGAGAATCATAAATCAGAGTAGCCAGCCCTGAGTCTCTATGATCTATCAAAACGTACAGTAAGATAAAGAGAACCCTGACCTGAAGCAAGTTTAAATATGATCTTCTCTCTCTGGCTATTAATAGCATCTTAGTCTTTGGTCATTAAGCATTTATGGGACCCCTAGATTGAAAAACAAATTTAATAATATGCATGAGTTGCAAATTCATAACCATTTTCCATGTAATTTAAAATTGTAAGAAGATTTTGCATTTATTTGAAACATATGCATACGTATCTACATATCTATATATACCTATATTATATATCACTATATTATATTTCATATAATATCTTCATATAGGGATCATACAATCTATAAATATACATGTATGTATATTTTTTTGCATCAGAGTTATCAATTGTGTATAGTAATCTTTATTTATAAGTTGCTCCTCAAGTTCATCAGAACATCTGGGATTAGAACTCAGGTCTTTAGGCTAATTGAAGGAAGGAACCTGATATATGGGTATCCATCATTTCCTCTGACCCTTCTCATGTTGTTTCATCTTGAAGAAGGCTCCAAAATGAGTATCATTGTCCTCATTTAATTGAGAAACTAGTGAAAGCCTATACATAAGCTACATTGTGCAATGGGTTCGTTGTGTTTAAGCTATACCTTGATTAATAAGGATTGACTTACCCAAGTTTTGCCTAGTATAACTTATGATCCTTACTACTGGCAAAATGTTCTATGATGTTTCCATTGTTTTGAGTTAATTTGGAATGGATGATCCCCTTGGGATACTAACCCTAAATTACTTTATTTTTTTTTTTATTTTAATTAATTGGAAAAACTATATGAGATCTCATAGGCTTACAAAAAGCAGTTTACTTAGCCTTTTGGGACCAAGCCAGACTTCCAGGTCAGTAGAAAGTTGTGTTAAGTCAGTCACAGAGTAAAGTTAGGATGTAGCACTATTCTTTTTAATAAAGGTGGTTTGTTAAATTACAATATGGAACAGTTTTATATTGTCATATTTTCCCAAGAAATTAGCATATCAGGAAAAGAGTATTTACACTATGCATCTTTGCTTTTCAGACGGCATATTGTTAATATAGCTAGAGAATTCTGAACTGGAAATTTGGAGAGGCAGAGTCTGAATTTTTGTCCATGTTCTGACTATAACTAGTTATGTACCAAATTAATGGCTTTTTATGCAATTGTTTTTTATTTGAGAATTGGGAAACTCAGTAATTTCCTATGGATCAAAAATAAATTGTATGCAGTGAACAAATATAACAGAAATCACATATTAAAAATAGGCATCTGATAGTTTTTTAAGAGGAAAAACCAGACTGTAAAGAAAAGTCTGTTTATATTTATTCAAGTCACTTCTTTAATTTCATGAACATAAAAGCCTGGTTTCTACTGATGATAACTTTCTTCAAGGCATCTTTCACCTCCTTATTCCTGAGGCTGTAGATAAGAGGGTTCAACATGGGAATGATCACTGTGTAGAAGACTGAGGCCATTTTGTCTGTGTCTAGGGAATGGTTTGAGCTCGGCTGTAAGTACATAAAGATGAGGGTCCCATAGAAGATGGTGACTGCCAGCATGTGAGAGCCACATGTGGAGAAAGCCTTGCGCCTGCCCTCGGCTGAGCGCATCCTCAGGATGGCAGAAATAATGTATGTATAGGAGACGAAGACAATCAAAAGGGAAGAAATGAACATGATCCCAGCACAGGCAAAGATCCACAGCTGTTTGGAGTGAGTGTCTGAACAGGTTAGCCTAAGGAGAGGCATGTCATCACAATAGAAATGATTGATGATATTGGAATGACAATAGGAGAGGCGAAAAGTGAGGATGGTATGAAATAGTGCAACCAGGAAGCTATAGCTGTAGGGAACAGCTACAAGCTGAATGCAGATTCCTGGGGACATTACAACCATGTAGAGGAGAGGGTTACAAATGGCCACATATCGGTCATAGGCCATGGATGCCAGTAGCAAGCACTCAGCAGTCATGAAGGCCAGGAAACAGCCTAATTGAGCAGCACATGCATTGAAGGAGATAACATTTTGTTTGTACAAGAAATTGCCAAGCATTTTGGGTGTAATGACAGAAGCATAACAGAAATCGACAAAAGCTAGGTTGCTGAGAAAGAAGTACATTGGTGTGTTGAGTCTTGAGTCTGTTCTAATGACTAGGATCAAACCCAGGTTACCTACTACTGTGAAGAGGTAGATAGATAAGAAAACCACAAAGAGGGGCATCTTCAACTCCTGACGATCTGTGAGGCCCACGAGAATAAATTCTGTCACTTGGGTGCAGTTTCTCTGGGCCATGTCTTTGGCGTATCTGGATGAAGAGAGGAGAATTAGGTCTAGCTTAATTAAATCAAATGTAATGTATAGCTCCCTCTCCTCCCCCACCCAAACTCTCAGAACCCAGTCTCCTTTATGGAGACTTCATTACATAGTCCTGACTGGTTTAAGTCATCGGTCATTGGCTGGTTCAAAGCCCAGGCCCCCACTCTAGGATGGAGTCCAAAAATTATGCCTTTAATATAACAAGACACCTATTCAACCTTCACCTCTCTGAAGCCTTTTCAGAACTGTGAACAAAGACCAAATCTATCTGAAAAATAAATACTTCTTATAAATCATTACATCACAATGTTACAAAAATATGAGACTAAAGTTTCAATCATGGCAATGCAGTGTACTAGCAATTGTGTCCCTTTTCAAAGCGCTCAAACTTTCTTGGCTTGTTCCATGAAATTCAAAACGTGGGTAATCTTCTGAAGGAGTAAGTGTAAAATTTCCATTGGGGCTCATCCAATTTATTACATCTCTGAGAAAGAAAGAAGATGCCCTGGAGCTTCTAGCTCATTTAGCATTTTTATAATGAACAGTTGCTCTTCTAATGACAGATAACTATTGAAAGATGGTATTTTGTTGAGATTTAAGTCAAGAAGAATAATAGAAGAAACTCTTAAAATTGGAGGACCTGTATTAGAATTTGGCTTTGTTAGGGTGCCTGGGTGATTCAGTTGGTGAAGTGGCTGACTCTTGATTTCTGCACAGGTCATGATTGCGGGGTCTTGCAATCTAGCCAGCATGGGGCTCTGTGCTCAGTGGGGGAGTCAACTTCAGGATTCTCTCTCCTTCTATCCACCCCCTAGCCTCTCTCAGATAAATAGATCTTTAAAAAAAATAGAATTTGGCTTTTTCACTCTCTAATCACATAAACTTTAGGATGGCAAAAATTCAGTTTGTTCCTCTGTTTCTAATCTATAAATGATGCTATTTTATGTGTAAAAGGACTGTGAATATTAAAAGGAAAGTATTTATCCCCAGGCCAGGGCAGATACAAATGGATTTTATTTTATTATTTTATTTTATTTTTAAAGATTTATTTATTTATTCATGAGAGGCACAGAAAGAGAGGGGCAGAGACATAGGCGGTGGAAGAAACAGGCTTCTTGCAGGGAGCCCAATGTGGGACTTGATCCCAGGTTCTGGGATCACCACCTGAGCCAAAGGCAGATGCTCAACCGCTGAGCCACCCAGAGGCCCCACAAATAGATTTTAAAATAGAAAATATGTTAAAAATTCTTCCTCTGATACATAAAAGGTAGATGTACAGAGAAGCAGTGTAATCACTTTGAAAATTCATTGGCAACAGGGTAGACAGTGCTTGTGGGTCAGGGTGCACTACCTTCAGGTCTTCAAACTCAGAGGTTATTGAACAAGAAAAACAGAAAATCGTTAACTGTTAGATGGAGACAGCCATAAAATTTTACATGCAATATGTCTTTCAAATTAAAGATGGAAAAGAGTGTCTTAAAATTTTAGATCCTCAAATATAGTCTTAGCAAAGAATAATTAACAAAAGCGAGATATATAGCTTAATTAATATATTTTGCTATGTCAGGAAACAGATGAAAGAATACATCAAGGGAAGGTAAATATTCCTCATAAAGCTAAATACGGAAATCAAAAGTACATTTTAAAATTGTGTGTGTGAATGTTACCACTTGATATGGGGATGAAGATAATCTCTTTGATGATATTGATCATAGCTGCCAACTGCCATTACTTGGGATGAGTAGATCATTAAAGCTTTTAAAAGTTTAACTAGTGATCCTACAAATACTTAAATTCCATTCTGAAGTAATTAAGCAACTATTTGATTAGAAATGTTTTCTAAAAAAAAAAGAAATGTTTTCTAATTCCAAGATGCTGAGGAAGGCTTCACTGTTTGGCAGCTATAAGAACTTCAGTATGCATTTAATCTTATCTTGAAAGGAGGGTATACATATCTATGCAAATATCTTTGAAGGCATATTATATATGATCTGTTACCATGTAACCCATGTTATATTATATTCAAATTCCACTCATATGTCTTCTCTCTGTTACAGGAAGCACATGTAATCTAATCAGAATGATTGGGTTTCAGTTTTCAGGTAACAACATCCCCTTATAGTCTTCCTTACTTCCATATGTCCTTTTTCATACGTGCTCGTATCTACTAGGTGAATGCTGGATGGAGAGCTGGAAGGAAAATTCCTATTTATCCTTCAAGGTCTATCCAAATCCCACTTCTCCTGTAAAGACTTCTCTGATTTCTAATTTCCATGCTGTGTGACCCACCAGTTTTCTTTTTTGTGCTCCAGAAACATTTTATATATAACTTATTTGCATATTATCTCCCATTTCTGGCAGCTGTCTGTTTTGATATATCTTTTCTATTTTTTTCTATTTATCTTTTCTTTTTTTAAAAAAAAAAAATATATATATATATATATATTTATTTATTTAGAGAGGCAGAGACACAGGCAGAGGGAGAAGCAGGCTCCATGCAGGGAGCCCGATGTGGGACTCGATCCCGAGTCTCCAGGATCACACCCCAGGCTGCAGGCAGTGCTAAACCGCTGCACCAACCGGGGCTGCCCATCTATATATCTTTTATTCTTTTTTTTTTATAATTTTTTTTTATTGGAGTTCAATTTTCCAACATATAGCATAACACCCAGGGCTCATCCCATCAAGTGCCCCCCCCCAGTGCCCGTCACCCATTCACCCCCACCCCCCGCCCTCCTCCCCTTCCACCACCCCTAGTTCGTTTCCCAGAGTTAGGAGTCTTCATGTTCTGTCTCACTTTCTGATATTTCCTACCCATTCTTCTCCCTTCCCCTCTATTCCCTTTCACTATTATTTATATTCCCCAAATGAATGAGACCATATAATGTTTGTTCTTCTCCGATTGGCTTATTTCACTCAGCATAATACCCTCCAGTTCCATCCACGTCGAAGCAAATGGTGGGTATTCATCGTTTTTAATGGCTGAGTAATATTCCATTGTATACATAGACCACATCTTCTTTATCCATTCATCTTTCGATATCTTTTCTTAATAGATTGAGACTTCATTCACTTTCTAAAATAGTCCTGTCTCAATGCTTGGTAGTGGGTATCAAATGTGAGTTTTCCTAATAATATTTCAATATTTATTTCCCTTTCTTATAATTTTATGCTATTTACTTATATCAAATATATTAAAGAGATATTGATAACTTGATTTTAATGTGCTCACCTCTTATTATGGGTAAAATGAGTAGCTTTCACAAAAAAGGAAAAGGCATTTTTGATATAAGTTAGTCCATTAAGTGCCTAATTTTTCCAAATGTTCTAATAGACATTATTTTGGAGATCTCATCTTTTTAAATTTCAAATTAATAAGAAATACATTTTATATAATGGTACATGTACATAACTGAAATAAAATTAGAAGAGTCTTTACCTTTATTTCAGAAAATACCACCTAAAATATTTTATTCTGAAATTCAGTTCATTCTATTCTAGATCATTTTAAAAATACTAGTTTTGATCTCAATTTTAAAGATAATCTTCAAAACTACCTGGGTAGAGAGTGTTCCTATTTCTTCTCCAGGTGAGTTTGGGCAGCAACAGACTGCAGGGTTTTATCAATGACTCTATCCCAAGGGATCTTACATTAGGAGTATGATGCAAGTAGATTATCAGAAAAATCACAGTCCACACCCCTTAGGAATCCCAAGGATGGAGATGAATAAACAAGATTCTCTAGTTTTATGGTTTATAGCTCTTTCTTCAGTGTGAAATTATTTCCCTAAAATTCTCTAATTTTTGAAATGCTTTTATCTATTTATAGCTGTGTTAAGTGCTTATGTTGTTGCTGTTGCTTAGTGAAAAGGTTTGAACTTATTTTTGAAAGGAAGGTAAGATTTATCCTGTGACCCTTCTTACAACTTATCTTTCAAAGCACTGAATAGCTAATTATCTCAAAAATTTATTCCTGAATATTGTAACACATGATACTCTTCCTTTGGCTTACTCTTTGAAATGCTCACAAAGCATTTCTTTCTTCTTTCAGCTTGTGTCTATCAGTTATTACTTCGTTTTCTTGATGATTTGATCTAAAGAGCACTCTTCTACATTGTTTAATTAGTCCATCCAAGACCGTAGCAAGTGTGTGCAGGAGAATATGGTTTTTAATATTCATTGGGGGAAAGATGTATCTGCTGTGGACTAAATTGTATTGCCCTCCACCCTCCATTCCTACACTGAAGCCATAACCCCCAATGTGAGAGTACTTGGAGATGGGGCCTTTAGAAGGTAATTAGGGTTAGATAAGATCATGAGTGTGGGGTCTTCACGATGAAATTTTTGCCCTTGTACGAAGAGACACCAGAGTACTTCCTCATCCCCCTACATGTGCAAAAAAGGGGGGGTTATGTGAACAACCAGTGAGATAATGGCCACCTACAAGCCTGAAAGAAAGTTCCCACCAGGAACCAAACTAATCAGAAGATTGATCGTAGAGTTTACAGTTTCTAGAACTATGAAAAAATAGATTTCTGATGAGTAAGCCATCCAGTTTATCAACTTTCTAATGGAAGCTTGAGGTGACAAAAGTAGCATCTTTGTGGAAACAAAATAATTTTCCTCATTACAAAAGGTTTCTTTGGTTGGGGGTGGAAGAGATTTGGGAATTATTACTCTTTTCCCAAGATAGTGCATTTTCTGCTAACTTGTAAATGTATGATGTAACCACACTGAATTCACGCTTGGTGAATTGTAGATCCTCATGAGTGCTACTGCAGCTAATAAAACTGTTTACAATTGGAGATACAAGTGGACATGGTTGTTGCAAGGACTGGAGGAGCTGCAGACAGGGGTTAGGTGCAGCACTGGTTAGAGAGACTTCTATTGGCAAAGTTGAACTTTTGAGATGCCTGTGAGAAAGTGAAAATCAGAGGATTATGGGCTCCAGGGGACTATAGACTATATTTAGACCCAGAGCTTTCAGGCAGTGCTTTAAATAGTACTCTGATTCTGAAGAGATGACTCAAGTGTTGTTGAGTCACCTGAAGGAAGATGTCCGGAAACTGTGTTAAGAAGAACAATAGGGGTGACGGGCACTGAGGGGGGCACTTGATGGGATGAGCACTGGTGTTATGCTATATGTTGGCAAATTGAACTCCAATAAAAAGAAATTAGAAGAAGAAGAAGAAGAAGAAGAAGAAGAACAACAACAACAACAACAACAACAACAACAACAACAACAATAGGTGGCAGCCCCAGTGGCTCAGCTGTTTAGTACCTCCTTCAGCCCAGGTCCTGATCCTGGACCCTGGGATTGAGTCCCATGTCAGGCTCCCTGCATGAAGCCTGCTTCTCCCTCTGCCTATGTCTCTGCCTCTCTCTCTCTGTGTCTGTCATGAATAAATAAAATCTTTTAAAAAAAAGAAGAAGAAGAAGAACAGTAGGGCCAATCTTCATGCCTACTATCCTATTCAACCAGAGTAGCTATAAATATTATTGCTGTAATTATTATTAATATTAAGAATTCATTTGTTAGCTAAATAACTCTGTAAAGGAAAACAAATTAAAGCCATATACATAGCACAATCCCATCATTTTATCAATGAGAGGGAAACAACGGATTTCCAAAAGTAATTCTACTTGTGGTACTATGAGGAGTCAGGTTCATTGACATCTATCATTTGTCTTCCTTTTTCTAGGGGAAAAAAGATCCCTGATTTGTGGCTAGGAATAAAATATAACTAGACCTTACTAAACATCCTAAAAATTGTTCAGACTTTTATTTTTCCAAAGTTTTGTTTTAAACATCTGAGCCTATTTTGTGATAAGAAGTACTGGAAACAAAACACTCAAGAAAGACTCTGCATGCTGAGAAAGAGTGACAAATATCAAACAGTTTTAATGTCTCAAGATACATTTATTATCAAAGATACATTGTTTTCTGCCAAATTATACAGATGATGTAGTGTATAAACATTACAATACCATCTTAAATTAGGCCCGGCACCCAGTCACCCTATCCTCCTGCCCACCTCCCTTTCCACTACCCCTTGTTCGTTTCCCAGAGTTGGAGTCTCCCATGTTCTGTCTCCCTCACTGATATTTCCCACTCATACCCTCCAGTGCATTGTAGGTGATGTAGCAGCATCCCTAGCCTTGAGCTTCTAGGCACAAATGGTCTTCCTTTATGCCACCTTGTCATGGTCAAAATCAATGATACTTCCATACATTACCAAATGAAAATCAATCCCAGTTGATATCACTGGCTTACAGTGGTACATATATATATATATAGTTTCATTTGAGAAATAACATGATATAAATTCCTCTGGTACTTTCTACATATAAATTTTAATTTTAAGTCACACTTGTTTACAAAGAATTCAGAGTATGATTTTATTTTACAGTGAACAAATGTTTATTGGCCACCAACTAAAATCAAGGCACTCTACAAGCTTTTTTAAAAAAGAAAACAATCAGATCATGAAGGAAATTCTAGTTTTATTTATTCAACTCATGTTTTCAGAATTTCATAAACACAAAGCTTGGTTTCTATTGAGGATGGCTTTTTTCAGGGCATTTTTTACATCTTTATTCCTGAGGCTGTAGATCAAGGGGTTCAACATGGGAATGATCACTGTGTAGAAGACTGAGGCCATTTTGTCTGTGTCTAGGGAATGGTTTGAGCTCGGCTGTAAGTACATAAAGATGAGGGTCCCATAGAAGATGGTGACTGCCAGCATGTGAGAGCCACATGTGGAGAAAGCCTTGCGCCTGCCCTCAGCTGAGCGCATCCTCAGGATGGCAGAAATAATGTACATATAGGAGACGAAGACAATCAGAACAGAGGAAATGAATGTGATCCCAGCACAGGCCAAGATCCACAGCTGTTTGGAGTGAGTGTCTGAACAGGTTAGCCTAAGGAGAGGCATGTCATCACAATAGAAATGATTGATGATATTGGAATGACAATAGGAGAGGCGAAAAGTGAGGATGGTATGGAATAGTGCCATAAGAAAGCTATAGCTGTAGGGAACAGCTACAAGCTGAATGCGGATTCCTGGGGACATTACAACCATGTAGAGGAGAGGGTTACAAATGGCCACATATCGGTCATAGGCCATGGATGCCAGTAGCAAGCACTCAGATACCATGAAAGTGAGGAAACAGCCTAATTGAGCAGCACATGCATTGAAGGAGATAACATTTTGTTTGTACAAGAAATTGCCAAGCATTTTGGGTGTAATGACAGAAGCATAACAGAAATCAACAAAAGCTAGGTTGCTAAGAAAGAAGTACATCGGTGTGTTAGTAAGTCTTGAATCTGTTCTAATGACTAGGATCAAACCTAGATTGCCTACTACTGTCAAGAAGTAGATAGACAAGAAAACCACAAAGAAGGGCATCTTCAACTCCTTTCGATCTGTGAGGCCCATGAGAATAAACTCCTGTACGTGGGTACAATTTATCTGAGCCATATCTCTTAAAGGCATCTGCTCAGGGAAGTAGAGAAAAGAGTTAAATTCAAGTTGTCATTCCTATAAGTAGTATTTTTATACTTTAATATCTTGTAAAGAGGTTTTGTTGCTAATATAAAGGTTGTTAGCATTTTGAGTTTCTGGGGATGAGATGGAGAACAGGAAGAGTTGTATGTGGAAACACCCTATTTCTCTTCTCTCAAATCCATTGTATATTTAAAGATGAGTCAGTGGAACAGTCCACATGGACTTGGTTTCTGTTCAAAGGTCTTGTGGATTAAGCTATTTAAAACTATAATGTGACTTATTAAAATGTTTAAGCTATTGTTTTTCTGGAAAAAACTTAACATTAGTAACATAAGGGAAGATAAATCTTCTGCAGTGACATCACCCTGACAGATCTGTCATTATATCTGTGCAGACATAAATCTGCATTGTCCCAATCCTGGCAAAAACGTTGTATTTTCTATTTTACTTTAATAATTTATCACTAAAAGTCCCTTCTAGGTTGCAGAATAATCTTCATAGTTATGTTTATGATTTATATACTAAAAATGGGTAAGTATGAAAGGTATAATGAGGTGTTTATTGGCCTCATTTGATCTCACTAAACCTTTATTGTAAAAACCATCTTATTATGCCCACCTTATAGATGAGGAAGAGGAAATTAAAACAGTTAACACCTGAAACAAAAGCAGACAGATGGTCTGAGTAGTTAGTTGGGTTTCATACCCATATTATTTTGACTCAGGAGTCCTTATCTCATTATTATTTTAAATTTTGCTTGCTATCATTGCATAAAGATAAACATCTTTATCTCTGTAGCATGACCAAAGAGAATGGACCCTCATAAATTTTATAATATATTATAAAATATATTTAATATAATCTATATTGACATAATATAATGCATGTAATATATTACATATTACATGGTATTATATAATAAGTTATATATTATAAATTATAATATATTATAAATTGATACTTGCTTTCCAAGAGTTTTGGAAATTTAAGTCTCTTTATAGATCAATTATATTTAACTGGTTTACCTTTTATTAAGGAAATATAGAGTTGAATTATGTTTTATGTATTAATTTTCATTTTCTTGCTTTAAGATAGATCTCTATTTATTTTTCTTATTCATTTTACCTGAATTTCTTTTTTCTTTTTTTGAAGGACTTATAATTAATATGATTTATTACTTTGAAATAGAAAGTGTTATGTGTCTTGCCCATGGAGCTAACCAATTTAGATCTCTCTATGTATATATCCATATAATTCTGCTAATTTTTAATCACTAGATATTTAATCTTTAGTGGTCTATAAAAGGCAGATAATGACATTATCTAAATCAGAGGAATACAACAAATAGTTCTTGGCACTAGCGATTGACTTTAGTAATTGAATTATTGAGTACCTAAATAAAATTTATTGAAATTTATTTTAAGAAAGCATAAAAATTATAGAACCATATTCTTACTATTAATGTCAAAAGTCATCTCTCTTCATTTTATCTATCCCTTTTTTAATCTCTCTGTCTTTCTTTCCCACCCTTAATCCTGAGAAATGAAAACAAATTTTTTTTTGATAACTCCAGAAATTACAATGGGAATAAATATGCAAATAAAATAAAATCTCATGTTTCTTCAAATTTTCTTCAGAATTTACAAATAGCTGTTTCATAGCTCTCATAACTATTCTTCAATAGACCCAAAACCACATTTTAGTTATTTTTTTGTTTGGTTTAGTCAGTATGTTTATTGGGAAACATTGTGTGTTAAGCAATAACTTTCAAGGAATATTTATTTACTTTAATTTTATCCTAAATAAGTTGTATCTTCCCTTCTGAAACTTTAATGTGGATGGAGTTTTAATATATAATTATAGCAACATGGAAATTGAGATAAAAACTTAGCAATTCATTCATTCCAAATATCTAATTCGCATATTAAAATGAAAATCGGGCAGCCCCGGTGGCTCAGCGGTTTAGCGCCGCCTACAGCCCCGGGTGTGATCCTGGAGACAGAGGATCGAGTCCCACGTCAGGCTGCCTGCATGGAGCCTGCTTCTCCCTCTGCCTTTGTCTCTCCGCCTGTTTCTCTCTCTCTCTCTCTCTCTCTCTCTCTCTGTATTCTCATGAGTAAATAAATAAAATCTTAAAAAAAAAATGAAAGCTAATTTGAAGCAAATTTGTTTTTAAAAAAAGGAGAAAGGAAAAACAAATAAAATAAACTTTTTATTTATTGATCTGCTCAGACCAAGACCCTTCTTTAGACTACATGTTTTCAGACTCAAACTTTTTGTCCCACAAACCACAGAAATAAATATTAGTTACATGATGGCATGGAGTATATAAATAAATCTAGAATAATACTCTCATTACCCAGCATTCACTCGTCTTTCACACTCTTTTCTGTTCTACAAGAATCTGTTCTAATTAGTCAAAATATTCCTGGTTAAGATTCTAAAAATTAAATCACAATCTAGTCCTAGTTACAACACAGTTTCAAAAAAGTTGCATTCTGACATAACAAACACCATCACCATTTTCACCAACCTCAGTAGATAAGCAACTTACCTACAGACCTAAGCAACATCTCCTACTCTGATCTATAAGTAAGACTGTACTCTCTTTTTCTCCTTCTCTTGAATATGTTCACTGCCACTACCTTATAAGCCTGTATTAATTCACTCATTCTCTCTTTCAATAATGTATGTTGAAAACCGTTGATTTCTAGGCACTGCTGTCTGAAGACAGAGCAGCCAAAGAATAGGAAGTAGAACAGACTGGAAAGATAGAAAAGCTTTATCCAAATTTCCTTTTTTTGGTCTCTTTTTTTTCTCAATTGCTTTCGCTCCACTTCCAAAATAAAAACTCTGACATTTGTACATACAAATCATTTTACTTTGTATTAAAAACAAAATGTGGATAATTATATTTAAAACTATATGCAACTTTTTACAGTCTCATCTCTGAATCTTTTATTTTATTTATTTTATTTATTTTTAATTTATTTATTCATGACAGACAGAAAGAGAGGCAGAGACACAGGCAGAGGGAGAAGAAGGCTCCATGCAAGGAGCTGGATGTGGGACTCGATCCCATGACTCGGGATCCCGCCCTGGGCCGAGGGAGATGCTCAACTGCTGAGCCACCCAGGTGTCCCTCTGAATATTTTTATAATCCCAATTCTATTCAATACTCTCTACCATGAATGGATATCCATTGGTCCAGTTAATAGAACTGATCTCCACTTGTCAATACCAATATGCCCTTCCATGCTTCTCCATTTTGTTCGTGCTGTTTCTAGTAGTCTTCTCTACAAGCAAAATGGATGAAGGGAAATTCATTTATCATTAAAGCCTGTTGAAACAACATCTATTCACTGAAGAGCTACTTTCCATGTCAACATATTTCATTTTTTGCTATAGAATCACATTAGGCATAATTCACTTGTAGCTTTTGCCACATGTATAACAACTGTCTGTTTCCATACCTCTTCCCCTGCTGGGTGTTAGTTAGAAACTTACAGTTGAGCGCCATGCTGGTTTTTTTTGTCATTTCCTGATGCAGTCCCTTCTAAATATTAGGTAATGAAAAATTAAATAGTAATGTTGGGTTAACTAATTTAAGATTAATATCATAATTATATTTGAATATCTCTTCCCCTTTTTCTTATAATCATTAATTTAGAAAACATTTCTAAGGGCACATTGGTGGCCTTTGTCCAATATGCTCCCTGCTAATCTTAAGTAAGGTCTCTAGTTATTGTAAATGCAGAAACACAGGTCTCACAGATTATAATCTGGTAAATCATGCCCTGATTTTTCCAAATTTCCTCAGACATTCTAAACTGGAATTTGTATTTTATTTGATCTAAAGATAAATTATATATGTGAAATAAAATATACATAAGAAATAAATATCTAATCTAAAACTAAATATGTATATGTAAAAATATATTTTTAAATCTAAAAAGAAATATATGAATATATATAACTAATGTAAAAAAAAGAGAAAGCACTGTTTACTTTTCTCTTACAAAATGTACTCCAAACTTTTTCTTATCTAGTCAATTGTATTATACTCTATTTAATTTTTAAAATTCTTGTCTTGAGCTACTATAGGGATAGTATTACATGTCAATATGTCAAAGTCCACCATTTTGAAATCTGCTCTCCTCACCTACCTGGGTAGAATGTGCTCCTATTTCTCTTCATTACAGCTCTGAATAGCAGCTGACTGCATGTATTTGTTAGTGTCTCTGTCCCAAAGGGTCTTATCGCAGAGCATGATGCAAATAAGATTATCAGAAAAATTACAGTCCGTGTTCAACTGGGATCTCTGTTTTTGAAGAACTGCATATGTATAGTTCTGCATTTAGTATAATGCTATTGCTCTATGGTTCTCCTAAATCTTAAAATATTATGATTAGTCAACTTTTTAAAAAAATATTTTGGTTATAGTAGATTATTAGGGTCAGTCTTTGAAATTGGCTTTTAAAGACAGGTATGAATTACCTTTTTAAAATTCTTATAACTTCCTATGAAATATTTATCTAATTCCTCTAAGGACTTACCCCTTAATACTATATGTACAAGGAATTTGGTAAAAGCGCTGGGCATTAGCTTGTATCCTGGTCATTCTGACCTAGATGATGTACAAGATATATATTGTCAATTCAATGTGTGGGGAAAGAAGCATGGATGTGAGTTTTATATACTGGTTATGAATTTAAAATGTTCCCCTTACTTTTCTTCTAATAAAAACTAACTATAATACTGGGCTACAATAGAATAAAGAAACGGATAAAATCTTTTTTTTTCATGATGTATAAACAGGACACTTTGAAGGAGAAAATATAGCAATGCTTTAAAATTACAACCTGCTTACATTGTGTAAATGATGACCAAACTAGGTAAAGATAAAGCTAGGGATCAAGCTAAGGAATTGTGTATGTTTGAATTGTATGTTCTATATATTAAATAATTCTTTTTTGAATATTTACTGTGTCTCTTCCCCTCCCCCCTGGATTGGGGAACACATCTGGCACTAATGGCTAGATATCCTGTCTCTGCTTGTGCCTTGTTATAAAATGCCAGGACTTGCAGTTTGGTATCGAAATGTCTGACCATTATGTATAGTGCAACACATAACACAAAAACAAACAAAATCCTTAGGAGTACCAGTATTGGTTCTGAAGAAGCCATTCAAACTTAAATTTAATTAAAAGGAAACTCTTACTAATAAATCAGAAATATTTAAAGAGTCCAGAAATTAAATTTGAAACCTCAACTCTTTTTCATGTTTTATCTTAAAATAATGTATCAGGTTAAATAATTAAATAAAATTTTATAGAGGGCCATGGAAAACCAACACTATACTTTCTATGGGAGTTTATAAACTTTATTCAATGAAGCCTGTATATACTTCACATGATGGTCTTGTTGAATGTCATTTCAATGCTTTCTATTCAGACTTGTAGCAACCAGTATAAGCATCTATATATAACTCATGATTAGTTCCTCCTAAGCATACATTTCCCCCACTCATGTCTCATCACAAACATGATTTATAGAGCAGTGTCTATGAATACATGTGTAATAAAGATCATGCCCAGTGAGCAGAACTTGGCTGCTCAGACAAATAATTGTAGTACATTAAGGATTTCTGTCTTGTAACATTAGATCAATATATCAATATTTTAATATTGATTAACCGTGGTTGTGTACTAAAAGACTCTACATAATTTTGTTCTTTCCTATTATTTAATAGATCTTTAAGTTCCCATACCTAAGTTCAGGGTAATAAGAAGATTCCAAAGGACTATATGGACTCCTTGCTTACATATATATATATATATATATATAATATGTATAGAGACATCTGCTCTAGCTGTCCATTCTAAAACTACGACCATTAGTCAAGAATTTTATAATAAACTAAAGAAAAGACAAGACAATGCAAAGTATCAACTAATAGCTTTGTCACAATATTAGTGCAACTGATTAAAGAAAACATTTCTCTGGGATGCCTCATATTTCTTGTACCTAAATAGGGGATTTTAGAATTAATTTAACTTAATTAGTAGGGAAATTAGTAGGGGATATTTTAAAAAGGATTTTTGGGAATAATTCTTTTTTTTTAAAAAAAGATTTTATTTTATTTATTCATAGAGACAGAGAGAGAGAGAGGCAGAGACACAGGCAGAGGGAAAAGCAGGCACCACACAGGGAGCATGACGTGGGACTCGATCCCAGGTCTCCAGGATCACACCCTGGGCTGCAGGCGGCACTAAACCGCTGTGCCACCAGGGCTGCCCGATTTTGGGGAATAATTCAATTGTAATGTTTTCATGTCTATGAATCTAATTTTGTAGTATTATATTTTTTTCTTATATCATAATTATTATGACTAAAAGTTTAGTGACTTCAAGGAACTCTTCAACATTAAAATTCATTTATAACTAAAGTGAAGATACCCATAAAATGTTAATTTGATTTTCCATATTCAGGCATATCTCCAAGATATTGGGACTTAGGTTCCAGACGACTGTAATAAAAAAAAGTTTCACAATAAAGCAAATCAACTGAATTTTTTTTTTTGGTTTCCTAAGTCATATAAATGTTATGTTTACACTATACTGTAATCTACTAAGAGTGCAATAGTAGTATGTCTAAAAATATACATACCTTAATTTTTTAAATGACAACTTTATTGCTAAAATATGATAACCGTCAACTGAGCTTTCAGATGGTCATTATCACTGATCACAGTTCACCATCAAAAAAGTTTAACAGATGAATATAGGGGAAGGGAAGGAAAAATAAAGTAAGCAAAAACAGAGAGGAAGGCAAAAAATAAGAGATTCAACTATAGGGAACAAACTGAGGGTTGCTGGAGGGATGTGGTAAATTGGTGATAGGCATTAAGAAGGGCACTTGATGTAATGGGTACTGGGTGTTATATGCAAGTGATGAATTAGTGAATTCTACCGCTGAAACTAATACCACAATATATGTTAATTAACTAGAGTTTAAACAAAATCTTGAAAGGAAGGAAAGTTTGAAATATTGTGAGAATGACCAAAATGTGCCAGAGACACAAAATGAGCAAAAGCCATTGGAAAAAGGGTGCCAATAGACTTGCTCAATGCAGGGTTGCCACAAACTTTCTAAAAACTGCAATATCTGCAAAATGTAATAAAGCAAAGTGCAGTGAATTGAGGTATTTTCTTATTTCTTCCAGTGTAGTTCTTTGATTATTTGTCAAGACTCATTCATAAGGCCAAATGTCAGAATCACCCATAGAGTTAATTAAAATATGGACTTATTGACCTTTATCTGGTGATGCTGAATAGGACTGAGATATAGTCTGGTTACCTCCATTCCCCAAAATTATACAACAGCTTTTGGTGTACACGCACTGATCAAGAACTATCAGAAGACATAACAAAAATACTTATAAAAACAATTAACATTTCCCTCTAATGACATAGGAATTCTCACAAGCATGATTCCTGGAATGTCTAATGATATCATAAGACAGTATATATATTACACACAATACAAAAGGCTGTTATTTAGAGTAAAGAGAAAGAGAAATCTTACAGAACCCAGTATATTTATGAATCAACATGAAAATATCAATGATTAAGAAAGAATTAGGGAGTTTTATTTTAAATATAATTTTCAGTTTAATTTTACTAACTTGGCTGTGAAGAGGATTTTAGCAATCCGTAATTACAGTTCCTCAAGATGTAGTGATCCACTATACCTCAACATAACCAGTCAGAAAGTGAAAAAGAAGCCCAAGGATAAGAAAGATCAACTTACTTCTCTCAGCCATATTTTATTGCTCTGTTCAAACTTATTTAATTTTTTAACTTACACATCTTCCAACCAATGGAAATATTTCTTTCAAATTGAGTATCTATGAACAGTTAGTGAATAATGCTTGTTTCTGCATTAACCTTTATTTCCAAGAACTTCAGTTTACCTTTTAATTCAATGCTTCCCAAATTCTAGCTCCTTTTAATTCCTAGAATTACTTGTACACCTATAAGTTTGCTCCCTAATGTTTGCCTTCTCTGACATATGGTACCCTAACTTAACCTTCTAAAATTACATTGATTTAAAAGATCAGCATGAGTTTTTCAGAAATCTCTGTAAGGCAGCCTTCACATCCTTATTCCGCAGGCTGTAGATCATGGGATTCAACATGGGGATCACCAGGGTATAAAATACAGAAGCAATTTTATCAGTATCCAATGAGTAGTTAGTTTGAGGCTGCAAATACATGAATAGTAGTGTTCCGTAGAAAACTGTGACTGCCATCATATGTGAAGCACATGTGGAAAAGGCTTTTTTCCTTCCTTCTGATGAATGCATCCTTAGAATGGACAAAACAATGTTGAAATAGGATACTAGAACTATAATCAAGGATAAAACCAAATTTGTAGCTGCAGATATAAATACTATTGTCTCTGGAAGGTAAGTATCTGAGCAGGACAATGTTAACAGAGGGACAATATCACAGAAAAAATGATTGATTACATTGGAAGAGCAATAAGACAGAGAAAATATACAAGATGAAACTACAAGTGCTGTGGAAAAACTGTAGAGGTATGTGAGGGACACCAAGAAAAGGCAAATCTGTGGAGATACCACCACCATGTAGAGCAGGGGGTTGCAAATGGCCACATAGCGGTCATAGGCCATCACAGCTAAGGTGAATACCTCAGCTACAATGAAAACCAAGAATCCTCCCAGCTGGGTGGCACATTCATAGTACAAAGTGGTTTTCTCTTTTACTAAAAAATTGAAGAGCATCTTAGGGGAAATGACAGTAGAATCGCCAAGATTGATGATAGCCAAGTGCCTGAGGAAGAAGTACATGGGCGTTTGAAGCTGCGAGTCAACACTGGTGAGGGTGATGATGCCCAGGTTCCCTGCCACCGTGAGCCCATAGATCACCAGGAAAACAAAGAAGAGTGGCATCTGGAGGTCTGGGCGGTCTGAGACTCCCACGAGAACAAACTCAGTGATCTGTGTGAAATTTCCAGGAGCCATCTAAGGGTTTGAATAGTCATCTGTTTGGAGAGGAAAAGAAGTGGTTACAAACTTTGAGGTATTATTTTCTGGGAAGGTCACTAGAAGGCATATTCTTTAGGTGAGATTTCCTGGAATCATGTATTAATCCAACTCAGTTATTAAAATCAAGGCATGAGGACTAGCAAATTAAACTTTGTGATCATTTGGAAGAGAGAAAAGGCAAGTATAGCAAAATAAATAGATGATCCAGCATCATGCATTATTTGAGGATTTACTTCCTCACAGTCTTATTAAAATCGTGAGAATCTTATTAGTTTGCAAAAATTTGAAGCCATGATTCAATATTCATATCATGTCTCTTGAGTGTGAGAAAAGCTTGAGGAATTATATGGCTCCAAATAATCCAATTGTCTGCTTGTGATTTCCTAACCTGGGACTTGTTGCTTTTTTTCTGAAGATTAGATGATTCTATTCTCTATCCTGCCCCATTTTCTTTATCCTATCTTTCTATAACTTTTATTTGATGGAAATTGAATTAATAATTTCTACCATTCATGTCTGTTACCTGCTTTTTCTCATTTTCCATTTTATTAACCCAGACAAAAATACATGGAGACATGTCTTTTATTTTTCAGATGACTAATTTTCTTTCCAGCTTTCAGAAAAATGAGATCTGTGAAATTTACAAACTTTTGTAAAACAACCCACGATGCCTTATTGGATACCACTTTCTTTATCTTCCCTATCATAACTTTTCCTTATTGTCCCACAAGTTACAAGATTCCTACTATTCTTTCTACTATGTCTATTTTTATTATTTTTAAAAGATGTTATTCACTTATTCATGAAAGATATATATATGGAGAGGCAGGGACATAAGCATAGGGAGAAGCAGGCTCCCTGCAGGGAGCCCGAGGTGGTGGCCCTGGGATCAAGTCCTGAGCCAAAGGCAGATGCTCAATTGCTGAGCCACCCAGGCATCCCACTATGTTTATTTTTAAAAGTTACTTTAAATTTATAAAATTTGGGGGATCCCTGGGTGGCTCAGCAGTTTAGCGCCACCTTCAGCCCAGGGCGTGATCCTGGAGACCTGGGATCAAGTCCCACATCAGGCTCCCTGCATGGGGCCTGCTTCCCCCTCTGCCTGTCTCTGCCTCTCTCTCTCTCTATCTCTGTGTGTGTGTGTGTCTCTCATGAATAAATAAGTGGAATATTTTTAAAAATTATAAAATTTTATAACTATTTATTAAATGTTAATATATCTGGCCTTCATTTTTAGTTGATCTTTTACTTGGTATATTTTCCCCATTTTGATATTTTTCACTACCGTAATGATAAACTTCCTTACACTATAGAGCTTCTGTGATAATTTCATTGCATATATTTGTCAAAGAATCAACATGCTATTATAACATGACTGAATATTCTCCTGGATATGTTTGTTTCAAGGATGGTCATATGTTCTTAACTAAGTCCAATTAGAATCCCTTCCTAATCACAACTGATAGTTCCAGTGGTGGGTACCTGGCCCAAAGAAGTCCTATGATGATCTCTTATCTAAAGACCTGGAATTAAATTCTAGAGCATTAAGACTATATCATTTAACATAACATCTACCCTTTAGCAAACTTTAACTATGCATATACACATCATTATCATCATCATTATCATCATCATCATCATCATAATCATCATCATAAAAGTGGGTAGGAGGAAACATTTGGAGATGATGGATATATTTATAATACGTTGTGGTGATGATTTCACTGATGTATCTCCAAACTCATCAAATTGTACCCATCAAACATGTATACAGCTTTTTGTATGTCAACCATACCTCAAGTAAGTGTTTTTTTTTAAAGACTATAGATCATAAATGCCTGAACTGTTAAAGCTTAGGCTGCTGACATTTTCTTTCCTAAAATAGGATGGAATAGAAAAAAAAAATCTATTCTGCAGTGAGGAAAAAGAGTGAAGCAACAATAGAGAAAGAATTAAAGGAACAAAACTGAAACAACTTCTAACTATGCTGAGAATTTACTACATCATCATTCCTATCTTGGTTTGAGTCTATCTTCTTCTTCTTTTTTTTTTTTTTTTTTTTGAGTTTATCTTCTTACTTATTTATTTACCAAGCATTTGCTGATTTTCTACTTGTGCCAGAGAATATGTTCAAGCTTCAGATAAATTATTTGCCCCTCAGCTTATGAGTTTTTTATTCCAACAATAAGGAAAAGAGAGAAGACTGGTAATGGAACTTACAGATGAGACGATTGCAGGTTGTAATGAGAACAATAAATAAATTGAGTGAAAAAGATACATTAGGATAAACTGGGATGATTATGTCACATGAGATGTTAGGGGAAGGCCTTTCTGAGAGGGTCACATTTGAACTCAAACCTAAAGCATGAGAATGAGCTAAGTATTTCATAAATCACAGGAAAAAATGTTCCTAGATTCCAGGTGGGAATGTATTTCTTGAAGGTGTTGCTCAGGGAAAGAAAAGACTTTAGGTTTTTATTTGTTTTTAAAGAGGAACTTAACAGAGGCCGGGGTGACTAATGGTAATGAGAAAGTGGAGAGGTAGTAGAATCAGATTGTATAGGTTACAATAAATATTTGGGATTTATTCTAAGAGAATTGTAAATCATTGGGAAGTTTTAAGGTAGGTGAATGAGATGATCAACTTTAAATCTGAAATAAGAACCCTTAGTATTGTGAAGATAATGAGTTACAGATAGGAAGTGAGTTAGACATGAATAGAAGTTTTTTTTTTTTTTTTTTAAATGAGTCAAGCCATTGTTATAGGATTCCTGAGGAAGATAAATAATGTTGACTTGAGTTCAAGGGGAGAAGCTGGAGGTAGAAGGAAGGAAGTAAATTTAAGTTGGGAGCAGAAACAAGATGGTATCTTTAACATAATTCATATTATGTATTGTATGAGAGAAATATAAAGGAATGACAGATGGGGCCAGATAAAGAAACATTTTGTCAGGGCGTCTGGGTGGCTGAGTCAGTTAAGTGTCTGCCTTTGACTGAGGTCATGATCCCAGGGTCCTGGGATAAGCCCCACATTGAGCTCCCTGCTCAATGGGGAATCTGCTGATCCCCCTCCCTCTGCCACTTGCCCTTGTTCAAGCTTGCTCTCTTTCTCTCAAATAAATAAAATATTTAAAAGACTTTTTTTTTTTTTTTTTTTTTTTAAGATAGTCACAGAGAGAGAGAGAGAGGCGCAGAGACACAGGCAGAGGGAGAAGCAGGCTCCATGCACCGGGAGCCCGACGTGGGATTCGATCCCGGGCCTCCAGGATCGCGCCCTGGGCCAAAGGCAGGCGCCAAACCGCTGCGCCACCCAGGGATCCCTAAAAGACTTTTTAAAAAGGAAACATTCTGTGATTTTTTTTTGCAATCAGATTGATAGCCATGACATTTTTGAATATTAGAGAATGTGATTAGACATTAGACATTAAGACAGAGTGATTAGAGTGATACATTTTTTAAAGATTTTATTTATTTATTCATGAGAGACTCACAGAGAGAGAGAGAGAGGGGGGGGGCAGAGAAACAGGCAGAGGGAAAAGCAGGCTCCATGCAGGGAGCCCGACATGGGACTATCCCAGGACTCCAGGATACACCCTGGGCCAAAGGCATACACTAAACCGCTGAGCCACCCAGGGATCCCTAGAGTGGTATTTTGAACATAGTGAGCTTTAGGTGCTTTTCAGAAATTTAAATGATCTAACGTTTAAGTCTGGAGCACACTGGTCTGGTTAGTTTTACAGAAATGTCAACCCAGATGATGATAGCATATTTTTTTTTTCATCCATTGAAAGATTTTTAAAAAATTTGTAACAGAAACTTCTAATATGTTCCTTAATCTTCACCCCTTTCTACTGGGGGACAACACTCTGTTTCACAATTCTAGCTTTCCTTTTATTGCCAAACACTACCCTGTAGGATATTGCTTCTGTGTTCCCCCATCCCCATGTCTCTTTCTGATCTTATCTTCTCTGTTTGCAACTTTTAATATTTTGTCTGCAGCTTTCAGGCTCTCCATTGTCTTCCTTGCCCACTTATCAACTATAAGCAAGAAAGAATGCTTCTAAATTATATCAACTCCTCTATTTCTGCTAAAATTTGATGTGTTGCTGGTTATATGCTGTATATTAAAGGGCAATAATAAATGCTAAAAAAGCAACCATTTTAGGGGCACCTGAGTGTCTGCCTTTGGCTCAGGACGTGATCCCAGAGTCCCAGGATTAAGTGCATCAGGCTCCATGCAGGGAGCCTGCTTCTCCCACTGCCTATGTCTCTGCCTTTCTCTGTGTGTTTTTTATGTATAAATAAATAAAATCTTTTTAAAAAAGATTTTAAAAGACAAACATCCCATTCATCTTCTAATTTTCTCTTTCAATTCAAAATTCCGTATACATTATTGGCCAATTTCCATACATACTTTCCCAGCCTAAACATCCTTCTCTTCTGCTTCCTTAGGTCAAGCTTTTTTTTTTTTTTTTTTTTAAGGTTTTATTTATTTATTCATGAGAGACAGAGAGAGAGAGAGAGAGAGAGACAGAGAGGCAAAGATACAGGCAGAGGGAGAAGCAGGCTCCATGCAGGGAGCCTGACATTGGTACTTGATCCTGGGTCTCCAGGATTTCTCCCTGGGCTGAAGGCGGCGCTTAACCACTGAGCCACTGGGGCTGCTGAGGTCAAGCTTTCATCAACATCAACATTGACTCTTGCATCCTTCTTGCTTTCCATATCATAATTCTCTCAGATTATCTGGTAGACAAATGGTGGTCATTAAAGCTTTTTAGTAACTAAAGTATGTAATCTGATTTATTTTTAAAGTAATAATTCAAAGATGTTTTAGCCTTATTTTCAGTGCATTCCACAATTAGGCCCATACCAACTTTCTGGTCATACTATCCTATCGGCCCTCACTGAACATAAATTTTCATCTCTGGTCCTCTGTGTCCTTACTCATGTTGATTCCTCTGAGATTACTCCATTCTTTGCATGTGAGAGGTGACATGTTATCTGAATGAAGTTTGCTCATCCTTTGTAGCACGGGCCCCATGTGATCAGAAAGTAAAAATGAATACAGTGTCAAATGAAGCTAACAAACTTGAATTTTAGAATATTCAAGAATGTCATTTCTGATCATACCCTAGACATTTTAAATCTTCTATTGAATACTAAAGAATAACCGGGAGGGTAAAAAATAGGTTCAATATTGATTCCCATTTAAATGAGTACCAATTTATAATGGTTAATGAGTAATAATAACAGTCTTTATGTATACATGGTAATAGTTTCCATGTATTTTGAATTTTCTTGTATTAAAAAATTATGACGCAGAATTTTTTAAAAAGTAACTTTATTTTGGAGGCACCTGTGTGATTCAGTTGGTTAATTGTCCAACTTGATTTTAGCGCAGATCATAATCTCAGGGTCATGAGATGGAGCCCCAGGTCCAGCAAGACACTCAGTGGGGTGTCTGCTTGGGATGTTTTCCCTTTGCCTCTACCTCTGCTCTCTCTCTCTCTCATAATAAATACATCTTTAAAAAAAGTAAATTTATTTTAGAATGTCTTATTTTGGGTCATGTGAATTAAGGGCTACTCAGCAAATGAACATTTTCTTCCTGTGTTTTATTTTCTCCTTGAGAATGTTATAGAGGTTCTGTCCTATTAAACCAGGAATGTTGGGTTTGCAGTTTCTTAGCGCCTGGCTCCTTGTTATGCAGCGTCTTTATTCAAATAGGAATTTTTTTTTGAGATCTTCTCAGCTAATATGTTGGCAGATTTATTTTACTGTAAGATAAATGGCTTATCTAAATATGTTCTATTATTACACTGATTACCTATTATGCTTCTATATGTATTTTTGCCTTTGTATTATCAGATTTAATGGAAATTTTCTTGAGAAAATTTGTTATATCCTCAAAAAGGAACACCATTTGGAGTTTGGGTAGTTGTGTATCTAGTCTTTTTTTTTTTCACAGATTGTCCTATGAAACATACAGTTTTCACTTTAGTTAATATTGCAGAAATAAAAACTGATGTAAATAAACTTAGCAAGAATTCATTGTTTTGGTAGTGATATAATTTAAGTACATAAGTCATAATGATTCCAGTTCTAATTTGGAAACACAAATAGCTGGATTATATTTACCAGCACATATTCCTTCCCAAAGTTACAAATCTTGGAAACAGATTAAGTATTGTACTATTTGATTATATGTAGTGTGGAGTGCCTTCTAAAATAAAAATGAAACATCTCAGTTTGAGGAATTATCTTTGATCTTTCAAAGGCCATTACTCAAAAATAAGATAAATATTTTCCACCCACCTCTAATGCAGAATCTGCTTCAGGCTTTTAGTGAGAATCTGTAAATGGGGTTCAATAAAATACCCAACTCTGAAGCACAGGTGATTCTAGGATTGACAAATTGCCTTTGGCATCCTTGGAGAAGATACCATTTGGGAATGGCTCATTATCAGGATCTCCGCCTAGGAATTCAACAAGATGCCTCTTGAGTCCTTTTTGAATTGAAGCAAGTCCAATTCCCTGACCTCTTGGGGACATGGTGATTAAGATATATCTGCCAAAGTAACTCATCTGCATTTAGGAATTCATTATTGCAAAAATGCAATATTAAAGAGGTAGAAACCAATGGTCTAGCAGTGAAGTTAAAACAAACTCTATCTAGAAATGGTATTTCTATTATGCCATTGTTTTTCTTTTTCCTTTGCTTTTACTTCAAAGAATACAATTAGCATAATCATTATTTCAGGGAATAGGGTGAAGTGAATGTTAAAAGGAGGATGTGTTCTCCAAAAACAATCCCCAGGCAATAAGATTATTATTATTTTTTAATAAGATTATTATTTTAATCTTAATTGTATTTCAGGTGAGAAAGGTAGAATAAAACTACTAGAGAAGAGTCAAACATAGTATTTAAAAAGAAGCCCCTGAGTCATGTCCATAAGTTTCCTGTTGCCCCCATAAATATTTTAAATACTGAATATTTTATATACATATGTATATATATAATGTATAAACATATTTATAATATAAATGTGTATAATATAAATATATATATAATATTTAGTGTTTAAATATCTATATTTAGTGTCTGTGTATATATATGTATATATATACATATACATATTTGTATATATACACAAAATATTCAATGACTAATGGCTAACAGGATTGTATAGAAAGGAAACTGTCCTGTGAGAACAAAAGAAAAACAGACTCACATTAAATACATCAGGATGATTACTTGGTGGTGGTAGAGGGAACTGAATAAAGAAATAAAGATGAACAATGTAGAGTTTGCTAGAGCTGCATAACAAAATACCACAGACCAGGTGGCTTAAACAATAGAAATATATCTTCTCAATTCTGGAGCCTAAATGCCCAAGATCACTGAGTGGGCAGGTTTAGTTTCTTCTGAGGATTCTTCTGGCTTGGGGATGGCCACCTTCTTGCTATGTCTTCACATAGTAGTTGTTGGGTCTAGATACATGCCTGGTTCTCTGGGTGTCCTAATATCCTCTTCTTATAAGGACACCAGTTATATTGGATCAGGGCCCATCTTAATAAGCCGTTTTAACTGAATTACCTCTTTAAAGGTTCTATCTCCAAATACAGTCATATTCTGATATACTGAGCATTAATGCTTAAGCCTTCAACATATGAATTTTGGTGTGACACATAAAAAATTGGAATGAAAAATGAAAAATTCACTTAAGAAAAGTGTAAGTCTTTGCCTTGCCCAATGATGATAAAGTATCATGAACTGAGGAACATAATTATTCTAAACTTCTTGTCTTAGGTCCAAAAAAGTTGCAAACATGCAAAACTTCAGTAGGTAGAAAACATCCATCTAAAAACCTGTTCTATAAAAGTAATTCAAGTTATTAAAATATATAAAAATCTTCATGAGTATGTTATTAGTATGATGAAATACTAGAAACTAAATAATTTGAAAACTTATTAAATATATTATAAAAATACGTACTTATGATGTAATTTTAATGTAATAAAATGTATTATATAATTTTACATATAGTCTTTTTATTACATATAGTCTTTAAAACTTTATATAGGTTGTATAGAAATTCAAAAGCTGCTGAGAAACAAATAAAAAATAATATTTAAAAAGCCATATCAGGGTTGCCTGGGTGGCTCAGTTGGTAAAGCTGACTCATGATTTCAGCTCAGGCCATGATCTTTGGATTGTGGGATCAAGCCCTGCATTGAGCTGTGCATTCAGAGGGAAGTCTCCTTGGGATTCTCTTTCTCCTACCCCCTTCCTCACCTACATTCTCTCAAATAAAGAAAGAAATCTTTTTTTTTTTTTTTAGGCCATCATAGAGCAGTATAGAGGTATCTTAAAAGTTAAAAATAGAACTACCCTATGATCCAGCAATTGCAATACTAAGTATTTACTTAAAGGATACAGGGGGATCCCTGGATGGCTCAGCAGTTTAGCGCCTGCCTTTGGCCCAGAGCATGATCTTGGAGTCCAGGGATCGAGTCCCATATCAGGCTCCATGCATGGAGCCGGCGTGTCTCTCTGCCTGTGTCTCTGGCTCTCTCCATATGTCTCTCATGAATGAATAAATAAATTCTTTAAAAAAAAGGATGCAAAAATACTAAATTGAAGACAGATATGCACACTAACGTTTATAGCAGTATTATCAATAATAGCCAATTTATAGAAAGAGCCTAAATGTTCACTGACTGATGAATGGATAAAGAAGGTATGGTATATATAATTGAATTTTTTTTTTTTTTAGAGATTTTACTGATTTAGTTGAGAGAGAGAGAGAGAGAGAGTGTGTGTGTGTGTGTGTGTGTGTGTGTGTGAGAAAGAGCATAAGTGGAGGGGAGGGGTAGAGGGAGAGGGAGAAGCAGACTCCCTGATCAGCACGGGGCTTGATCCCAGGACCCTGGGATTATGACCTGAGCTAAGACAGATGCTTAACCGACTGAGCCACCCAAATGCTCCTATATAATAGGATATTACTCAGCCATCAAAAAAGATGAAATTTTGCCATTTGCAACAACATGGATGGAACTAGAGGTTATTGAACTAAATGAAATAAGTCAGAGAAAGATAAATATCATATAATTTCACTTGTATGTGGAATTTAAGAATTAAAGAATATGGGGAGAAATGAGAGAGACAAACCAAGAAACACACTTTTTTTTAAAGAATTTATTTACTTATTCATGAGAGATACAGAGAGAGAGAAAGAGAGAGAGGCAGAGACACAGGCAAAGGGAGAAGCAGGCTCCATGCAGGGAGCCCAGCGCGGGACTCGATGCCGGACTCGATCCGGGTCTCCGGGGTCAGGCCCTGGGCTGAAGGCAGCGCTAAACTGCTGAGCCACTGGGGCTGCCCAAGAAACACATTCTTAACTCTAGAGAACATATTGATGGTTACCAGAGGGTAGATATTGGGGAGATAGGTTAAATAGGTGATGGGAATTAAGGAGGGCACTTGCTGAGATGGGCAATGTATGTCATATGTAAATGATGAATCATGAAATTTTATACCTGAAGCTAATACTACATTGCAGTTAACTGAGTGGAATTTAAATAAAAACTTTTAAAAAAAGAAAAAAAAGGCCATATTACAACTGCTTTTTTAAACAATATATTTTTAAAAAATAAAATATAAATATAAATGAATTAAGGGAAGCCTGGGTGGCTCAGTGGTTGAGCATAACCTTTGGCTCAGGGCATGATCCTGGGATCCTGGGACGAGTTCTGCATCGGGCTCCCCTCCAGGAGCCTGCTTCTCCCTTTACCTACCTGTGTCTCTGCCTCTCTCTCTGTGTCTCTCATGAATAAAATCTCAAAAAATATATATTTTAAAATTGTAACTCGGATAAAATAAAATGCCAAGTATGTATGGGCAACATGTGAAAAATAACATCTCCAGAGTTACTACCAATAAGAATATATTTCATTACTGTAAAATGTTCTTCTGTGTGTCTTTGCAGCAAATTGTCTCACTCTATATCTTAAGCCACAATTGTTATGATTTTTCATAGATTCATTTTTCCTGTTTTGGAACTTCATGTAAATGGAATAAGATAGTATGTTTGTGTCTGGTTTGTTTTGTTGATTTAATGCTATTGAAATTTATTCACTCTGTTGAATTCATGGACAACTTAGACCATTTTACTGGTGAGTCAGACCCCATTCTATGTATTTACTACAATTGTTTTTTTATCTATTGATGGACAACTGAAACATTTCCATTTTGTGCTGTCATAACTAAAGTAATCCGTGGCATTAATATACACACATATATTTTTCTGGACATCTTTTCATTCCTCTTGGGTAAGCATTGAGGAGGGCAATTCTTGGGACATATGGTAGTGACATATTTAACTTTACTTAAAACTGCCAGACTGTTTTCCAAAGTGAAGTTCCTCTGTACACACCAATCAGCAATGTGTGATGATTTCAGGAACTGAACATAGCAGATGATATGATTCTTTGCCCTTGGCAATCTAGTATTTTAAATTTTATCCATGCTAATGGGTGACAAGTGGTAGCTCATAGTTATTTAATTTCATTTCCTGGGTGACTAACGATGTTGGTCTTTTGACATGTGTATCGAGCTTTCATACATCTTCTGCACACTGTCTTTTCTGATCCTTTTCTCCATTTTTATTAGTTTATTTGACTCTTGTTATTAATTTGTGGAAGATATATATAAATCTTATTAAATTTCTTTAGCTTTTTAGCTGATAATTGAACATACATATGTCCATGTGTTTGGGGTTCTCTATTCTCTAGATTTAGGTTTATAGTTGTCTTTTCTTTTAAAAAAATTATTTATTCATGAGAAACACAGAGAGAGAGGCAGAGACATAGGCGGGGTGAGAGGCAGTCTCCCCAGTCTCTCCTCAGATCACAACCTGAGCCAAACGCTCAACCACTGAGTCACCCAGGTGCCCCTATAGTTGGTCATTCAGTCAATATTGTATGTTCCCAATTTGTTCCTTTTTAAAAATTGTTTTAGCTATTCTGGATCTTTTCTGTGCTGTATAGAAGCAGACTTAAAGCCAGACATGAGGTACCTAATTTGTATATCATGAGGTTAGGCTTAGAACTTTCTACTCTGAAAAGAGTCACATTTGTTAGCAGTTACTAAACTATTTTCATATTAAAATCTGATCCCTACCTTAACACTGAGTCCTGTTAGAAGCTGTACTTTGGTCTCAACCCTATGATGGTAAGTTAAAAGATGAACCAATTGGATGCTTAGGATGACATATTAAGAGAGGTATATTTTTTTTTTTTTTTAAGAGAAAGAGGGAGAGAGAGAGCATAGAGAGAGGGACAGAGGGAGAGAGAGAGAGAATCTTAGGTAGGCTCCACACTTAATACAGAGCCTGATGTGGGACTTGATCTCATTACCCTGAATCACAACCTCAGCTGAAATCAAGATTCAGGCACGTAACTTATGAGCCACCTAGGTGCCCCACATTCTTCTTTTTCCATCAACTCTCCCCAGCTTGTTAAAGCTAGAATTAATGGCTTTCTGTTACACTGAGAAATTTGAAGTGTTTGAGAAAATCCCTTCAAGAAGTGGTATATTGTGCTGTTTTTTGAAAACCAAAGTAATAGGAAAGGGATTCAAGAAATCAATGTGCAGTCCATGTAGGAAATCAATCTCAAGGACTTTTCAAAATAATTGGAGGGTGAGTTTTTCAATTGATTCATTAGGGCCTTGTAATTATTGTCATTTAATAATTGATTTAAATAAATCCCAATTTCCAAGCTAAAATATTGAATGCATGAAACCATTAATTAGATATGCACTGAAAATACATTGAGGAAAACTAAAAGTTCTAACTCTGGGAAAAGGTTTGAGAGTATACAAATACTAAAGGTTTTTCATGTAGGTTGATAGCATTATTTCTAAACTATTTATCATTATAATTATGATGAGAATATGTACTTCATGGTGATTAAGGACAAAGGCTGTATCCAATGAAGTCAAGAACATGATAAGTTTCCTGTAGAAAAGACGGTAATATTTTAGAACCATTCATGTTGCATCTAAACTTTCAAATAGCTCATGATATCATCTGCTTATAATAATCACCTGATTATCAGCTGATGCCTACAATCATCTATTGTTGACATTTTGCAACTTCATTATACAATTGCACAATGAAAATGATATGTCACTAAATATTAATGTCCCTTCTTAAGAAATAATAGAATAAAAATACTACTTGGGAAAAATTACAATGCATAACACTTTTCTTCTGTATTTTCTTTTTTATTTCAAATATTTATGCATGTTTATAAAACATCTACCAATATATCATTGGAACGTGAAAGAACTCTTACATTTATTTTAGAAATAAAAAGCAAGAGTATGTATGTCATAAGTATAAAGCTGTTTATTATGCTCTTGTTTTAATAATGGTGAAAGAAATAAAAAGCTGCAAGCAATCAAGTGCCCATTAATCAAGGGATGGCACATACAGAGTGATTGATGTATACCCCACAGAAATAAAAAGAGGCAAACAATTAAGTGTCTATCAATCAAGGGATGGCAAACATAGTGATTGATGGATACCACATATTTGTAGGCTTATGTTAAAAATGATATCTAATGTTTATTGACCAAGAATGATGCTAATGATAAATTCTCAAGTAAGAAAAATAAGTTGCAGGGGTATGGTGCATTATTATTTCTGTAAAGCCCTTTTATAATGGATGATATAGAAGAATGCTATTAATATTATTTGACTTTACTTTTGGTTTGTGGATAGCAACGGAAATAATAGAATTTGGGAAAGAAAAACATATATGACTAAAAAGGACTGTGTAGTATAATATAAAAGGTTATTCTAGAAAATAAAATTTATTCATAATAACATATGCTTAGGACAGAATCCAAAACCAACATGGTAAACAAAATTGATATGATCAGAGAATACAACTTTCTATTTCTTTTATTGTGTTTCATTTATGTTTTATTGTAGTCATGTTTAATTTTGACTTTTAAAAATAAAAAAAAAGCTTTATTGAGGTTACAATTGCTAAATAAAAATGGATATAATTAAAAAAAAATGGATATAATTAAGGTGTACAACAATGATATATGTGTATGTTACAAAATTATCATTATGAAATGATTACCACAATCAGGGTAATTAACATATCTATTACCTTACATAGTTAATTTTTCTATTTGTGGTGAGAACACTTAAGATCAACTCTGTTAATATACTACAATACAAGAAGGGAAAAAAATAAGTAATATACATGAATTTGGGACATGGAGGCAACAGTTTATATTTGACTTAATTCCCCAGTTTCAACTTTGAATTTCTAAGGAAATTGAAACATACACTATTGAGGTAGTGTATATATTTTTAAAATCTAAAAAATGCCCATTAAACAACAAGGAGAAGACTAAGATATTAAGAATCCATTCATTTGCTGAGTGAGTGCACAATGTGAATGAAGCCTTGTGTTAGCAATAGTCCAAGCAAAATATTGTCACTGTATATACAGTCTGATGGAGGAGAAGAAATAGACATTAATGTCTCATTTATCTTTAATCTTTGCTATTACTGCTATAGATTTTTCAAAATGTTGATGTCATTCTGATAGATGACCAATAATTCCTTTATCTTGATTTTGGCAATCATAAATCAGCTTATCATCAGGCTGTCATAAATCAAAGTTAGCTATATAGTTTGAGGATCTGTCCAGAGGGATGCATAATCAGTCAATATTTTTCTCATACTCTTAATGAAAAAATCTTCCCAAATGACCACTGTATCCTTGAGGTAGAAAATATAAACTCAATCCAATTGAACATTTCATTCTGAGGTAATATACTTTATTTCCCATTTAGCCTAGATTCTTGAAACAATTTGTTCAAGTTCTGTTATAATCACACATTTACTTACTTACTTGCCTCCTGGCTAGCCTACACATTCTTCATGATACAATCTTATTTATTGTTAATATGAAGTGACTGCTATAAAATATACATTACTCTGATTAATTCTATTCAATTTTGACTAAGGTTTTTTTCTTTTTAACCTCTACAAGCCCAAATTCAATATGATTTGCTTATAGGCTCCAATATGACCTTTAATATCACTTGAGAGTTAAACTATCTGTCTACAATATTTATTCATTTATTCAACTGAAGTGGAGAAGAGTATAGGGAGATACAAGAGGAACTATTTTATCCAGAAAATGAAAGAAACACTCAGGTAAAACATTGCTACCTTTTGATGCTATAGTTGGACTAATGGAGTATTAAAGAAAGATTTTTGGATCTAACTTTGCAACTGAAAAGGAAGAGACTAAGTGGGGATTTTGCACCCATTGGTTAAAGTTCTCTTCAGAGCACCTTTTACTTCTTTGTTCCTTAAGCTGTAGATCAATGGATTCAGCATAGGGATCACCAGAGTATAAAACACAGAAGCCATTTTATCAATATCAAATGTATGGCTGGATTTGGGTTGCAGGTAAATAAACAGTAATGTCCCGTAGAACACAGTCACCACTGTCAGATGGGAGCTACAGGTGGAGAAGGCTTTGTATCTCCCTTCAGTTGAGTTCATTCTGATAATGGCCACAAGAATAAATATATAGGATACAAGAACAATCAAGAGAGAAGAGAGCAAATTACAGCCTGAAAAAATTAAAATGATCAATTCTAACTCATGTGTGTCAGAACAGAGCAGGGATATGAGAGGAAGGCAGTCACAGTAAAAATAACTGATAATGTTAGATCCACAGAAGGACAGTTTAAATAACTTAATTGTGAGAAAAAGAGACACAAATATGCTGTAGAGATAGGGAACAAGGACCAGCGCCCAACGTACCTTCTCTGCCATGATGACCGCATACAAAAGAGGTTTGCAGATGGCTACATAGCGATCATAGGCCATTGCTGAAAGAATAAACAGTTCAGTGATGATGAAAATCTCAAAGACTGCCAGCTGGGTGGCACACCAATGGTAGGAGATTGTATTTTTGTGCACCACAAAATTTGCCATCATTTTTGGGCCAATGACAGTAGAGTAACCAAGATCAGTAATTGACAAATGTCTAAGGAAAAAGTACATCGGAGTCTGTAGCCTGGAGTCCAAATGGGTCAAGATAATTATGCCCAGATTGCCTGTCACCGTGACCAAGTATATGATGAAGAAGATTCCAAAGAGGGGTGCTTGAAGTCGAGGGTTTTTGGTGATTCCCATGAGAATAAATTCAGTCACCTCACTCACTGCAGTATAATTCTGTTTATCCATATGGTTCATCTTGGTAAGCTGTGTAAGGTATAAAAGCACTATATTATATTGGGGATGCTATCTTCTAAGAGAATTTAAAATATTATGCATGAAATACAAATATGCTTTTTTTTAGAATTTATTTATTTATTTATTTATTTATTTTTAAGGGAGGAGAGAGAGAGAGAGAGAGATTGAGAGAGAGAGAGAATGAATCTAAAGCAGACTTTGTGCACTGAATGTGGATCCCCATGCTGGGCTCAATCCCAGGACCCTGAGATCATGATTTGAGCCAAAATTAAGCATCAGACAGTTAGCTGACTGAGCCACCTGGCACCCAGATACAGATATACTTTATCATAAAATGTAAATGGAGACTCCTCTTACCATTAGGCTCAAACTACAAACATCTACACTCACATTGTAGTGTTAATGCCTGACAATCAGCTTTTTTTATTGTAATATAAATCCCTGAGATTAAGCTTTTCATTGCCAATGCATCAATTTCAAAAACATCCACCTCAAATAAGCATATTGCTAGCTACACAATTAGGTAAAGAGTCAGGCCACTCTGCCCATGAGGTCTCTGTATATTTTGGAAAGCCCTGGGTGACCTAGAGAGCTGACTATTGGAGAGACCCTGCATTTCTCTTCCCAAGCTTTAATTCCTGCTCCTATTTTAAAATGCACCAATAAAGAGCAAACTAACAAAACTCTAGACCTTTCACCCTTGATCCCAATAAAGGCAGAAATCCAGGTCCTCCAAGCCCTCTGAGACCAAGAGTAGCATGGGCCCACTGATATTCCTAGCTGATGACACCCCTGTGATAGAATGAGACCGACACACAGCGTGCAGTGATGGAAACTTTGCTCAAGTATTCTTCAAAGTGGAAAAATACTTTTAAATGATTGTTTTGATACAGTGACCTGTTTTTTGGACCCACAGATGCTTTAAGTATATCAAAAGATGTATTATAGGTCAGCTTTTTAAAATTTTGAAGCAAAGAGAACAAATATCTACACTGAAACCATAAACCTTACCTTATTGACAATGATCATACCTGTTTAATGTGGGAAGATATTAAAAAAAAAAACTTTCTAATGGTTGGTGGAGTGATGCATAAGGTGGTATTCAGGAAAACTCTGACTTTAAATATATATTTCAGGGATCCCTGGGTGGCGCAGTGGTTTGGCGCCTGCCTTTGGCCCAGGGCACGATCCTGGAGATCCAGGATGGAATCCCACGTCGGGCTCCCGGTGCATGGAGCCTGCTTCTCCCTCTGCCTGTGTCTCTGCCTCTCTCTCTCTGTGACTATCATAAATAATAAATAAAAAAAAATTAAAAAAAAATTTAAATATATATTTCAATATTCTCACCGTAATGTTGCTCAGTTCATTTACCCAGTAAAAAGACTAGTGGTGTGATTTGTTAATCTCAGAGATTTGTTATTAATATTTTGTACACATTTGCCATATTGGTATTTTTGCCTATTAAATCACATTTTATTTTCTTTTTAAAGATTTTATTTATTTATTTGAGAGAGACAGAGATAGTGACAGAGAGCAGGAGCAGCAGGAGAGGGAGATGCAGGTTTCCTGCTCAGCAGGAAGTCCAATACAGGGCTCAATCCTAGGACCCCTAAGATCATGACCTGAGCCAAAGGCAGACAGTTAACCAACTGAGCCACTCAGATGCCCCTGAATCACTTTTTCTAATGTTCTTCCAAACATACATTTCTTTTGTACTAAAAGGATTTGGCCATTCCAATTTTTTTATTAATTCTCCATGGAAATTAATCTAAAGAGGCTTGGTGAGAAGAATTTGGATAAATATGAAGCATTGATAGAGAATTCACTATGTGCTGGACACTTGTCTGAGCAATTTACATACATTAACTCATATGATGCACACAATACCTCTAGGAAGTATAGAGTATGACCATATCCATTTGAAAGTAAAAAAAAAAAAAAAATGACTTAACCAAGGTTACTCAGTAAGTAGTGGAGTCAAAATTCAAAAAAGTTATTCTGTCTTCAGAATATATTCTCATATAGATAATAACAGTCTTTCTTTCTATTAAGGTCACCCTGAGTCAATAGGAAATGAAAAGTGGAACAGGAAAAAAATAAGGTAAATAAGGATACACAAAGATTCCTGTTAAAATAGAGAACAGAGGCAGTAAGTTATATGAAAACAAAGGTGGTCTGAGAAGCACAGCTCAGAGTACCAGAGAGTACAGAACAGGTCTCTCCTATACACGAATCCTATTACTGACAGAAAAGTCTATTGCAAAGGAAGAAAGTTTTGCAGAGCATAGTGCCCATTGAGACTTTGACGATAACCAGCTTAAGCTATACACTGACATTTTCAAAGGGCAGTGTTTTCTACTTACCTTACTAGAGAATCTACTATGACTTTTGTTTTAATCTTCACTGGTTGCTGCAGGATGTATTTAAACACTTTCCTACCCCCTTGAGACTCATTTTGTTAAAATTTTAATCTGACCCCAGAATAAAAAAAAATGCATGTAATTACTTGAGGGAGAGTATCATGAGTCTGTTAATTCTTAGAAGGTCCCATTGAGAAAAATTAAAAAGTATTTTGTGCCTGTGTCTAACTGAATAAATAAATTGTACAGTATCACTAGACCCTGGAAATCATAAATATGCTTCAGTTAGCATCTTAGTTATACAATATCATGCACATATGGGTATATTTCTCTCACATACACAAGCACACACATACACACATACACACAAAATCCATGAGTAAATGAAAGAATGACTTTCTAGAAATAGATTATGCAATTTTGGTTATACAGCATCCATTATCCAAAGATACTTTTACTGGACAATAAATTGATATAAGACAATGTTTTATGATTTGTATTGTTGCTGCCAGTGTATCCGTGGTAAATCTTTTCTTTGTTCACAAAATATCTTTCATCTCTCTCTCTCTTTTTTTAAAGATTTTATCCATTAATTAATTCATGAGAGACAGAAAGAGAGAGAGAGACAGGAGAGAGGCAGAAACACAGGTGGAGGGAGAAGCAGGCTCCATGCAGGAAGCCTGCCCAGGACTCAATCACAGGACCCCAGGATCAGCCCTGGGCCGAAGGCAGAGCTAAACCTCTGAGCTGCCAGGGCTGACAATCTCTATCTCTTTTTAATTTTTTTTTTATGATAGTCACACAGAGAGAGAGAGAGGCAGAGACACAGGCAGAGGGAGAAGCAGGCTCCATGCACTGGGAGCCCGACGTGGGATTCGATCCCGGGTCTCCAGGATTGCGCCCTGGGCCAAAGGCAGGTGCCAAACCACTGCGCCACCCAGGGATCCCCTCTCTATCTCTTTTTAAGGATTTCTCTATCATTGGTTTATCAAGGATTTCTCTATCATTGGTTTAAGGATTTCTCTATCAAATTTGAATGTGATATTGGTATAATTTCCTGCTTAGAATAATTTTAACTTTTATATCATATATGTGTGTATGTATACATACATATATATACATACTTATATATAAACATATACATATCATTGTTGTTTTTAAATTAATTTGGAAAAAAATCTGCAGCCAACATTTCTTGCAGTGGGGTTTCTGCTTCACATACTCTTTTTTTTTTTTTTTTTCCTACTTGGACCTACATTTAAATATATAGTGTGCAGCTTGTTACTGTTCTACAGATCACTTCGACTATTTTCATAGTATTTATCCAACTTTTGTTTTCTCTCTGGCTTCATTGGGATAGCCTCTATTGTGATATATTTAAGTGTAGTTGTCACTTAACCACTGGGGTGTCAGCTGATGCTGGTCCTGGTGATATCTCCTAGGTGCAGTACCTTAACTGCTTGCATCATTGCTTGACACAGGCCCTTGCTTGACAAAGGCTCCTGCTTTACATGAGAGAGTACATTTTGCTCTCTACACTCAGATTTTTTGGGGAACTGGGAATAGAAGTTAGGATGACAGAGTTAAGAGAAGACACAATCAATGGGACAAGTGGAGCCAGTAATCATACTCTTCAACCATAGTCCATGTTATGCTGAGATACCATGTTGGAGTGAGGGAGCTCCCTGTCCCTTGATATGAGGGCAAACCCATCAGGCTCCTACTAGAGTTGGAGGCTGGACTGGCACTGACCCTCCTGTGCCCCCATTACCCTAATTGTGATCTGTCATTCTCAATAAATCATTTAATTCCACTCTTACTAGGTAGGTTCACCTGAAATGTTTGTATTCATTCTCTTCATTTTAATACATATAGAATTTCCACTCACAGAATGCTAATCTAGAAAGAGGCTCTTTTCAGGATAGTAGCTATTAGCCATATGTAACTAGTGCTTCTGAGGACCTGATATTTTATTTTCTTTTAATTACTCTAAACTTAAAAAGTAATAATTTCCTCAGTAATTGAGAAAAATTTTAGTATGTTCGAAGCATCTTAGGTATGTGAATCTCCTTTTCAACTATAAATTTTGTTATTTATTTATTTTTAAGATTTATTTATTTATTTGGGAGAGAAAGAGCAGGCATGTGAGTGGGGGAAGTGCAGAGGGGAGGGAGAGAGAGAGAATCTCAAGCAGACTCCCTGCTGAGTGCAGAGCCCAAAGTTGGGCTTGAACTCATGATCCTGAGATCACAACCTGAGCCAAAATCAAGAATTGGACACTTAACAAACTGAGCCACTCAGGTGCTCCTCAACTATAAATTTTATAAGATCAAAATACAGATTAAGGATTTCCCCTGAAAACTAAATGTTCCTGTGAAAACTGGAATGTTCTCTAAGTGTAAAGTATTCAATTTTGAAGACTTAGCACAAAAAGAAAGAAAATGGAAACTATTTTGTTAACATTTTCCATTCAATTATATATTGAAATTGTATTTTGGATATATAGGGTTAAATAAAATATATTATTAAAGTCAAAAAAAGTGTAGTTGTCATTTTTTTTCAGCTCCTGTTACTCTCATCCAATATATATTTGTTTGCATCTAATATTGTATTTTTATTTATAGAAGTTCCATTTGGTCATTTAAAAATGTTTTATTTGTGTCCTCAAAATGTGAGTGCTTTTATCCAATCATTCAGTATATTGGACATATTTATAATATGTTTTAAATCCTTGCCTAATAATTCTATCATCACTGTCATTTCAGGACCTATTTAAATCATCTCCTGGTGAGGTCATTTATTTCTGCCTTCATATATGTTCAGTATTTGTGATTGGATACTGAATATTGTGAATTTTATATTAATGAGTAGTATAATTTTTTTGTCTTCCTAAGATATTATTAAGTTATAAACCATGTTAAACAATGTTAATAATGTTATAAACAAGGATTACCTGACTTTTTGACACTTATTTTCAAACTATGTGAGTAGGAATCTAAAGCAGCTTTTACCTCTGAGACTTCTATTGGATGCTTGCGTGTTGAACATGGGCTCTACACTCTAGTTTTCTCATGTCTTCGTGCCCTGTGTGAACTCTGGAATTGTTCAGTTTACAATTCCATGCTTCTTCTTTTAACCACCTTGTGGTTTTTCACTGTAGGCATGCCCAAGTTAGTGTTGAGCCACAAACTCAAGAAGACCTTTTAATGTAATTACTTTAAATGTAAATAAGTTAAATTATCCAAAGGTAGGGATTGACAGAATGGATTAAAATATTATGATACCACTATACATTATCTGCAGGAGACTCACTTTGTTTATACCTTGTTGTGGGTTCAGAAAATGCAGTGAAAACAAGATTCAGAAGATACCTACATCCTCCCAACCAAAAAATAAAAATAAATACAACAACAACAACAACAAAACTGACAGAAACAAATACACACTTGGTTTACTGATGCTGTATTTAATAAAGAATTTCAGTTGGACAAATGTGAGGTCCAATGGGATAACTAAAAGAAACTTTGAACCAAAGGCAAGGAATGTTTTGGGTAAGTTCATTTAATTAAGATCCAAATTAAATATATATAAATATATTGGTTAAATCTAAGAGAAACAATTTGTGCATTGTCTTTGTTCTGGAGCCACAAAGTATGTAATTATATTGATTAGATAGATTATTAAGTGACATTTGCCTTTATCATAGTTTATTAGAACAATATTCCATAGAATATTAGATACGAAGTTTGCATTGATTATTAAAGAACCTGCGGAAAGCATTTTTTACCTCTTTGTTCCTTAGGCTGTAGATTAAGGGGTTAAGCATGGGGATCACTAAAGTGTAAAATACGGAGGCCATTTTGTCAGTTTCAAAAGAATGGGCAGATTTGGGCTGCATGTACATAAATAGCAGAGACCCATAGAATACAACTACCACTGTCAGATGAGAACCACATGTGGAGAAAGCTTTTTTCCTGCTCTCTGTAGAATGGATTTGAAATATGCATGTCAGAATTAGTATGTAGGACACTAGGACTACCAGGAGAGAAGAGATCAAATTCAATGCTGAAAATAGTATGATCAACAATCCTATTTCTTGTGCATTTGAGCAGAGTATAAGTAACAAGGGAACATCATCACAATAGAAATGATTGATAACATTAGATCCACAGAAGGTCAGTGTGAAAATCTTAATAGTGAACAGTAGAGCCTGAAAGGTACTGTAGAGGTATGGAATGCCCACCAGCATGTAGCAAAGTCTCTGGGACATAATAACGTTGTAGAGCAAAGGGTTACAGATGGCCAAATAGCGGTCATAGGCCATAGCTGACAAGATGAAAAATTCACTGATAATGAACATAAGGAAGAAAGCCAACTGTGTGGCACATGCATAATAAGAAATGATATTTTGGTCCACAACAAAATTTACCAGCATCTTGGGACAGATGACAGTAGAATTACCAAGGTCAATGAAAGCCAGGTGTTTGATAAAAAAATACATAGGTGTATGGAGGCGGGAGTCCACCTGGATCAAGGTGATCATGCCCAAATTTCCCACCACTGTGATCATGTAGATGATGAGGAAGACCCCAAAAAGGGGAACTTGAAGCTCAGGCTGCCGTGTGACTCCCATCAGAATGAACTCAGTCACTGACGTTAGGTTCTGTTGACCCATTGAGTCCAGTTAGCTATTCTGGGAAGAAACAGGTTGCTATCAGCTTTCTTGTAGTATCATTTAAACAAATTATAATATTTGTAGACAGAATGTAGATTTTTCTTTGTAATAGGGATAGAAAAATAAATCCCACATCTGATTTCGAACTAAAATAAATGATAGAATCTTTTACTTCTCAGCAGGAAGGATCCATATGAAACCCATGCACTGATATGGATGATTAAACTCTAAATAGAGTCAGCATACCCACCGATTTTATTTTATTTGTTTATTTATTTATATATATTTTTATACCCACCGATTTTAAAATAACACTGATATAGATTTATTTGACTATTTCATCTACGCAATTATATCACAATTTTTCTTTAGTACACTTCCAATTTTGTATGAGAATTCCAGTGACATTTTGATATTCTTAAAGAAAGAAGCAGAAGTCATATGGAGCTAATGAAGTTTGAGATTTAAGTTTCCTCATTAGCATTTTCCCCTGGGTGGGGACTTAACAATGACTAATAAAGTGATATACCTTTATAAAAGTTAAAAATGTAAAATATTTTCGCCTTGGTCAATTAAGCCCACTTTCTCTCTCCATTCCAACCTCTGCTACATCGTACTTCAGCTAATATCAAGTTGCATTGGCATGTCTGCAGGAATTTGTGGGATCCATTTAAGGGGAGATTGAGTAAATAATACTTTATTTGATGGTTAGTGAGTATATCTATATGTTTCAAAAATCAACGATATTTATCACAGAATAGTGTTATCCATTCTGGTGTAAGAACAGCTTCTAAGAACACCTCTACCACCCAAAAGACTGAGATATATATAGAATTTCATTAATAAAAGCATATTGATAGATTTTATGATGCTTTTGACTATTAATTTGTTTACAACTAAACTTTTAAGATTACTTTTCCACTCTAAGTAAATATTTACATTTATATTACAACTTACATGTATCATTTTTATTTCCTTTTAAAAAAATAAAACAAAATCTCAAATTACTATAAGCTTCAAAATGCAGAAGATTTAGATCCATTCCTGGGGTGCCCGGTGGTGAATTTGATTAAGCATCTGGCTCTCAGTTTTGGTTTAGGTTGTCATCTCGGGGTCATGAAATCTGGCCCAGTGTCAGGCTCTGGGCTCAGCAGGGGTCTGCTTAAGACTCTCTCTCCTTCTTCCTCTGCTCATCCCCCCTCGTCAAATAAATAAATAAGTCTTTTTAATTTTATTCTTTTTTTATTTTTTAAAGATTCATTTGTTTATTTATTCATGAGAGACACAGAGAGGCAGAGACATAGGCAGAAGGAGAAGCAGGCTCCATGCAGGAACCCGATGTGGGACTCCATCCCACAACTCTGGGATCACACCCTGAGCTGAAGGCAGGCACTCAACCACTGAGCCACCCAGGCATACCAAATAAGGTGTTTTTTTTTTTTTAATTATTTTATCTATTTATTTGACTGAGATAGCGTGAACACACATATGTGCATGAGTGGGGCAAAGGGCAGAGGAAGAGAAAGAAGCATGTCCCCTCTGAGCAGGGAGCCAGGAGGTAGGGCTCTATCCCAGGACCCTGGGATCATGATTGGAATCATGACCTGAGCCAAAGGCAAACATTTAACTGCCTGAGCCGCCCAGGCACTCCAATAAATAAATCTTAAAAAAAAAAAAAAAACAGACTGGGATCCCTTCCTGCTAAAATATACAGTTTATATTAATATTCAGGAATTTTGAATATTGAATTTTATATACTATATTTCCTCTACTATGATTATTTATATTCATAGATTAATCCTTCCACTGTGGATATGATGAAGCATTTAACATATTTATTTGAGCACTTATTAGCTTATTTCTTGAACTGTAAAATGGTATAGTGTGAGTATAGCACTGTCATTTGCAAAACTTTCAGTGATGTCTTTCCTTTATCATTTCATAAAATTTACACAGGAAGTCAATAAAACAAAGTGATTGAAGACAGTGAAACTGCTTTAGCTTAACCCACCTGGATTCCTTCCTTTCACACTCAGTTTCTCAGTGAACACATGGAACTCTGTAAGCATGACTTTCCACTAGAGAAATAATTGGAGTTGAACAGATAAAAAGAATAGAATTACTATAATGTAATGAGATGTCTAGCTTTAGCCTGCACAAAGGTCAGTCCGAATGAGTCAATGTACACACTTCTGCCAATCAAAGGGAACTCCCGGGAGCCTACCACAAGGTCAGCTAGAGCCTGAAGCTACTTGGTGGCAGTTGTCAGAACTCTCAGAATCTGCTAGTTTTTAGTGTCAAGTGAGCCAATTTGATTCCAGGAATGGGGACGGAGAAGTGAGGGAATACTGGAGATTGGTGAGCCACTTCTACCCCATTTTGACAGATACTGTCTGCTGTTTTTCCACTGGGTCCCACCTTCCTTTCAGGGCATTTTGTTTTTCACAAATAAGCACCAAGTGTTGCAGGAGATGCTAGGATGGATATTCCTGCAGAATGAAAAATGCCCTGAGCCAACAAAGGGATTCAGAATCCCAGTACTGGTCCTAACACTTTGAAGTCTTTAATATATTGCTAATAATTATTCTAGTGTTTGTTGATTTCATTTCCCTTTTCGGTATCAGTTATTACCTCCCTCTGAAGACTTCTGGATTCTTTTACCCTGCCTATTCTTTTTTTCATATTAATTTTTATTTTATTATGGTAAGAATATTTCACAAGAGATCTACCTCATTAAAAGGTGTTTAAATGTACAATAGAGTATTGCTAACTATAGGCACAATGTTGTATAACACATCTCTACATCTTATTCATCTTGTGTTAACTGGAACTTTCTACCTGTTGATTAGTAATTCTCCATGTGATCTAGGAACCCTACTTCTGAGTATTTATCAAAAGAATTACTATCAAGATTTTAAATAGATATTAATGCCCTGTCCATTCTTCTTATGTTGAAATGGATTTCTGGAGAGTTTTGAACATCATGATGTAAATGTTTTAAATACTTCCATTAGAGAAGGCAGTATATAAAACATATGCAAAGGGATGACTTTTCAATCTTTAGACATGGTAATATTAGTAAGGAGTTAAATGAGGTTCTGAGCTTTCTCCATAACTCTTAGAAGTCATTCTATATTTTGCCAGGCTACTCAATCAGTTTGTAAAGCCCATTCTGCACAAATGAACAAGTAGTAAGCATCTAGTTGAGAAAACAAATGAACAACTTAAAATATCTACAAGCTCATGACTGTGAGTCCTTATATTAAAATTATATGTAGTTTATAAAATACTGCATGGGAAATATATATCTTAAAATATTCTTTTTCAAATATTTCTCTGGATATATTTATCTGAAAGAGTATTATTAAATATCACATAAGACATATACTAAAAATTATTTGTTGTTTATCTGAAAGTCATTTGTAACTTGGCATTCTGTATTTTACTTAGAAATCCTAACCTTAATAGTTTCTAATTGATGAGACCAGTGATGCTTTTTTTCAGATAATGTCCTCCTCACTTCTAATATCCAAATTCCACTGTTGATTATCACAAAGCAAATGGATCTATGACATCTAGTCAATTCATATAATTTTTTTAAAAAGATTTTGTTTATTTATTCATGAGATACACACACAGAGAGAGGCAGAGACATAGGCAGAGGGAGAAGCAGGTTCCCTGCGGGGAGCCTGATGCAGCACTCGATCCCAGGACTTCAGGATCATGACCTGAGCCAAAGGCAGATGCTCAATCACTGAGCCACCCAGGTGTTCATAGAATTTAGAGCCCCCAAAAGACCATTCCATTCCAGGAAAACTCCAATTAAAAAAAATATAATGAATTTTTGTGGTGTAGTAAGAAGAATCAGCTGTCACAGACCATAATAGCATCCATTGTCAGAAGCCAGGAATCATGGGAAATTACCAACACCCAGGTGATAATCAAAATGAACAAGTCTTATCCACTCACCGTTCAACAATTGGGTTTTCTTCTTCTAGATTACTTTTATTTTTTCTTTGGGTTGGGAGAATTTATGCTTCTCTTCTCCTTATGATGCTCCCTGAGAAAGCCATATGTAATTCATTCAGATGATGATGCCCAAATCATCTGAGAGATTTTTAAAAAGTTGCTTTGTGTTTCCTACTAATTATCCAGGACATCCTACATATTCCCTAGTGAAAAACTGTAAGGGACAATTTAAGGAAAGGAACAAAACAACATAAATGCTCTGTACAGTTCCACAGAGACTTACGTGATATAAATGCACTCATTTGCACAGTCAATGATTACAGTAACAATGGAAAATACTTTGACATGGCCTTATCCCAGTAAAATTGGAATAGTTCCAAAAATCATGGATAAATTTGAAAATAGTATCATAATCAGAAAGGATTTTTCTTTGAATTTATTATTCACATACAAATATATTAGTGGCCACTGGGTTAAAATATATCATTTAACTTCAGTAAGTTAGATATTACTATTCTTATATTCAGAGGACACCAAGCTTAGATGATTTGCTCAAAGTCGCACAGTTGACAAGTAGAAGATTTGATATTAAAACCCTCATCTTTAAATGACTGATATACATGCCTTGTCCTTTCATATGGCAAATCTGTAACAATTATTGTAATGCAATGAGTTAGTATAATGACTGGCTCAACTACAGTGTTTCCTGAGCTCAGATCCAATCAACCTTGGATATTTCCACCAACCTTAGATGTTTAGTGCAATCTCATTAAGAGTAAGATCTATTGTCCTGTTTTCAAATTCACTAGTTCTTTTACTGCAGTGTCTAGTCTGCTGTTAAAAAAGTGAACACAAACTATTCATGTCTAATAGTACCTCCTGCCCATAGAAACTCATTCAGGCTCTCAATCATAATTCCTGTTTCTCTTTTTAATGTACATATTTGCATTTAAATTCTTGCAAATATTTGCAACTGTTTTAAAGTCCCTTTCTGCTAATTCTACTATATCTGTTATTCCTAGGTCTAGTACTGATGATTTGTTTTTCCTGGGATTATGAATACCATTTTCCTACTTCTTCAACCTGCTGAGAAATAGAACTTTGTTTTTTTTTTTAAAGATGTTTATGTTCTTTTTTTTTAAATTTTTATTTATTTATGATAGTCACAGAGAGAGAGAGAGAGAGAGGCAGAGACATAGGCAGAGGGAGAAGCAGGCTCCATGCACTGGGAGCCCGACGTGGGATTCCATCCCGGGTCTCCAGGATCGCGCCCTGGGCCAAAGGCAGGCGCCAAACTGCTGCGCCACCCAGGGATCCCTGAAATAGAACTTTGGATGCTAAACAACAAACATTCTACAGTTGAGTGGCAAATTTTTAAATCTTTCTTTAAACAGTGTTGTTTTATTTTGGCAGGGAGTTTATTTACTTTTATTTACTTGCAAGTCTACTTAATCGTTTTGAGACTTAATATTGAGCTCTGTTAGAAGTATAGGGAATCCTTTCCTCTGGGGCAAGTTCTCTCTTTTGCTGTCTCCACTGGAAGCCTGAGATATTCAGCTTCCTCACTAAGGCTTGACAGAATTTGAATGTATCCCACCCTGGGTGAATCACTAGTTTTCATCATACAGATCCCTGGTAGTTGCTCCTGATCTGGGCTTATGGGGTCTCACCTAAATACATATACTTTAGAGTCATTCAAAGTCTCAAATTCCATGCTAACATCTTAATCACTTTTCTTAGGTCTTCGCACTCAGTACTGAGCCTCAGTACTCAGCTTGCACATTCTGGGCACCTCAGCCCTTCCTGATCTGATTTTGTGCTTTCACTTCAACTTGACTAATGTGTCCTCCATGTGCCCCAATCACTGCCCCATGTCAGAAATTAGTAAACTTGCCCTTTCTGTCTCAGATCATAGTCCTGAACTGCCATTCGTCAAATATCTGAAAACATTTGTTACATATGTGTTGTCCTATTTGCCAGTTGTTTTCAGGAGCAGAGTTATTAAAATCCAAGATTCCAGTTACACAGATTGACAAGAGCCCTCAGGAAACACATGCTAGCAATTATCCCTTATCAGTCTGATTTTTAACATCCTTCTCATTATCCTCCATGATCATTATCCACTTTTTTCGCAGATTTTCCAGATTTCTATATATTCTGATGCAAGTGTCTTTGGGATGGTATTTATTCTCCAAACTTTCTAAAAATGAGTATTACATTATTTTTTATAACCCCTTATTTCTACTGTGTAATGCCTAGAATATATCATCCAACAGTAAATATTAGTTTGATGAGTGTAAGTGATGTGGGAAGCAAAGGCAAAAGAAACAAAATTTCCTTACTACCTATAGTTCATTGACAAACTCTTGAAACAAACAGAGTAACCTTCCTCTGGGAGCTCAGCTGCCTTGATGTTAATATTTTGCTAAGGGCAAAAGGTAGTCTTAGTTTAACATTATCCCAACGCCCCATAATCCCATAAGTCTACTTTAACATAAAAAGATTCCTCTGGAAACTTCCTTTATCTCTATTCCCCCAAGATATATGTTAGCAATCATCTTCTAAGGATATAATCAACTGATCTACCTCTGAAAGGTCTCAGGACTGAGTTTTTACTAACCGGTAATAAATGATCTTTTCCTAACAATAGCTAGCCCTCTCAAGGTCCTGAAAACATTTTTTCCAAAACACCTGTCCTTAACCCCCTCCCCACTAGAAAATATAATCAGCCACTCCTCATGATCTCAGTACAGTTCTTCCTGTCCAAGGGTCCTGTTTTAATAAAACCACCTCTTTGCACCAAAAACATCTTCAGAATTATTTCTTAACTGTTGGCTCTGATCACCAACATCCTCCCTACATCATAAGCAGTAACTCTAAACTGGATTTCTAGCAAGATTTTTCCCAACCCATTCTGCATGTTAGACTGAAAATAGAGATAGGTGTTTTATCACCATCAGAATTTGCTTGTTTAGTGTGTGTATGTGTTGCTTTTAAAGCAGTAACATTTGTCAGTTTCCTCATCTTAAATACAGTTTGTATTTATGAAGTTTGTAACAAGTCTAGAAACATCTATTTATCATTTAGTTAATTCACTTTTTTATTGAACTGATTATATTCATTATTGTTCTTATTATATTTTACTGATTTTCAAAAATATCCCCATCTTTTGTTTGATATTTCCTTAAGTTCTTCATAGCATTTTAGTTAATTATGCACGTTAGGGAGATATATGAATCATGGGAAAATGTAAAGTCCCTTGAGAAACCGTGTTTCCTAAGGTTTCATCAGTTATGCTATAATGTGGAAGCAATACTAGAGCTCCTTAGAGGCCCATGTAAAGTGTATATATACATATATTCACACTTGTATCCAAAGTTGTCCTCTTAGAGGAAAAGAATGAAATATGTTAAAACTATTTATTAGTTTGTTATTCTGTTTGTTGTTCATTAATAGATAAGATTTGATTTCGATTACTTTACTTAGGGTTATCTTCAGATACATACTATTAATGTAATAGCTCTGTATATCATATAATCATTAACTTCAATTGTTTTTGACTAAAGAAAGAGTGGAAAGCCAGGGAAAGGGAATGAAGTTTTAAAGCTAAAGGTTTAAAATATTTTTTTTGGTAAGTTCAATTTATTTTGTAATTTTTTTCTTTTTTATTTAAATTTCCTCATATTGAGCTGATTAGTCAGAAAATTTGTTTTAAATCTAATAGAATCATATGAGTGTTAAAAGTGTTAGAGGTCATTTCATCTAACTCCACATCCTATCATCCCATTCTACTTTAATATCACCTTAAATTTTGCAGAGGATGGCATCCCTGAAAACATGATATAATTGAATTTCTAAATTCCATTTGGAAATGCCATTTCTATGTTTACAACAAAACCTGTGTACAATACATAATCCTTCCTTGAGGAAATGTTTTTCAACTGGTGTTCTGAAAAGATGAGTCGGATAGTTACATAACTCTAACCAATACAACTTTCTGCAGTGATGGACATTTCTATAATTTGTTCTGTCCAGGATAGTGATTACTAGTCATATATAGATATTGAGCATTTGAATGGGGAATAGATCACAGAATTGAAATTTGTTCAATGTCAGTTTCTATGCAAATAGTCACATGAATAGCTACTGCATAAGATAGTTCAGAATATGATGGACAAATGTTATATTCAGTTTTGAAAAGTCTGGGGTTAACATTATTTGCACGTATTTGGTAAGTGTTTTGGTAGTTTCTAATTAGCATATGAGAAATCGTGAAAATTTATGGGGTAGTAATTTATCAAAGGAAATGTTAAACCATTCAATTGCATTTACATTTAAATACCATTTTAAATAAAATAAACAAGAGATTTAAAATTGGGGAAAGGTAAATTGGTTGACTAAAGTACTTTTTTCATGATTTATATTCATCCACATCTTCCTTTAAAAAATCTCACATAGCGATTGCCTATCAATATATTTCTTATCTACTTACTTATCTATCACCTATTACCTATCCATGAATCTATCTCTATCATCTATCTTTCTATTATATCTTACTATCTTATCTATAATTTGAGTACTTATACGCCTAAAATATTTAGCATTTTGCTTGTAATATCTCTTATTTTTTTCAGTAATCATGTGATATAGGTGTAATTGTATACAGTCTGAAAGATGATAAATGAGTTTGCCCAAGTCAGTAAGTCAGTATGTGATAGCAACATATGTAAATCATTGGGTTAATGTTAACCACTTCTCTTTTGTACTACCTAAAATATATTAATTAAAATAAGTCAATAGAATATAGATAAGCCAAATTTTATTATTTTACTTCTAAAAATACACTCTTAAGTCTTTTTTTTTTAAGATTTTATTTATTTATTCATGAGACACACAGAGAGAGAGGCAGAGACACAGGCTGAGAGAGAAGCAGGCTTCTCACAAGGAGCCTGATGTGGGACTGGATCCCAGGACCAGGATCACGCCCTGGGCTGAAGGCAGACACTCAACGCTGAGCCAACCAGGCATCTCACACTCTTAACTATTAAATGTAGAATATGGGAGAGAGTTCTATTCTATTACAGATATATTAATTCTTACAGAAACACAATACAAGCTGAATAAAATGTATATATAACCAAACTAATGGAAATTGGATTTAGAAAACCATAATGTTCATATACATTTATCATTATATAGAGGAAATGAAAAAAGTGCTCCAGAGAGTAATAGATGATCATGGCTACATACATTTTACATTTTATCCTTTCTCTATATATTGTGTACGAGAACTTATATAAAATTAGACCTATATTTATATATACATGTATATAGCAAGTAATTAAGTACATTGAATATTACACACATTATCTGTAGGTAAGCATTTGTATAATGACAAGTTAATAACAGAAATAACATAATTTATTCATTTGGGCCTCAGATAACTTATGAAATCTTCTAACTGTTCTATTTAGGCAAGATGTAGTTTTCAGTGCTCTGGATCTCAGAGAAGATGATTCCACTAAGGGTGTTCTGTGCTGCTCATCAAGAGGCATCAGAATAGGCCAGAGATCCCATTTAGGAGATCCAGAGATGCAATTTAAGAGCATCATCTTGAAGGTCAAGAGCATGGCATCATCTTGAAGGTAAACCCCTGCCTTATAATCTTTGCCAGTTCTCTGGTTATATCATAGTGCTGGTGTGGGTTAACTAAATAGTTAACAGGACAACTGATTTTAGAACTTCTTATAATTTACTCCTTTTATATCTAAAAATGAAGAGTTGAAAACAGAGCTTAAATTGAACTTTGCAAATTCCCTTCACTTGCCATTATCGTTCCTCATGCTGGTATCAACTTCCTATAGAGGTATGATGAAGACAACTGAAACTTTTGAGAGCATCGGTGCTTTTTCACATATTTCCTTGTGGGATAGAATCATAAGTAGCCCTGAAGTAAAGTCAAGAATCTAATCAAGCTTCTACTATTATAAATGAGGAGACTTTGAGGTGCATGGGTGGCTCAGTTGGTTAAGCATCTGCCTTGGGCTCAGATCATGATATCTGGGTTCTGGGATAGAACCCCACATAAGGCTCCCTGCTTAGCGGGAAGTCTGCTTGTCCCTTTCCCTCTGACCCTTGCCCCCGCTCATGCTCACTCTCTCTCAAATAAATAAAATATTTAAAAACAAATAAATAAATGAAGTGACTTAGGTTCAGCAAAATAATGATTAATTCAAGGGCACAACTCTATACATGTTTGTATTTGTCTTTAATAAATACCAGATTGTCCTGTCCCTTCTATTTTTTTTTTTGTCCTGTCCCTTCTAATCTCCTTATTTTTCCATCTCAGATTTCAAGACAAGGAATTACCAAATGGCCAAAGAGAATTTCACAGCTGTTACTGAATTTATTCTTTTGGGACTGACAGACCACCCTGACCTGAAAATCATACTTTTTGTGTTGTTCTTGGTGATTTATGCGATTACCTTGCTGGGGAATCTGGGTATGATCTTCATAATCCAAATAACTCCCAAGCTCCACACACCCATGTATTTTTTCCTCAGCTGCCTTTCATTTGTGGATGCCTGCTATTCATCTGTTATTGCACCGAAAATGCTGATCAGCTTCTTGGTTGTGAAGGAAACCATCTCATTCTCTGCCTGCATTGTGCAACATTTGTTTTTTGGGGTGTTTATTACCACAGAAGGCTTCTTGTTGTCAGTGATGGCATATGACCGTTATGTGGCCATTGTCAACTCTTTGCTTTACAGTGTAGCCATGTCTAAGAGAACATGTGTAGGGCTGGTCATTGGGTCATTCATAGGTGGAATGATTAACTCATTGACACACACAGTAAGTTTAGGCAGACTGTCCTTCTGTGGGTCCAATGTTGTCAGCCACTTCTTCTGTGATGTTCCCCCACTGTTAAAACTGTCATGTTCTGATACTACCATGAATGAATTGTTGCTCTTAACTTTCTCTGGAGTCATTGCCATGGCCACCTTCTTGATTGTGATCATTTCCTACGTGTTTATTACTGTTGCTATTCTGAGGATCCGCTCAGCAGCAGGCAGACAGAAAGCCTTCTCCACGTGTGCCTCCCACCTGACTGCTGTGACCATATTCTATGGTACTTTAAGCTTTAGCTACATCCAGCCAAGTTCCCAGTATTCTGTGGAGCAGGAGAAGGTGGTGTCTGTGTTCTATACACTAGTGATTCCCATGTTAAACCCACTTATTTACAGTCTGAGGAACAAAGAGGTAAAGGATGCTGTCAAAAGGGCCATCGAAATGACACATTTCCCTTGTTAATTTCAAGTCCCTGCTAACCCTACAACAGTCCACCAGTCAGTTTTCTACATACTAACATTCACATGAATTCAATTAGCTTTAGTTTCTAAGTATAGTACAAACCATTTTATTCTGCATGCTCATTTCCACATGAGGAAACAAGGGTATGAAGTAGAAGTGGTTTAATTCGTAACTTTATTTGAGAACAGATAATTTAAATCTCAGCTCACTTGACTATTGATATGTGCATCAATTTTAATAAAATAAGTTCAATAAAATTTATTTTTTCAATCTATCTAGAATTATAAATTTTCTGATATTTGGAAAACTGAAAGAAAATATATGCATAAACTTTAGGAGATATAAAGAATTAGGGATTTTTCTAAGATACTTAAAAATTATTTGCTCAGAAAGTTAAGATAATTGTATGCATTTTTTCCTTTACTTTTAAGATTTGCATTAAATTTTAAATATTGGTAAATCTCCATGTTAACTAAAAATAAGGGAGTTATTCCAAATGGTATTTTCCAACTAGTATCTATTTGTCAACTCTTCTTCTTAGATATCAATGACCTTGGCAACAAAGATGGGTTGCAAGACAATGATACTATTAAAATCCTCAGCTTGCAATAATGAGCTTGACCATCCCCCCCAAAATCTATCTAAATAGATATATGTATAAAATGACTACATTTTAAAGTAGGAAAAATTCAACATTCTTGTCATATATATCTCCCTTCGAGATTCTAGTCCATGTTCTTTCATGATTAAAAAAACGTCCATCATTCTAAAAATCACATGATGGATATTAATATCTGCCTAGAGGCTTAGTTCTATAATGATGGATTACTTGATTGTGAAACTTCATTACTTCCCACCATTTTAGAAATACTAATCTGGGGGATCCCTGTGTGGCTCAGCGGTTTGGTGCCTGCCCTCTGCTCAGGTTGTGATCCTGGAGTCCCGGGATCAAGTCCCAGGATCAAGTCCCATGTTGGGGTCCCTGCATGGAGCCTGCTTCTCTCCCTGCCTGCTTTTCTCCTTGCCTGCTTCTCCCTCTGCCTGTGTCTCTGCCTCTCTCTCTCTCTGTGTCTCTCATGAATAAATGAATAAAATCTAAAAAAAAAAAGAAATGCTAATCTGTTACCAAAAATGCTGTAAATAATATTATAATACATTTTAAAAATAAAAAGCATTTCTATTATGTACGATGTTCTCTATTTTCAAGTGCCTTTTAACCATGGATATCAGAGGAGACAACCTGAGGTGTTTAAAACTAGTGAAAAAGTTTTAAAGTAGCTAAACAGTTTTACATCTGTAAGTTCATACCTGATGGTGACAACAGTCAATAAAAGAGTGACAAGATTTAAAAAAGGACAAGTGATTTTTGTCTTTCCTATGAACAATGGCAGCAGCAAAGCTATTGTAAAAGTAGTTATTTTTGCATATTTGTTTTGTAAGACATGGGGCAGGAAAGTAGGTTAATTTCAAGGAAATGTGCTGTTCATTCACGTGGGATATAAGTCACATTCCTTGAAGGTGTTGTCTCAAATAGAATAACAATCTTCATCATTGTAATGCTAATGAGATTTGCTAGAATAATGTTTTTGTCTTGAGAGAGCATGCACAAGTGGGGAGGATAGGGGAGGGGCAGAGAAAGAGGGAGAAGCAGACTCCTCGCTGAGCAGGGAGCCTGATGCTGGCCATTCATGACTCAGGGATCATGACCCGAACCAAAGGCAGACACTTAACCCCAACTGAGGCATCCAGGCACTCAGAATAGTGTGTGTTTAATTGAGGTAACACTCTGATTTCTGGGACAAGCAAACTTATATATGCATACAGATCTCCATATATAATCTTTATAAACTATAAAGAATTAATATAAAGAATAACAAAGATCAGTGGAAAAAAATAAATTTTCCCATACTCTTTTTATTTTTAAGGAATTATTTATTTATTTAAGAGTGAGAGCAAAAGAGAGGGAGAGAGGGATGGAGAGCATGTGAGCAGGGGTGGTTGCAGAGGGAGAGGGAAGGGGAGAATCTTAAGCAGCTTCCACACTCAGCACAGAGCGTGACATGGGGCTTGTCTCAGGACCCTGGGATCATGGCCTGACCTGAAACCAGGAGTTGGAAGTTCAACCAACTAAGCCAGAGTCCCCTTCCCATGCTCTCTTTAGATAACCTCAATCCTCATTTTTGTTTACAAAGAAATCTGGCACAGTCATTATTTTTAATATATTCCTGAAAAGGGAAAGTTATAGATCCCTAATACTAATGAGTTCAGATGCATTAAAATTTAGAATTTTAATGTTTTGAACTTTTAGTTATTATATTGCAATTATCTCTTACCATTTTCCTTGATCTCTCTTTGATGTGAACAGGTTAGCTATTTTTCTTGGTTCAGTATTTCTTACCTTACATTTTTTTATTCTTTATCTTTCAAATTTTCATGTCATTAAATTTAAATTTTTGTATTTATTCATGTATATTTTATCATACATATATGCTTATTCAAATATCTGAAATTGTTACTGACTTAAATCCATTTATTATTTGTTTTCTTCAGACATATGAATGCTTGCTTTTATGTCTAGTTAATAATATTCATGTAAGTACATTTTTTCCCTAAAATTCAATCCTAGGGTCTTTGTAGTCACCAATTTAATTGGTTTAATTTTTTAAGAATTATAAATTTGCTTCTGCTGAGTGCCAGAAGTATTCCTATGTTTATCCTGGAGTCTCCAGACCAACTCTGTTAGACATATTCTCATTTCCATGGTGAATCTTGTTTTATTGTCATGGCTTAAGAATCATAGCTGCCCTTTTCAGCTCAAAATGTTTTGTTTACTTTATTCTCTTTGTTCATCAGCCTTTGAGGGTCTTTGGCTTTCATTTAGTGTAGCAATATTTTGAAATCTATGGTTCATCCAGGATGCAGTTATACTGTAACAAGGGTACCATTTTGGAGATCTTATCCAGTGTTCACTTAGAAGGGTAAGTCTTTCTACATGTTACCAACATTCCCCTCTGTATTTTTAAAGGTGCATATTAAACATTTTCAATTCCTGATTTGTTTCTCTCATTATGTCAGTGTTTTTCTTTTTCTATTAGAGGAAGTAGAGTTAGAAAGTTACCTTTTTATTTTTTATTCTTTAAAGATTTACTTATTATTTATTTGAGAGAGAGAGCACAAGCAGGGAGAGGTGCAGAAGGAGAGGGAGAGAAACAGACTCCCTGCTGAGCATGGAGCCCCATGTAGGGCCTGATCTCATGACCCTGAGATCATGACCTGAGCTGAAATCAAGAGTCAGAATTTTAACTTACTGAGCCACCCAGGCACCCCAGAAAATTACCCTTTTTAGATATCTAGTTGCATTCTCCCAGAGAATGCTTTCCCTAGAGCCACCATCTTTATCTTGGACATAGGGACTCAAGTCCATACCGCAGCTTGATGTGTTATGAAGGGAAAGGTCTTCCTCAAGGCAAGAGAACCCCAGCTGTCATTTAACATCCCTTCCATGATGCTATCCATCTTGTTGCACTGAATGTCTCCCACAAAAAAGACCCTTTTTAACTTTTCCCACTACACTTTTAAAAAGCTTATAGTCCTAAAGCTTAATGAGAAGAGAGAAAGGAGTATCAGAAAGAGGGAATATGCAGTGCTCGTCAACTGAGCCTTATATGTCATGCTTTTAATACACAACCTAAAGTTTACTACGGACCCCAAGGCCAAACTGGATTGGCCTTGCCTCATATCAGAATCAGTATTAGTAAGTGAATCGTAATTCTGCCGGGACATTTTTGAGGGGAGAAAATGAACAACTTAAATCTCTTCCTCAAAATAGTTCCTTATTGTGGTCTAATCCCTCTCACAAGTGGGCTAGCATGTATTTCCCACAGCAAGACACAAAATCCTTTTGTCTAGCTAGATTTTCTGACAGGTGTTGCTCATTTATTCTTTCTTCCTGATCTCTTGCTTAGTACATTGCCAGGCAGTCAACTTACAACCCTGGTCTTTTGAGAAGGTGTCTTTTCTTTTCCTTTTTCCTTCTTCCTTTTAACCATTTGACAAACTTTAAAACAACAACAACAACAAACATTTAAATATATTTACTGTCTTCCAGACACTTCATTTAAGAGATATTCTTTGTCATCGTGTTTTGCAACTGAATGGTGAGTTTGTATTTAACAGGATCTTTGCTGTGATAACCCTGGAGGCCAATTCCATTAGTGCTCCCAAGTGGTATCACTCAGACCACTGTATTTAATTTCTCAGCTAAAAGTTTCCTCACTTAAGCAGATAATAAAATTCAAACTTCCACCTATGTGAGAAAAGGCTGTGGTTACAGAATCTCAGATGAGGCATTTTTTCCTAACAAGATGCCAGGTCATGATGGGCAAGTTTATTTATAATTTGTGCTGATAAGCAGATTGATTTACTTAGGATTTGAATGAAATGCCAATCTTTCAAGGATGGTGGGTATATATTTGGGTTTTAGTGGAGTCCTCTATTGTTCATGACCCAAAGGCTTAGAATCTTTTTAAACAGATTCAATCTCACTTATAAAGTTTTAAAGTTTTGCAAATGTCCCCAAAAGAGGCATGGTATTGGTGTTTATGTTTACTTTTGATTTTTTTTCTTTTCCTTCCTTTTGAGCCTATAACAATTCCATTTATTTATTTATGTGTTATCTACAAATGTCATGGTATGTTTTACTTTTTATTCAGCATTTCAATATATTCTCTTTGAAAGTATTTTTTGAGAAAAGTAGAGTTATATCTAGTCTTCCATTTGCTAGAAGCAGAAGTCCAACCATGTTTGCTTATTTGTTTTTGGTAATTTCTATCTTTCTAGTGACTAACACAATGTCTAGCTTTCTTTGGTCTTCAAGAGATACTTGTTAAATTGGGTGGCTGGGTGGCTCAGTTGGTTAAGTCCAACTCTTGATTATGGCTCAGGTCTTGATCTCAGAGTCCTAAGATTTGGCATCACATTGGACTCCATGCTCAGCAGGGTGTCTGCTTGGGATTCTCTTTCTCCTTCTTCCTCTACCCTTCCTTCCTGCTCTCTTGCTGCCTCTCTCTCAAAATAAAAAAAAATAAAAAAATATATTTAAAAAGAAATATTTGTTAAATGAATGAAAATATTGTTGAAGCTGTATAATGTATTATAAGAGTAAGACATGGCCATCCACCAGTCATTATATAGAATGAAAAATTAAACTCTGAACAGAAGTGTATCGATACTGCTTCTTAATGTTTTAGATACAATAGCCATTGTCAGGCTGGATTCTACTGATGCAATTTTTCCTTGCTAAGGATTGGCCCAGTCCATATCTTAATGAAATGTTATCCAGCAGATGCAAATTATTTATAAACAATATTTCTATTTTCTTGTCCTTGGTTCTCTGTTCCTTTCCACTTTTTGTAACATTTTTCATTTTAGACATCTTAGAGAAACTAATCCCATTGGAATATCTTGAGAGAATCCCCTGAGAAACAAGAATGCAATCAAAAGTATAATTTGTTATTGTTGCTTCAGTGTAATCAGTATCTGAACTATAGGGATGCTGTCCTAATTAGGACAAGAAAATACTATTTATTTGCACATATACTTGTCCCTTCTTTCAAATATGTCCTCTATGAGGGAAGATTAAAGATATAAAACCAATTTCTTTTTTCTATTATGTTTGTTTTGTAATGCATTACTTGATATATTTTTTAACCTAGAATTATTTTCAGTTATCTATCATTATAATATTGATCATTCTGAATCACAGAGAAAATGTTAACTGATATGATTTCTAAGAAGAGAGTAAGAATCAATGGAGATAGATCTGAACATTCTAAATAAACTAATATCCTAAACCTTTTCTCATCTTGGTAAGATAAATTCAATTATTTTAATATCTTTCTTTTTAAACATTTTTTACTATTTACCATTATTTCTGTAGATCATTCAAAATTTTAATTGTGACAGAATATTATCAATGTTTTGATTCTTAATGTTCATGTACGTCAAGTTCATATCATTCTATATAACTCAATTTACAGAGTTGATATCTATCACCTTTTGCTATTAAAGATATAGTTTTATATTTGGGTCATTAATTTAATTTCTGATTCTTTTAAATATGCTTTTCCTAAGTTATAGTTTATAATAAAATTCATATTTGTAAGTGATCTTCCTTTATTAGCAAAATAATTTCAGTTAATACTCTAAGAGTAGCAGGAGAAAGGAGAGGTATAAGAGCTATGAAAATGCAGTTTTGAAATACTCAAACATCATTTGTTGTACCTGCTCTTCCATACTGTCAAATGTGATGGTAATCTTTAAAAAGCATGTCAGAGATCATGAAAAAATATAGTTTAAAAAAATCTCACATTTAACAAGACTAGTTTATAAACAATAACCCGAGTTCACTTATTATTATAAAATAAATAAATATCATTACCACTTAAGCATTGCAGACATGTTTCAAAATAGAACTATAGAATTACAGTGTTTATGAAGTTTAATAGTGTTTACAAAGTCACAAAGTTTAACAGTGATCACCAGGAACCAAAAGATATTGTATACTAAATGTACATCACTGTGTATGTTCAATCATGCAATGAAATTTGTATTTTTAGAAAGCTTTAAATAGTTTAAATTATTTATAACAGAATGAAGGACATGGAGAGGTATCGCAGAGCATTTGGTGATACCAGAGTATGGAGAGGTATATATATGTATAATATATATATATGAATATATATATTCACATATATATTATTATATATGTTCATATTCTGAATTAGAGTGTTGAAATTTCTATTTGAGATCTCAGAAAAAGGAGGAAGCCTCCATTTGGTCCACATATGCAAGTGTCCTCAATCTCAAGTTAGTGACCTTCCTGAGTTGCTCTTCTACCATGGTCATGAGGAAGACCGTTCCAAAGCAGGAACCCTGGCTATTTTTAATAGGTATCATGAAAGTGACAGGCTTTCTTTTCATGAGTTTCATGAATTTCAGAGTTAAGTGTTGCCACTGAATGTCTCCCATGGTCATGGAAGCCAGAATTCTTGGTATTTTTAAATGGCATTATTATAGATAATTGAGCCATCTTACTTTATGACAGTAGCCACTTTGCTGTCTATACCTGTAGATCAATTCTATATATAACTTCAAAAATAAATATGTTGCTCAAAAACACACTAAAGATCAGAAGAGGATTTCATTGAATAATACTTGTACTCATTGTCTGTCTTATGCACGCTATTGATTTCAGGTGCTGTTAGTGTTTTCTTAGTGCTAATACAACTTTGCTACTGAGGTAGATGTTTTAGAGACAGATTGAAGCTGTGACAGATAAACTATTTTTTAAATATAAACATGTGAAACAACACCACTGGAAAGAAAATTAAAGGCAGTCTAGTCCACTTGTTAATTTTATTGATGAGGAAGTTCAGATTCAAGGAAGGGATATTATTTATCCAAACATTTTATCCAAATTAATTGTCCAAATTTGATCTTTATATATAGCTATATCTATATTTCCCTAATAAACTATAATTCCTGTATCTTTTTTACAGTAGCTTTTATGAGAAGAAACAAACAAATGGCTGAAGAGAATTATACAACTGTTACTGAATTTATTCTTTTGGGACTGACGGACCTCACTGACCTGAAAATTATACTTTTTGTGTTATTCTTGGTGATGTATGCCATTACCTTACTGGGAAATATGGTTATGATCTTCATAATCCAAATAACTCCCAAGCTCCACACACCCATGTACCTTTTCCTCAGCTGCCTTTCATTTGTAGATGCCTGCTATTCATCTGCAATTGCACCAAAAATGTTGGTCAACCTTCTAGTTGTGAAGGGAACCATTACTTTCTCTGCCTGTATGGTACAACATTTGTGTTTTGGGGTGTTTGTTACCACAGAAGGCTTCTTGTTGTCAGTGATGGCATACGACCGTTATGTGGCCATTGTCAACTCTTTGCTTTACAGTGTAGCCATGTCTAAGAGGAAGTGTGTAGGGTTGGTCACTGGATCTTGGATATGTGGAATAATTAACTCATTAATACACACAATAAGCGTAGGCAGACTGTCCTTCTGTGGGTCCAATGTTGTTAACCACTTCTTCTGTGATATTCCCTCACTCCTAAAGCTATCATGTTCTGATACTACCATGAATGAATTGTTGCTCTTAACTTTCTCTGGAGTCATTGCCATGGCCACCTTCTTGATTGTGATCATTTCCTACGTGTTTATTGCTGTTGCTATTCTGAGGATCCGCTCAGCAGCAGGCAGACAGAAAGCCTTCTCCACGTGTGCCTCCCACCTGACTGCTGTGACCATATTCTATGGTACTTTAAGCTTTAGCTACATCCAGCCAAGTTCCCAGTATTCTGTGGAGCAGGAGAAGGTGGTGTCTGTGTTCTATACACTAGTGATTCCCATGTTAAACCCACTTATTTACAGTCTGAGGAACAAAGAGGTAAAGGATGCTGTCAAAAGGGCCATCGAAATGACACATTTCCCTTGTTAATTTCAAGTCCCTGCTAACCCTACAACAGTGTCTGCCAGTCAGTTCTTACTTCTGTCAATTTCATGAATGTTAAAGCTTTTAATGATTGTATAGATCTTTTCATTCTACACACTTATTTGTCATATATGGAGGTAAGCAGAAAAGGCAAGCTATTTAATTCATATAGTTGTATCACAAAAACAGTAACCTATCATATAGATCCTCTATTCTAGGATGTAAATCATTGAATCAATGCAAAATACAGTATTATATTTCTATTTTTCCATGGTTTAGAGAAAATAATTGTATAATAACACTTGCAATTAAGAACATAAAAATAGAGTAGTTACTAAAAAATATTTTTTTTCTCAAAATTCCCAGAATATAGATATAATTGTATAGCTGAATTTTGCCTTTGTTGGCTTATATTTTAATCTAAAGAGTGATTGTGATATTGTGACTTGTAATAAGAAATATATATTTGGTCTTTATCCAACATCTGGCACAGAGCTTCAAAAATTCTTGGAATTTGGCAAGTGGTAAGAGAAAAAAAGATGTCAATGAGGTAACTTTTGGAAGTACCTCAGGTTGGGGGCTGTTGCCCGAGGAATGACCTTGAATACATGGATGAAGATTTCAGTTCTACCACCTGATTTCTGGGGATGGAAGAGGGGCTGGAGATCAAATCAATTATCAATGGCCAGCGATTTAAGTAATCTTGCTGTGCAATGAAGCCTCCATAAATACTCAAAAGGAATGGGTTTAGAAACCTTCAAGATTGGTGAACCAGAACACTTCCAAAGTGACTGTCCTAGCCAGGCCTAAAATTCAATGAAGACAGAAGCTCCATTCTTCTGGATCTTACTCTTTGTAGCTCTTCATCTGGCTGTTGATTTGTATCCTTTGACATTCTTTGTAATATACCAGTAATCTAGTGAGTAAACTGCTTACCTGAGTTCTGAGAGTTGCTATAGCAAATGTATCAAGGCAAGGAATGGGGTCACTGAAACCTCTAGTTTGGACTCAGTTGGTCAGAAGCACAAGTAACACCTGGTCTTGGGTTGAGTTGAATTGTAAGTGGACATTTCTTACCACTAACATCAACAGAATTGGACTCAAGAGGGAGATCTCTCAGGCTGCCTGGGCAATGTCAGAAGCCTTCAGTTCTGACCACTAGGATGTAATGTTCTGGCTGAAAATTACATAAAGATTTAACTGTGGATAAAAATGTGGGAAAACTACACACACACACACACACTGGAGTTTGGGTATAGAATCATTCCACCTCAGCTTTTTCAAACACTTGTTATTTGATCCGTATTTCCTGCTTTTCTAGGTCTTAATCTCTGAAGAGGGAGCAAGGTTGCCCTCTGAGTACTTTTGAGAGTATAACAGGAGCTTCAAGATTTCTACTTCAAATGTTTCAGTTCTAGTTCTTAAAGAGTAATTTCTTAAAGAGTAATTTTGCAGTAAAATTCAAGACCTTCTTTCCTTTTAAGTCTCCTGTTCAAGATTTATTATTATTATTATTTTAAGGATTTATTTATTTCTTCATGAGAGACACAGAAAGAGAGGCAGAGACATAGGCAGAGGGGAAAGCAGACTCCTTATGGGGAGCTTGATGCAGAATTTGACCCCAGGACACCAGGATCATAACCTGAACCAAAGGCAGACACTCAACCACTGAGCCACTCAGGTGTCCCTCTTGTTCAAGATCTAAAACAAAAAATGCCAAGAACATACACTGAAAACTTATCATTTACAAAAATTCCATTGAATACATTTAAAAATCAGACTATGTAAGCTAACACAAACTTATTGCCTTAATTCTGTAAGTACTCAGTGACTCGTTAGTTTTCCTTCTTTTAATAATGCCAACCTTTACCATTAGCAAACAGAAATAAATTTGAGGGAAACATCTTTGCATTAACATTAAACTAAATTGAATTAAATACATTTTTTTTCTGTATTTTTGAACTGTTAAGGTCAGTAGACACAATCTGGGATTCTCAAATCCTGTGAGTCAGTTGAAGAAATATTCAAGTGATTTTACTGTAGCTGGTTTATAATGCACAGGCCAAGCATATTCAATTGATCAACAAAAATTTCTCTATGTGAAAAGGAAAAGGCAGTTTTAGACATTCCTGTGATAAAAATACAGTTGTAAAATGACCGTATTTACAAATAGATTTGGAATATATATGATATGGATAGGAATCAATTTAAAATATTTATGGCTAATGCCATAAAATGACTTCCAACAATAAAATAAGTCATCATAATTATAATATTATTAATAATGCATGTCAATATATATACAGAATACATGCATAACTCATTTTATTGTGCTTTATTGCACTTCACAGATGTTGTTTTTCATTTTTTGTTGTTTTTTTACAAATGGAAAGTTTGTGGCAACTCTGCATCAAGCAAGTGTATTAGCACCAATATTCCAATAGCATTTGCTCAAGGCTTAACTGACTAAACCATCCAGGAGCCCTTGGATTATATTTTATATTGTCTGTTTAACTGGCTTTCTTTGACATGTGCCAGCAGGAGGGAAGAGGGAACTGCCTCATGACTGCCACATGGAGAAAGCAGTACAGATTCCTGACTTGGTTTCTGTTGACACCTCTGGTTTTCAGTAGCTCTTTCAATGGTTGATTCATGAAGTGTCTTTTCATGTGGTTAATAGACATTCCTGAGTCATACCTTGTTCCTTTTATTTGTCTTGGACTCTTGGTTTTGGCTCAGGTCTTGATCTCAGGGTCCTGCGTTGGGCTCCATGTTCAAGATTCTCTCTCTCTCTCCCTCTGCTTCTCTCCCTCCACATACTCTCTCTGTCTCTCTAAAAAATAAAATAAAATCCAATGTCTTATAATATAAAAATGTTCATGTTTCAGATCTGTTAAAGACACCAGACACAAAGGTACAAATATTGTATAAGTACATTTCCATGAAATGTCCCGATGGATGAAATCATAGAGGTAGGAAAGAAATTGTTGCATGAGGCTGGGGTTTGGAGGTGTTGACAGGAAGTGAGGACTAACTACTAGGAGACACAAGATCTCTTTCTGGGGTAATGAAAATTTCCTAAAATTGATTGTGGTGTTGGTTGTACAATTCTATGAATATATTGTAATCATTGAATTGTACACTCATAATGGGTGAATGATATCGCTTCTAAACTATATCTCAATAAAACTGCTATAAAAATAAACAGCAACGGAAAAAAAAGTCAACTTATGTGACTATTAGTAGATATGAAATCAGGAGGTTAATCTATATAATTCACCCTCCAAGAGAGAGAAACCACATTTATTTAATAGGTATTAAGTTCTTTATGGCTAGACAAAAATATGTGAAGTTTAATGACTTTGAAAAAAATAAAGCTCTGAAAGATGCCTTTCTAAATCACTGTTTTGGAAATAAGTCTATAATTTCTATGGAATCAATGTGCATGCACTGTGATGGCCAAGGGAAAATTCTATGAAGAAGTAAGTTTTTAAAATGCCAATATTCTCTATGCAGAATAAAAACTGAATTTTTCCTTTTTCTACTCTGGTTAATTGATTTCTATTATTCTGAGTTATAGAGAATATATTGAGCTATGAATTATATAAATAGGCAGATCCCTCTGACCATGTCTTGCTATTCTTTCATGAATTATGCCATGTAAGTTTGTTGGGATTTAGAGATGATCATACAAAATATTTTAATCCTTATCATCAAGGAGACAATAAAGACTATAAATATAACAATAACTTCTGCTCAAATATGACACAGTAAGGAATGGGAAGGCGTGCCTTAATAGTTCTAGGATGTATCACTCACACATCCTAGAAATTTGAATAGACTTCCTCGGGTAACATGACTTCTGGGACTTCTCTACCTCACAGCATTTCTATTCAGCTCTCCAATAGTTCCTTTTTCTCCAGGGAATTTTGAGATGTATGTGGTACCAGTTGGCATTTCCCACAGCCTTCTTCTTTCCCAATGGTGCCCTTCTCTAATTAAGAAATCATAAGCAGATGCAATTTGACATCTGGGAATATTATGATTATTGTGGGTTATTAAATATTTGATGAATCACAGATCATTCCTTACTCTAAATATATAAATATTTATCTAAATAAATACCTTAACTTTCATACCTAACCTTATCAATCTGTATTCTCTCTCATATTTTCAGGCGCTCTTTCTTTCAATGACAACCTATAGGTTGATTAATAAAGTTTTTTATGAGGTTGATAGAATTATAACTTGTTCTTTTTACTTGTGTAATCACTCTGGTGGGCAGCCTTTGGAGGCTTACATGAATCAGGGCAAAATTCAATATATTGCACTTCTTTGGGGAGGTGCTTTTCACATCTTAGCCTAAATAAATTGTACACTCTAAAATAACATAGTGGCCAACCTTCATAATGGCATGTGATGCTCTGCTTTTCGCCACTGTGTCATGCATGTAATGGGTCACTCAATAAATATTGGCTCAACAAAAAGGGCTTCGTTTTTTTTGTTGTTGTTTTGTTTTGTTTTGTTTTGTTTTAAAGTTATGGACTGTTGAGCTTCATGGCTTTCACCAGCTCCACAGTACAACAGTATCAGAGTAAATATATTCTTACGTCCTTAAGTTAATTACCCAAATTGCTGAAGCTCAGAAGAAATTTCTGCAAAGCTTAAGGAGCAGAGGGTGATGGGAATAAATATTCCCCTTACAGGTCTATGTTTTTTTGGGAGGAAAGAATATCTATCTCTTATGGTGTTACCAGCAGAATTCTTACTACAAATCATTAGCAATAGATTTTTGGCATTTTTGGGAATTCTGCTTCTCCTTACCCTTCATTTCTCAAAGGTAGCCAAACATCTTAGAACAGAAATCATTTCTTGAAATAGAAACCACCTTGTTTGTTTATTTTTTGGATGTTTCTGACAACTTAATGATATTTCTTGTCCCTCCTCCAATTTATTACAGATTTATTCAGGCTTTGTCCTGCATTCTCTTTGTTATGGCATTCTGTTTGAGTGTCAAATCACTCATATAAAGTGCCTGATTAGTTCTTTACTGTGAGTCAATTTATTTATTTTTAATTAACTAATTTTATCTTCCTCAAATTCTTTTTTGGTGCAGACATACACAGCTTTCACTATTTTATGAATCTGTTGTTCCTCCTCTTCTAATCTGACGTCTGCCAAAGTGAAATTTGACTCTCTGTCATCTCCGGGATGACATCAGTGCAGCATAAAAATGACATTAAGAGACAATATAGGGTATTTCTTAAGGGCATGAGGTCCCAAGTATGAACTAGATCACCTGGTTTTGAAACCTAGTTCTAATACCTAATGCATTGGTGTGTACTCTGACAAGTTAACCTCTCTGAATCACCATTTTATATTAAAAATTAAATTTTTTAATTTTTTAAAATTTAAATTTTAAAAATCTCAGATAGCTGTTGTGAGGAAGATTAATCCAGACGTGAAGGATGCCTGTCATCTGGTACCCAAAAATGAGATATTATTACCTAGTAGTCTTTATGACCATCACAAAGATTCTTTTTAATACATCAACAGTTTGATAATATTTATACTTACACAACACTATATCATTTTTTTTCTTATTTTGAGAGTTTATTTTTTTAGGAAGTTTTAGGTTCACTGCAAATTTAAGAAGAAGGTAAAGAGATTTTCCATGTGTTCTCTGCCCCAACCAATGCATAGCCCCCACTTTTCATTATTCACATTCCCCACTAGAGTGGTAGATTTGTTACAATCGATGAACCTACACTGTTACATCATTTTCACTGAAACTCCATCATTTACATCAGTGTTCCTCCTTGGGGTTGTACTTCCTATTGCTTCGGACAAATATATAATGACTTGTGTCCACCATTTTCATTTCACACAAAGTATTTTAATATCCTAAAAATTTTCTTCATTCCTCCATTCATCCCCTCCTCTGCTCTAACTGCTGCCAACCACTGGTCTTTGTATTATCCCCATAGTTTTTTCCTTTTTCAGAGTGTAGCATAGTTGGAATTAGACTGTATGCACCATATCTTTTCATGGCTTGGTAGCTCCTTTCTTTTTACTGCTGAATACTATTTCATTGTCTGGATGTCTCCTAGTTTATTGACTCATACGCCAACTGAAGGGCATCTTAGTTACTTTGCATCATGCACTTTTAATATTATATTCAAATGAATTCCTTTTACTAAATGTTCATTGGCTAAACAGAGAATTTTATTGCATGATGGTGAACAAAGCAAATATTATGAATTATAAATAATGTTGGTAAAATCCCAGAACTATCAAGAATAAAAATAAGCAAAGGGGAAACAAAAAATAAAAATAAGTACATGGGAAAATGTGGAGTGACATAGAGCACCTATGCACAAAAGGCAAGATCAGTATGTCTTTACCACGTATCAGTCCTCATTTGCCTTAGAAATGTGGCATAGTGCAGACAACAGGATTATTTTCCTTGGCTTCACATAAGAAGGACAATCAATTGATGCAATTAAAAGATGACAGTCAATTAAAATGTAGTATACAATCAATATTGATAAATATTTGGAAACCTCAATCTGAGGAAAGAGAGGCAATGCAATTAATGCATTGTAAAATAGTTCTCTTACCCAAGGATACAAAAACAACTGGGACATAATTTTTAAACACAGATAATTACTCATTTTTGAAAAGCTAAGGAAATATTATAATATCCCAAACCAAAGAACCAGTTATTAAAAAAGAACGAGATTACCTGGATGGCTCAATGGGTTAAGCATATGACTTTTTGTTTTGGCTCAGGTCATGATCTCATGGGTCATGAGATCAAGCCCCACATCTGCTTCCATGCTTAGTGGGGAGTCTGCTTGAAGATTCTCTCCCTCTGTTCCTCTGCCCTTCAAATAAATAAATAATTTTTTTTTTTTAAAGAAAGAGCAACTAGTTGAGGAAAAAGCACAAACTGGGGAGTCCTTAGAATATTACCCTAATTTGAATATCCTCTGATATCAACAAAATGGACTTTTTGAAGACAAACCAGATGCCAATCAGATTGCTGGATTACAAAGTATGTTCAGCCAATAGACTCATACATTGATGAGGAAAATAAATGATCTCAATGCTTATAATAAGGGTGTTTGAACAAGCTAATATGACTTTAATCATTAGGTATCACAGAAACAACCAGTATTAACTATACTTCTAAGACATACCAGGAAGAGTATGAAGGCTAAAACAGAAGGAAAGGATTTACACATTCACACACACACGTAAAAGGAGACTGCAATTTTATTCCAATAGGTGAGGAAAAACACCAGAATCCTTGACAGCTTTGTGCGTGTGTGTGTGTGTGTGTGGTGTGTGTGTGTGTATCCATCTAACACATTCCACTGTACTACAATATTTACTTGATTTATGTATTCCACCCACCTTTCTCTCTGAAGAAAGGCAATTCTTATAGAAAGGCATCTTTTTGCTATTTTGTTGACAAATCAATATACAGCAGTTAGAAGTACTTAGCATACATAAGACAATTTATAAATATATAATATGTGTTGAACTCATTTGTGTTTGCTATTTTCCTTGAAGGCACATGGAACAAAAATTCAAGTCCATAACCTAGTTTATAGGAATCATATTCAGACAGTGAATTTTAAGAAAAGATATTACATATTTTTTTCCACATCCTTTGTCTTGCATATTTTACATCTTGGTTCCTCAAGCTATAGATCAAGGGATTCAGCATGGGGATAACGAGGGTGTAAAATATGGACGCCACTTTATCAGTGTCAAAGGAATGACTGGACTCAGGTTGCACATACATAAATATCAAAGTCCCATAGAACACTGTGGCCACTGTCAGGTGGGAACCACAGGTGGAAAAAGCCTTGAGCCTACCCTCAGCTGAGTTCATCCTGATGATGGCTACTAGGATCAGTAGGTAAGACACAAGAACTACCAGAAGGGATGAAATCAAATCAAAACCAGCTAAGATAAGAATAATCATTTCAGTTTCATGTGTATTTGAGCAGAGCAAAGACAATAAGGGGAGACTGTCACAGTAGAAATGACTGATGACATTGTAGCCACAGAAGGATAAATTAAAAATCTTTATGGTGACTATAAGAGACACAAATGTGCTGTAGAGATAAGGGATTGCCACCAGCACCTGACACACCCTTTGTGACATGATGATGGGGTAGAGCAGAGGGTTGCAGATGGCCACATAGCGGTCGTAGGACATAGCTGTTAGAATAAAAAGTTCACTAACAATGAACACAAGAAAGAAGGCTAGTTGTACAGCACAAAAATAATAAGAGATTGTATTTTGATCCACAACAAAATTTACTAACATTTTGGGTCCCACAGTTGTTGAATAACCAAGATCAGTGAAGGCCAGGTGTCTGAGGAAGAAGTACATGGGTGTTTGTAGTCTGGTGTCCACCTTGGTGAGGATGATCATGCCCAGATTGCCCACCACTGAGATCAAATAGATGATGAGGAAGAGCCCAAATAGTGGAGCCTGCAGCTCAGGTTTGTCTGTGATTCCCATGAGAATGAACTCATTGAGCACTGTTAGATTTTGAGTTTCCATGCAAGTTTATCAGGACACCTATTCTGGATAAAGACATCCACATGGTCAACAGATTTCATGTATTATCACCTGAATGATTTTTAGTATGCAAATCTAGTATAAATAAAATACATCCAAACTTTCCAATTTCAGATATTTGAACATAAACTCCTCTCCCACAAAGACTAATATACATAAACAAAAATAGTCAGTGGTTCTCAACTGGAAGTGATTTTACTAACCAGATAACACTTTATCAATGTCTAGAAGACATTTTAGTTGTTACAACCAGGAGGTGGGGTTCTACTGGTTTATGATGGTTAGAGGTCAGTTATGTTTCTAAACATCCTACAAGACCCAATATTCAGTCCAAAATATCAATCGTGCCAAGTTTGAGAAACCAAGATGGTATTGATAGATAAATAATCTAGATGAAGAGAGAGGGAGAGAGAAATGAATACATAGGTAGACACATCTATGTATGTAAATAAAGATACAGATATAGACATAAATATGTATATAGGAAAAATTTTTAAAAATCAAAACATTTAAAAATTTGGGTATAATACATAAACTATACTGTGTCATATCTTAAAGTTTTCTATTAGTCATTTGTGTAATTGCAATTACACAGTGACACTTATAAATTGCATTTAATAATATGACTTAATACATATTTCAATATATAATAAATTGTATTATACAATTATGTAATGACTACAAAAAAATTAAAGCCACAGAGTCCAAAAATATACACTACTTCAGCACATAGTCCTATAAAATCTTTTACACCCACAGGTGATATAGACTGAAACAGTTGACACACCTGACAGATATTGCACAAGTGAATTAATAAGAAAACTATCACAGATTGCAGTTGAGAATCATTCATCTTTATTGCATAAATATATAAGATATATTTATGTAGATATAGTCTCTGTTATACCTTTATTTATGGCATATATGAGGGTCACTTTGGGCCAATAATTTACTTATCTGAATCTCTTTATTCTCATATACAAAACAATACTTCCTTACATAGGGCGATTAAGAGAGATGAATGAAGGTCAAATGATTCAGCATGCCTGGAAATCATGTATATAATGGATTTTTTGTTTTTGTTTTTTGGTTTAATGGTGATAGTAACTTAGCTCAATGCAGATTTATTTACATATTTGTATGTAAATTCTTACGGACTGTGACATAACTTCTTTATTCAGGTTATGATGATGAACAGGTAAGGAATAGGTCAAGTAAGATGGAATGCAACTTAATGCAGGTGCTACCCCTGACCCCTTTTCCATAACTAACTTGAACCATTAACGTGCTATTCTTTTAATTATTTATCTTTTAATATTCTTAACTATTTTTTTTAAATACTATAAGTTTATTTGGATATGACTTTTCTTAGAACATTAATTTTCCCTAGGGGCATTTTCATTATAATTGACATGTACTAACGTGTATGTGACAAATCTAATACACTTCATCATGCAATAACCCAGGAGAGAATGAGGAAGTCTGGGCAAATTGGGAGAATGAGGGTGGCTCCACTGGTTAAGTGTTTGGATCAGAGGGTTCTGAGATCAAGCCCCCCGTCCAGCTCCTGGCTTAATGTGGAGTCTGGTTGTCCTTTTCCCCCTGCCCCTCCCCTAGCTCCTGCTCTCTCTCTCTCTCTCTCTCAAATAAATAAATAAAATATTTTAAGAAATTGGGAGAATGAGCAGTCACTGGCATTGCTTTCATATGTATATGAATATGATAAAGATTCATTTAAAAATTCCTTTGGGTACTGTACTTTAAAAACCATTTAAAGTCACTATATTAGACAATACTATAGAGGTGAAATAAAATATACTAAAGATGAGATATTCATGGATTCTTGATATTACTTTAAATTCTTCTATACTTAAGGGCCACAGGAACTTCTCCAAACTATAATATAATACAGAATGCAGATATAGATTATGATCAAATAAAAATATATCTGACTATCCCTAATAAGATACAGATTATACCACTAAGAAGCGGATGGCAGATTAAGGCAAGAGAATTATTAAATTTAAAATATCCAAGCATGAACCCTTCCTTAAGAAAAAAAGAAATAGAAGTGATACTGGTTACAATGAAAACTCATGGTTACATTAGGAGATAATAGGGACATTACAATATACTTACATTACATAGTCACAGCAGTCTCTGTGCCACAAAAAAATAGAAATATATAATTTAATATATTAAATATAAGAGTGATTACATAAAATTTTCATTTAACTCACTTAAAATACTGCTTCTAATGTTGTGACCTCCTGATCACCTACCCTGCCTTGATGCATGCAACTTTCTTATATTAGAAAGATGGAAAAGTGTATCAGTAGATAGTAATTTTAGAAAAGTATCTTCAGGGACACCTGAGTGGCTCAGCAGTTGAACGTCGGCCTTTAGCTCAGGGTGTGATCCCAGTTAGGGGATCAAGTCCCACACCAGGCTTCCTGTGAGGAGCCTGCTTCTCCCTCTGCCTATGTCTCTGCCTCTCTCTGTGTGTCTCTCATGAATAAATAAATAAAATATTTTTAAAGCTTGTCTTTAGCAAATGCAACAAGAAGTGGTATAAACCTTGTTTTCTGTTTTTTGGGTTTTTTTTTTTTTTGCAAATATGAAAAGCTGCGAAAAATCATACTGATAAGTTCCAATTTTCCCGTTAGATAAGGAAAAGCAAACATCTATTTCTTTTTTCCTCTGAGCTTTAGAGTTCTAGGGAAGAACCAAATTGCTTTTTCACTGTTTAACATCTTTGTTGAAAATCAATTGTTATTTTTTTAAAGCTACATTCTTTTAGATAATTATATCTGCTTCTTATCGGATCCTAACTAAAATTGAAGAACATACTGAACACTGTACCATTACCATAAAACTGTGTACTTAAAATTCTGCTAATATCCAAATAATGCTTTTCACATCCTAGTGTGAAGTAGAATTCCCCTTTTGTCTCAACAAGTGATCTGGAAAGAATCATACGTATATTTTTATTTAAATAATCATTAAATCTTAAATTATATTGAGAAGTTCACACAAAAAGAGCATGGAGTCACTAAATAACTAAGAATTTGGAAGGACATCAAAATGCAAGACTGAATACTGGCCACTTCTTAATTTTGCCAATTAAAAAAAATGAATATCTGTTTAGTTATGCTTCATTTGCTCTCAGTTTTGGCCTGCATTGGAGATGAAATTATTTATATAAAATGAATAGCTTGCAAGCAATAACATGATGATACTTCAAAGATGTTTTTGAATATTTAGTCTGTCGATCCAGATGAAAATAATAGAAAAAAAAAAGGATAATGTGAATAGGAAAGGTTAGGTGTCCTATTCCTGCTGAGACATTATGGAGTAATAAAAAGGAACAAAACCAAACACTAAACACAAAAAAATACCCCAAAACTAAATCATAAATGGCAACTTTTTGCTAGAGGTTTGCAATTGAATTAAAGCAGAACTTTGCTTATGTCACTTGATCATTGTTGGTGTTGTAACATAAGATCACCCATGAAATATTCTATCATTTTACCTGTAATGAAGCCTGTCTTGACTCCCGCATGTGTTTCTTACATGGCATAGTGAGAACAATTTATGGATTTCTTTTCACCTTTTGAGACTCTCCCTGAGGAGATTCCAAGCAATTTGCTGATTATCCCTAAAGTATTTCGGAGCGTAACAAAATGTCTGGAGGTTGTGCTATAATTGTCCAAGAAAATTGCATTTACTGTCTTTTCTTTCATTTTTCTTTTTGACTTCCTGAATTCCTTCCTGACTTCCATCCTTACTCCCCTCCTCTCTTCCTCCTTCCCTCCTTCCTTGCCCCTCTTCCTCCCTCTGCTTTTTCTCCCTCTCTTCCTTACCCCCCTCTCTTCCTTCCTTCCTTCCTTTTTTGTTACTTTTTTTTCTCTTGGTTAACTTTCCTCTTGTAGCACAAGGAGCTCTTGATTAAAATATCCTATCTATAGGACACTCATCAAGAATCTGCATTTCCAAAGTGGTCTTCTCAAAGGAATGGTGTAGTGTAGAAGTGTTTAAACACTGTCCTATTACAGTATTTTAAACTTTTTAGGGAATTATAACACTACATTATGCAAATTCAAGGTGCTACTTCCTTGATTTGTTCCTCAAATTGTTTTTACTTTTCCTTCAGGGACAGAAGTTAGTTACTATCACTTTTCATTTGTTCCTCATTATGCTACACTTTAAAATGTGTTTTATCTCTACTAGTTTCTTGAACTTTCATGTAAATTTCAGTATAAAGTTGCCTTTACAAAAATTTGCTGGGTTTGCACTAAATCTATAGATCAGTTCATAAAGAATTGATATTCTGAGTGTATTGAGTCTTTCAATGAACTCAGTATGTTTATTAGTTTGTTCAGATCCTTTCTGATTTCTTCAATCACTATTTTGTACTTTTCTGCCTACAGTTCCTGTACATTATTTGCTTGCTTCTACCTACATATTTCAGTATATGTAGGGGATTATGAATTTTTAAAATTTCATTTCTATATGTATATATAGAACGATATTTGTTTGTTAATCATGTATCATGTCACCTTGCCAAACTCACATTTTTGTTTTACACTTTCGTTTTTCAGATTTGTGGAAATTTTCTATTAGATGACATATCACTTGCATGTAAGAATGGTGGCATTATTTTCTTCCCAAGTTGTACATATCTTATGTCCTTTTCTTGCACTTTCTGGGAAATCCTATTGGTCGGCTTTGTTTAACTATCGGTGATGTTGCATTTTTAGATTTTTTTGTAATGTAATTATAAATTAATTAGTCTTTTGTTGTTGTTGTTGTTGTTCTGGCATCCTTTACTCAGCAGAATTATTTTGAGATTATCCCCATTTTGGGATGTACCAATAATTCATTATTTTTCATTGCTAGTGGCATTCACTTCCTTGGATACCCTACAGTCCATTCTCAATTGGATGAATATTTCATTTGTTTCCAGTTTGGGGCCATCACAAATAAAACTTCAATAAAATTGAAGGGGAAGAAAAAAAAATCCTCGTTTACTGTCTTAATGTTTACACTTAGGCCTGCGATTTAAACTGACACAAGAGATTAACAGGACAAAAGCATATAGATTTTATTTTGTCATTTTTTACATATATGTGGGAGTCCTCCCAAGAACATGGACCCAAAGAATTGGCTAGGCCTAAGTGTTTATATACTAGGTTGAAGAAAGAGTGACAATTGTAGAAAAGTAACTAAAATATTTGGTGAAACTAAAGACAGATAAGAGTTATTTTAATAAGCTCTGTTTGTATAGGTTTCTTTTGGCTTAGTCTCAAATCTATAGTGCTGAGAATTTTTTTTTTCCTTCTGATAAGGAGGGCTTTTTTAAGATGGCAATTTAGTTTTCTTTCTTTTTAAAAAAATAATATTTTATTTATTTATTTGAGAGAGAGAGAGAGTACACATAGCAGGGGGACGGGCAGAGGGAGGGGGAGAAGCAGACTCCCCATTGAGCAGGGGGCTTGATCCCAGGACCCTGGGATGATGATCTGAGCTGAAGGCAGGCACTTAACCAATGAGCCACCCAGGCACACCGTAATTTCATTTTCTGCCAATGAGCCACCCAGGTGCACCTTATTTTAGTTTTTAATATGGTGATTTTATTTTTAAATGTTAAATCATCTGTATGTTTCTGGGGCAAGCCTAATATGGTGCATCATTGCTTTTACATACTGCTAGATTCCATTTTTTAAATTCTTATTACAATTTTTGAGTAAGCGTTCATGACTGATATTTATTTCTCTGTTGTTTACTTATGATGCTTTTGCATTTGATATTGGGGGAAGTGCCACTCAGTGTTGAGTATTTACTTCAATTAAATTGAATTGAGTATTTAATTCAATATTCTGGAAGAAAATGTATATAACTCATTTTCCCAGAAACTTAGTGGAATTCCTCAGTCAAGACCCCTAGTCTTGAGTTTTGGATTAGTGAGAGTTATTTACATATATATTGCCATAGTGAGATCCTTTTCATCTGGGATTTTTTAATACAGTATTTCTTAGCATCTGTATACATAAAAATATATAATGCATTCATTCTTAATATCCTAACCTAAAACATGTATTGTTTATAGATACTTTTAATGTCTCTAAATTTTTTGTACTTTTTGTGTTCTCAATTTTGTTAATCTTCTCAAATTATCATTGCATAGTATATGAAATTTAGAAATTCTTTATAATATCACATAAAAATTTCAGTTATGCACCAATTTTTAATTTTTAAAAACTTTTCCATTTTATGGAAATATATTGAACTTTCTGAAATAAGTTATTGTTGTACTTAATATTGAAATAGAGACTGACTTTTAAAATAAATAAAATACATTATCACAATTTGTAAATCTCAATATATTTTATTCTCTTTCTGGTTTATCATTTGAGGGACTATGAAAGGTACAAGATTTTTTTAACAAGATTTATTTCATTTTACTTATTTATTTTAAAGATTTTATTTATTTATTCATGATATTTATTAATGATAGAGAGAGACAGAGAGAAAGAGAGAGAGAGAGAGAGAGAGAGGCAGAGACACAGAGAGAACCAGGTTCCATGCCAGGAGCCTGATTCAGGACTCGATCCTGAGACTCCAGGATCATGCCCTGGACCAAAGGCAGTCACTAAACTACTGAGCCAACCAGGGAACCCTAACAAGATTTATTTTAGAAGTGGGATAGTCAGTTATGTTGTTATTTTATATTTTTCAAATCCAGATATTGGAGACTTTTATTTTCTCCTATTACAAAAGTCATAATTATTCACTGAAGATAATTTGGGGAAGTATGTAACCAAAACTATTATTTTAGACACTTTCATAACTTTAGCAGCCACCAAGAACTAGTGTTTGCTCCTAGAAAGCAAATATTTTCTTATATTTATAGTTGCAAAGTTCATAGTACATATTTTTTCTCAATAATTAAAAAATTAATGATATAAACTCTTTAGTAAGAATTATCCTTATATAGAAATATACATATGAAGGGTTTTTTTATTCCAATGAATAAGTTTTATTCAAATTTTACTGACTAAATTTTATTCCATGATAGAGGCAGAGAAACAGCCCAGTATCTCTGTGATGTAAATAATAACAAAATATGCTAAAAATAAACAAAACGTTCAAAATTTAGAAGAGTTAGAAGGAAGTTTTCCAGAAGCTTTAACATAATATTCTATAAGTTGTAGCATATTTTACTAAACTTTTACTAGAAATATAGTATAGCTCAAATTATGGGATTATCTCCTTTTGCTTCTTAGCAAAGATTATCAAATCCATGCAGTGAAATAATGGACCCTAATAGAAATCTTTTACATATTTTTATGAACCAATATTGAAAAAAGTCACCCCCCCAAAAAAAGGCAACAAACCAAATTTAACATAGAATAGACCTCTTTTTCAAAGATAAAAAACCAATTAGAAAACTAATTTTAATGAGTATTCTTATTTTTCAGAAATAAAAAAGTGTACCCATCGCATTAGACAAAAACAAGCAGTTAGAAGTAAAGACCCCAACAAAACATAAAATCAAAAATCAAATATTGGAAGCTTCTTTTGGAGACCTCAAGAAATTTATCTTTTTTTCTCCCAGCTTTATTGAGGTATTAATGACACATAACAAGTATAAAGTGTACAATGTGTTGATTTGATACACTTATGTACTGCAATATGATTACACTTTAGCATTAGCTAATGTCTCCATCATGTTTCATAAGTACCACTTTTTTGTGATGAGAACATATAAGATTTACTGTCTTAGCAACTTTAAAGTATATAATGGAAGTACTGTTAACTATAATCAAGAAAATCTCTCTTAATTTGTATTTCCCCTGGTATAGGGAAATGGACTGATTAAGACAAAAAAGACGTTACACCGATCTTGTAAGTTACTGAATTGCTAAATATGTTGAGTTAATAGGCTTTCTAGGGCTCCTATGTGGAAGCAACTCACTGATGAGAAGAGCTGGACCCTGAGATCACCCACAGGTTACTAGAGTATTTGAGCAAATTCACATGACAGATGATTTCTAACCATAGTGCTACACTGAGCCTCCTTGAAATCACAGTCAGTTTGATTTCAACATATTCCAATAAGAAGAGTACAAAGGCTAAAAGTGAAAAATGAGCTCACAGAAATACTTACACACAGACACAAACACACAGACACTGGGAGATTTAATCTATTAATTGAGAATAACATAAGAATCATTTGAACTCTCCTTTTGTGCCTTCTATTCTTCTTCATGCCCCTTAGTAAGAGTCTTAGTAGTAAGACTCTCCTACTTACTCTTATGGTTTATGGTGTCTTAACCAATTCTACTGTCCTATAAATTGTACCTAATTATTATTATTTTTATAATATATCTCCTCCCCTCAAAAAAAAAAGAAAATATTTTTCCTGTTTTGTATAGTAATGTATTTACAGCACATAAAACTGTGACTGGCACTTAATAACCTCTAAGTGTATGTTGAACTCACTTGTGTTTGCTATTATTCCTTCTAGAGACATACAGAACAAATTTTGAAGCCCATAACCTAATTTTGGGGGATCATACTGTATGTCAGCGTTAAGAAACATTATTGCAAGTTTTTTCCACATTGTTTGCACTGCATATTTTACATCTTTGTTCCTCAAGCTATAGATCAAGGGATTCAGCATGGGGATAACGAGGGTGTAAAATATGGACGCCACTTTATCAGTGTCAAAGGAATGGCTGGACTCAGGTTGCACATACATAAATATCAAAGTCCCATAGAACACTGTGGCCACTGTCAGGTGGGACCCACAGGTGGAAAAAGCCTTGAGCCTACCCTCAGCTGAGTTCATCCTGATGATGGCTACTATGATCAGTAGGTAAGACACAAGAACTACCAGAAGGGATGAAATCAAATCAAAACCAGCTAAGATAAGAATAATCAATTCAGTTTCATGTGAATTTGAGCAGAGCAAAGATAACAAGGGGAGACAGTCACAGTAGAAATGATTGACAACATTGTAGCCACAGAAGAATGAACTAAAAATCTTTATGGTGACTAGAAGAGACACAAATGTGCTGTAGAGATAAGGGATTGCCACCAGCACCTGACACACCCTCTGTGACATGATGACAGGGTAGAGCAGAGGGTTGCAGATGGCCACGTAACGGTCGTAGGACATAGCTGTTAGAATGAAAAGTTCACTGATAATAAACACAAGAAAGAAAGCTAGTTGCATAGCACAAAAATAATAGGAGATTGTATTTTGATCCACAATAAAATTTACTAACATTTTGGGTCCCACGGTTGTTGAATAACCAAGGTCAGTAAAAGCCAGGTGTTTGAGGAAGAAGTACATGGGTGTTTGTAGTCTGGCATCCACTTTGGTGAGGATGATCATGCCCAGGTTGCCCACCACGGAGATCAAATAGATGACAAAGAAGAGCCCAAATAATGGAGCCTGCAGCTCAGGACGATGTGTGATTCCCATGAGAATGAATTCATTGAGCATGGTCAGATTGTGTTTTTCCATCCAGGTTTATTTAAAAATCTATTCTGGATAGATACATCATCATAATCAATAGATTTCATGCATTAAATCCTGGGAAATGTTTAGTATGGCAAACTAGTATAAATAAGATACATCCAAGCTTTCCTTTTAAGGATATTTGAAGACAAACTCATTTCCATCAAAGACTACTATACATACATAGGGAAAGAAAGAGAAATGGAAGTAGATGAATAGTTCTCAATTGGAGCCATTTTAGCCCAGAAAGAATATTCTTCAATGTCTGAAGACACTCTGGTTATCACACCTGGGAGTTGGGATGCTACTGACTTCTAATGGTTAGACACTTGTTAAGCTGCTAAATATTTTACTGTATCCAGTACAAATAATTACAGTACAATAATTTTACAGTACAAATATTTTACTATATCCAGTACAAATAATTACAGAACAATTATTTGTACTGGATATATTACTATATTTATACTCTCTCTCTCTAAGTACTAGTAATTATAAAATATATTTACTATTTCCAGTACAATATTCATCCAAGACCTGCAATAGTAACAAAGTTAAGAACCTCTGATGATGTAGTTAGATAGATGATAGATAGATAGATAGATAGATAGATAGATAGATAGATGATAGATAGGGATGTTAAAGAGAAAAATAAAAAGCAAGTAAAAAATTTAGGACTTATATATAAGGGTGATCACTTTACTATTCTTTGTTTCAATTAAAAAAACTTTATTGAGTATCTATTAAAATTATAGAATCTCCGATTTTAAAGAAGTTTATAATCTAAAACATTTTATCTATTTGAAATTTTTATGTACTTTAAATTGTATTTTAATTTATTTTTTTGATTATTTTGTTTTCTTTAAATTTGTAGAACAGATATATACTACATCAAAAAAAGTTAAACATACATGATGAGCTGAATACTTGGTGCCATACTATATGTTGGCAAATTGCAATTAAATAAAATTTAAAAAAACAAAAATGTTAAACAATACGATAATATACCTAATAACAATGAATATATCTATACATTTCCCATTAAACACATTCTATCATTTACGTGGCACAATCAGAAAATAACATTTGTAAAATACATTAGTCATATGACCTAATGCATATGTTAATTATATAATAATTTTAAACCGCAAATTCCCCAAATGCACAAAACCTACTCCTCAAAACATGGTCCTATGAAAGATATTATGCCTGGAATGTTAGCATATTTGACAGATATTTGACAGGTGTATGACTCAGAAAAGTATAATAGATCATAGTGGGAGTTATTTATATGGTGAACCATACCAGGAGATACAGTTTCTACTATATCCTAATTTATAGTATATACAAAGGATTAATTTGGGCAAAAAGTGAAAGCTATCTAAAACTCTTTATTCTCAAAAAAATAAAAATAAAAAATAAAAAATAAAACTCTTTATTCTCATTTGTAAAACTGACATTTCTCTGAAGAGTTTTGGGGTAGGATAAATGAGGATTCAATAACTCAATGTGTTTATGTTACCTGGAAAGAGTTCTCAAAAATCAATGAGGTGAAGAAAGATAAAAGCATTTCCTCTCACCAGCTTTGGAGTTCTACGAAAAGAATCAAGGGGCTTGATCTAAGGACTTTGTGGGCTTTTGTTTGTTTGCTTCCTTGCTTGTTTATTTTTTAACAGTGATAATAACTTATCGGAAATGCTTCTGCTTTCTTTACTTACATACTTGTGCATTCTCTGGCCAGTGACTTAAGTTCTTTGTAGGGGCTCTAGTATAAATAAGTGAGGAACTGTTAAACAGGATGTAACATTTGCAACTCATCCCAGTTCCTACCCCACTGGCTATTCCATGACTAAATTTGAACAAGAATGTTGCTACTCTTTGGATTACTTATCTTCCAATTTTATTATTTATTTTAACAATGTTTTAATATAAGCTATTTTAATATAGATTTGCCTAAAATACTATTCTTCCCCTTGTGGCATTTTCATTAAAATAGAGATATACTAACTTGTATGTAACAAATTATACGCACTTTATCAAGCAAGAAACTACAGGAATGTGGTGAAATTGGGGGGTAAAAAGACTACCGGCATAGGTTTCATGCAATGAAGTTTCATAAAAATTCCCTTTGAATTAAAAGACATAATACTTTAAAGAAAAAAGAGAAAGTTGACAGTCACTGTGATACACCATACCATAGAGTTAAAATAAAATACACTAAAGATGAGATATATGTAAATCCCTGGATGCACTTTGACATTCCATATATGAAGCCCACAGGAATCCATTCAAACTATAATATAGCACATAATGGAGATAAAAATATATGTAACAACAGAAAATGTATGTAATACCCTAAAAACCCATAGATAAAAAATTATGCCAGAGTAGGAGGTGGATGGCATTTTAAGGTAAGAGAACTATTTTTTTCTAAAGGTTTTATTTATTTATTCACGAGAGACACACACACAGCGAGAGAGAGAGAGAGAGAGGCAGAGACAGAGGCAGAGGGAGAAGCAGGGAGGCCATGCGGGACTCGGTCCTGAATCTCCAGGATCACATCCTGGGCCAAAGGCGGCACTAAAACCGCTGAGCCACCCGGGCCGCACACTATTTTTGGTTTAAAAAATTATGAATATCAGTGCTTTTGTTTCCAAAAAAAAAAAAAAAAAAGGGAAATGTACTGCCTGCAATGAAATTATAAGTCAGAAGTCTCTGAATGAGATATATATAAGCAGGCAAAAACATACAATTCCACAACATTAAATAAAAAGTAATTATGTGTAATTTCCACTTAACTTACTTATAAATTTGCTTATGTTTGTGACCTTTGGATATGCTATATGCCTGTGAGACATACACCTTTCTTATATTAGAAATATGCTAATGTGTGTCAGTAGATAATAATAGAGAAATATTTAGTAAATACAATCAAAAAGCAGTATAAATGTTGGGTTTTGCTTGTTTCATTTTTTTTTCATTTGTTTTGTTTTTCTTTACAATCATGGAAGGCTAAAAGATAAATAGTGCTTTTTTGAAATAAAGATTACTAGTAATTTTTTATTTATTTAATTTTTAAGTTTTTACTTTTTTTTAAGGAAGAGAGAGACAGTTGAGATAGGGGTAGAGTGAAAGGGAGAGAGATGTGGGGCTTGATCTCAGGACCCTAAAATCATGACCTGAGCCTAAATCAAAAGTCAGATGCTTAACCAAATGAGCCACCCATGGGTCTCTAAATTGCATTTAAAACATTTTTTTACTTAAATTAAATCTAATTAACATATAGTGTATTATTAGTTTCAGAGGTAGAGTTTAGAGATTCGTCCGTTGCATGTAACACCCAGTGCTTTCCATCAAGTGCCCTCCTTCATGTCCATCGCCCAGTTACCCCGCCCCTGCCCACCTTCCCTCCAGCAACCATCAGTTTGTTTCCTAGACATAAGAGTCTCATGGTTTGTCACCCTCTCCATTTTCCTTTTATTTTATATTTCCTTCCCTTCTCCTATGGTCATCTGTTTTGTTTCTTAAATTCCACATATGAGTGAAATCATATTTGTCTTTCTCTGACTTTTAAATAGCATTTTTTTAAGTACCAATTTTTCTATGAGGTGAAGAAAGATAAAAGCATTTCCTCTCACCAGCTTTGGAGTTCTACAAAAAGAATCAAATTGCTGTTTCATAGTTTACTATCACTATTGAATATTTGATATTTATTTTTTTAAAGCTACATTCTTTGACATAATTATACCTGCTTTCAGTCAGGTCCCGCTGGAAAGAACATCGTGAACATCCTTCCATTACTGTAAAACTTGGTACTTAAAGGTCTCCTAATATCTAAGTCATGCTTTGCACACACAACTCATTGTGAGTTGGCAACCCCTTCTTTCCTTAAAAAGATATCAAGTGATAATTATATTCATGCATTTATTTAAATAATCTTAAGTCCAAAATTATTTTTTAGAGAATCATGAAAAGTGACTAGATTCACTAAGTAAGTATTCAGAATGGCATCAAAATGAGAGAAAATACCTGTAGTTTCTTAATTTTGCCAATTAAAAAAAATTGCATGTTTTTCAACTGTGCATAACTTGCTGTCAGTTTTGTCTTCCATTTGAGATAAAACTGTTTATATTAAACCTAAGAATTTTATAACAATATGAAAATGAAGTTTCAAATATGCACAGGAGTATTTGGCCTCTCATCCCATGTGAAAACATACAAAAAATTTAAAATCAAGGACAGAGGAGTTAAGTTCTGTTCTTTCTCAGGCATTATGTTTACTATAAAGCAAAGCAAACTAAATCAGATATGTCACATTTTGCTAGGGTGGCCATGGACATGAAATGGAATGCTACAAGCATCACTAAAACTTTGTGGATATTTGGTAGCATAAGGTACTACACAAATATTCTGTTATTTTTACCTGTAATGAAACCTTGTCTTGACTCCTATATGTGTTTCTTAACATGGCATATTGAGAATAATATATGGTTTTTCTTCACCTTTTGAGACTCTCCCTCAGGGGATGCCAAGCAATTTATTTATTCTCACGAAAGCATATGAAAGGATGAAAAAAAAAAAGCCTGGAGGTTGTCTATTAATAAGCAGGGCAAATTTGGACTCACCAGTGAATAAATTACATATGTATAATCTAGCTATCATCAAACTATCATCTATCTCACCTATTTATTTCACTCCTGTTTTTCACATTTTTAAATTAAATTGAATTAGCAAATATACAGCACCATTAGTTTCAGATGTAATTTTCAATAATTCATCAGCTGTGTATAACACCGAGTGCTCATCATATCATGCGCCCTCCTTAATTCCCATCACCCAGTTATCCCATGTCCCACCGGCCTCCCCTTCATCAACCATCACTTTGTTTCCCAGAGTTAAGAGTCTCACTTGGGGCAGCCTGGATGGCTCAGCGGTTTAGCGCCTGCCTTCAGCCCTGGGCATGATCCTGAAGACCCAGGATCGAGTCCCACATCCAGCTCCCTGCGTGTAGCCTGCTTCTCCCTCTGCCTATCTCTCTCTCTGTGTGTCTCTCATGAATAAACAAACAAAATCTTAAAAGAAGAGAGAGTCTCTCTTGGTTTGTCTCCCTCTCTGATTTTTTCCCATTCAGTTTTCCCTCCTTCCCTATGGTCCTCTGCACTATTTCTTATATTCCGCATATGAGTGAACTATATGGTAATTGTCTTTCTAGGATGATTTAATTCACTCAGCATAATACCCTCCAGTTCCATCCACATCGAAGCAAATGGTGGGTATTCATCCTTTCTGATAGGTGAGTAATATTCCATTGTTTATATAGACCACATCTTTCTTATCCATTCATCTGTCAATGAACATCTTGGCTCCTTCCACAGTTGGGCTATTGTGGATATTGCAGTTATGAATATTGGGGTGCAGGTGTCCCTTTGTTTCACTCCATCTGTATCTTTGGGATAAATACCCTGTAGTGCAATTGCTGAGTTGTGGGGTACCTCTACTTTTACCTTCCTGAGGAACTTCCATACTGTTTTCGAGAGTGGCTGCACTAGCTTGTATTCCTACCAACAGTGCAAGGCAGGAAGAACTGGTGCATAGCAAATTACAGACCTCACAAGACTCTAAAACAGACCTCACAGTGCTAGGGGGAAATAGTATATAGAATTTGAGTTTTTTTTCTCATAATTAATTTATCTTTCAATTTAAAAAATTCCATTTCTTTTTTTTTCTTTTTCCCCTCTGCAATTAGTTTCTTATTTTATCAAGTCTTTGTTTTTAAGTCTTTTTTTAACTTCCTTTTCTTTTACATTTACATTTTATAGACATATACTTCATTTTTGGATTCCTTTCACTCCATTCAATTTTACTTTTGTATAATATATGTTTTGCTTTCTTTAAATTTGGAATTTAGTGTCTTCTAACACAGAGACCAAATTCCACTCAGGAACAAGGGCATTACCCTCTTTTGTCCACCGTGTGAGTTTATATTCTCTCTTCTACACCTCCCTTTTTTTTTCTTTTGCTTTTCTGTTTTGCTTTCTGACCTCATCAGATTTGTCTAGTGTGTATTTTGCTTTAGTCGTGGTTGATATATTGATTCTGCTCACTCATACATCCATTCTTCTCTGGACAAAATGAGTAGAAGGGATTTACAACAAAAGAAAGAACTAGAGGCTATACTCTCTGCCATAGATCTATTGATATGAATTTAATTAAAATGTCAGAGTTGGAGTTCAGGATAACTGTGATAAACTCATTAGTTTGAGCTTGAAAAAAGCATAAAGGATGCTAGAGAATCTCTTAGTGCAGAAATGAGATCTAAACAGGCCAAAATTAAAAAAAAAATATTCTAACTTAGATGCAGCCTAACTGGATGTTCTAACACCTCAGGTAAATGAGGTAGAAGGGAGAGTAAGTGACATAGAAGACTAGTTGATGGAAAGGAAGGAAATTGAGGAAAAGAGAGAAAAATAACTAATAGTCCATAAGGAGAGGCTTTGAGAAATCAATGATACCAGAAAAGAAGCAACATCAGAATTATTGGAGTGCTTAGGGTGAAGAGAAAGAGGGATGGCCAGAAGGCATATTTGAGGAAATCATAGCTGCGAACATCCCTAATCTGGGGAAGGAAAGAGACATTTAAGTCTAAGAGGTACAGAGGACCTCTCCCAAAATCAATAAGAATAGATCAATAACTCAACATATAGTAGTGAAGCTTGCAAATTTCAGAAATAAAGAGAAAATCCTGAAAGCAGCTTGAGACAAGAGATTCCTAACATATACAGCAAGAAATATTAGACTAACTGTAGACTTATCCATAGAGACCTGGCAGGTCAGCAAGAGCTGGCATGATATACTCAGGGTACTAAATGAGAAAAACATGCAACCAAGAATATTTTATCCAGGGCAGCCCTGGTGGTGCCGCGGTTTAGTGCCACCTGCAGCCCAGGATGTGATCCTGGAGACCTGAGATCGAGTCTCACATTGGGGTCCTTGCATGGAGCCTGCTTCTCCCTCTGCCTGTGTCTCTGTGCCTCTCTCTCTCTGTGTGTGTGTGTCTCTCATGAATAAATAAATAAAATCTTTTAAAAAAAGAATATTTTATCCAGTAAGGCACTGTTATTCAGAATGGAAAGAGAGATAAAGAGCTTTCAGGCCAGACAGAAACTGAAAGAATATGCGATCACCAAGCCATTCCTGCAGGAAATATTAAGGGGGATCCTGTAAGAAAAGAGGGAGCCCAAGAGTAACATAGGCCAGAAAGAAACAGAGGCAATCTACAGAAAAAAGGACTTTACAGGTAATACAATGGCACTAAATCATATCTTTCAATAGTTACTCTGAATGTAAATGAACTGAATGCTTCAATCAAAAGACACAAGGTACCAGATTGGATTAAAAAAAAAAAAAAAGCAAGACCCAACCTTATGCTGTCTATAAGGGACTCCTTTTAGACCTAAAGACACTTCCAGGCTGAAAATGAGGGGGTGGAGAACTTCAAATGGATCTTAAAACAAAGCTGGGGTAGCAATCCTTATTTCAGACAGATTTTAAACCAAAGATTTTAAGTAAGAGATGAAGAGGGACACTATATCATACTTAAAGGGTCTATCCAACAAGAAGACCTAATAATTATAAATGTTAATGCTTCTAATTTGGGAGTAACCAATTATATAAAATGATTAATAACCAAAGTAAAATAACATAGATAATAATACATTAATAGTAGGGGACTTCAACACCTACTCACGGTAATGGACAGATAATCTAAACAGAAGATCAACAAAGAAACAAGAGATATTTTTCACTCTTAAATAACTTTTCATCTCTTCTTCACAGGACTTTTAATTAAAATGTCATGTATTTTAGTCAGGCTTATCAAGTGGTCTCCTGGTATGGGAGACATGATAGAGAAATGATTAATTCTGTTCTATATTATTTTAAAATTATAAACAGAATAAAAATTATGTATTATGTAAATATGTGTTATTTCCTTTATTTTCATTTTTTTTTGTTTTCATTGTTATTCCTCCTTCTAAGGTAGAAATTAGCTAGGCATTATTCTCATCGCATAGTGACTAGCCATCACCGACATGGTTTCCACTGTTGCTTTCATTTTGCTTTTTCTCTGTACTTTTACATTGCAGAATTTTATTTATTCCTTCTGTCCAACCCCAGTCCAATTTTTCTTTCCCACCTTGAAACATGCTCTGTTGTACTTGATATATGCTTAGATGATCAATTTGTCCTTGCAAAAATATATTTTACATATATATATAACTATATAGGTGTGTTATTTTTCTATAAGTTTCATTGTTGCATCTAAGTCACTTTCCTTGTTGTGTAAAGATGATATGACGTGATGCTTCTTTCTGTGTTATAAACCATGATATATATTTAACAAATTTCACTTAATTTTTTTAATAAATTTATTTTTTTATTGGTGTTCAATTTACCAACATACAGAATAACACCCAGTGCTCATCCCGTCAAGTGCCCCCCTCAGTGCCCGTCACCCAATTACCCCCACCCCCTGCCCTCCTCCCCTTCCACCACCCCTAGTTCGTTTCCCAGAGTTAGGAGTCTTTATGTTCTGTCTCCCTTTCTGATATTTCCCACACATTTCTTCTCCTTTCCCTTATATTCCCTTTCACCATTATTTATATTCCCCAAATGAATGAGAACATATAATGTTTGTCCTTCTCCAATTGACTTACTTCACTCAGCAAAATACCCTCCAGTTCCATCCACATTGAAGCAAATGGTGGATATTTGTCCTTTCTAACGACGGAGTAATATTCCATTGTATATATAAAGCACATCTTCTTTATCCATTCATCTTTCGATGGACACTGAGGCTGCTTCCACAGTTTAGCTATTGTGGACATTGCTGCTAGAAACATTGGGGTGCAGGTGTCCTGGCGTTTCATTGCATCTGTATCATTGGGGTAAATCCCCAACAGTGCAATTGCTAGGTCATAGGGCAGGTCTATTTTTAACTGTTTGAGGAACCTCCACACAGTTTTCCAGAGTGGCTGCACCAGTTCACATTCCCACCAACAGTGTAAGAGGGTTCCCCTTTCTCCGCATCCTCTCCAACATTTGTGGTTTCCTGCCTTGTTAATTTGCCCCATTCTCACTGGTGTGAGGTGGGATCTCAGTGTGGTTTTGATTTGTATTTCCCTGATGGCAAGTGATGCAGAGCATTTTCTCATGTGCATGTTGGCCATGTCTATGTCTTCCTCTGTGAGATTTCTCTTCATGTCTTTTGCCCATCTCATGATTGGATTGTTTGTTTCTTTGGTGTTGAGATTCATAAGTTCTTTATAGATCTTGGAAACAAGCCCTTTATCTGATACGTCATTTGCAATATCTCCTCCCATTCTGTAGGTTGTCTTTTAGTTTTGTTGACTGTATCCTTTGCTGTGCAAAAGCTTCTTATCTTGATGAAGTCCCAATAGTTCATTTTTGCTTTTATTTCTTTTGCCTTCGTGGATGTATCTCGCAAGAAGTTACTGTGGCTGAGTTCAAAAAGGGTGTTGCCTGTGTTCTCCTCTAGGATTTTGATGGAATCTTGAATCACAATTAGATCTTTCATCCATTTTGAGTTTATCTTTGTGTATGGTGAAAGGGAGTGGTCTAGTTTCATTCTTCTGCATGTGGATGTCCAATTTTCCCAGCACCATTTATTGAACAGACTGTCTTTCTTCCAATGGAAAGTCTTTCCTCCTTTATCAAATATTAGTTGACCATAAAGTTCAGGGTCCACTTCTGGATTCTCTATTCTGTTCCATTGATCTGTGTCTGTTTTTGTGCCAGTACCACACTGTCTTGATGACCACAGCTTTGTAGCACAACCTGAAATCTGGCATTGTGATGCCCCCAGATATGGTTTTCTTTTTTAAAATTCCCCTGGCTGGGGATCCCTGGGTGGCTCAGCAGTTTGGCGCCTGCCTTTGGCCCGAGGCGCGATCCTGGAGTCCTGGGATCGAGTCCCACGTCAGGCTCCTGGCATGGAGCCTGCTTCTCCCTCCTCTTGTGTCTCTGCCTCTCTCTCTCTCTCTCTGTCTATCATATGTAAATAAGTAAATATTTAGAAAAAAAATAAAATTCCCCTCACTCTTCGGCGTCTTTTCTGATTCCACACAAATCTTAAAATAAGTTGTTCTAACTCTCTGAAGAAAGTCCATGGTATTTTGATAGGGATTGCATTAAATGTGTACATTGCCCTGGGTAACATTGACATTTTCACAATATTAATTCTGCCAATCCATGAGCATGGAATATTTTTCCATCTCTTTGTGTCTTCCTCAATTTCTTTCAGAAGTGTTCTATAGTTTTTAGGGTATAGATCCTTTACCTGTTTGGTTAGGTTTATTCCTAGGTATCTTATGCTTTTGGGTGCAATTGTAAATGGGATTGACTCCTTAATTTCTCTTTCTTCAGTCTCATTGTTAGTGTATAGTAATGCCCCTGATTTCTGGGCATTGATTTTGTATCCTGCCACACTATCAAATTGCTGTATGAGTTCTAGCAATCTTGGGGTGGAGGCTTTTGGGTTTTCTATGTAGAGTATCATGTCCCTGGCAAAGAGGGATACTTTGATTTCTTCTTTGCCAATTTGAATGCCTTTAATGTCTTTTTGTTGTCTGATTGCTGAGGCTAGGACTTCTAGTCCTATGTTGAATAGCAGTGGTGAGAGTGGACATCCCTGTCTTGTTCCTGATCTTAGGGGAAAGGCTCCCAGTGCTTCCCCATTGAGAATGATATTTGCTGTGGGCTTTTCGTAGATGGCTTTTAAGATGTCGAGGAATGTTCCCTCTATCCCTACACTCTGAAGAGTTTTGATCAGGAATGGATGCTGTAATTTGTCAAATGCTTTCTCTGCATCTAATGAGAGGATCATATGGTTCTTGGTTGTTCTCTTGCTGATATGATGAATCACATTGATTGTTTTACAGGTGTTGAACCAGCCTTGTGTCCCGGGGATAAATCCTACTTGGTCATGGTGAATAATTTTCTTAATGTATTGTTGGATCCTATTGGCTAGCATCTTGTTGAGAATTTTTGCATCCATGTTCATCAGGGATATGGGTCTGTAATTCTCCTTTTTGGTGGGGTCTTTGTCTGGTTTTGGAATTAAGGTGATGCTGGACTCATAGAACGAATTTGGAAGTACTCCATATCTTTCTATCTTTCCAAACAGCTTTAGTAGAAGAGGTATGGTTTCTTTTTTAAACGTTTGATAGAATTCCCCTGGGAAGCCATCTGGCCCTGGACTCTTGTGTCTTGGGAGGTTTTTGATGACTGCTTCAATTTCCTCCCTGGTTATTGGCCTGTTCAGGTTTTCTATTTCTTCCTGTTCCAGTTTTGGTAGTTTGTGGCTTTCCAGGAATGCGTCCATTTCTTCTAGATTGCCTAATTTATTGGCATATAGCTATTCATAATATATTTTTAAAATCGTTTGTATTTCCTTGGTGTTGGTAGTGATCTGTCCTTTCTCATTCATGATTTTATTAATTTGAGTCTTCTCTCTCTTCTTTTTAATAAGGCTGGCTAATGATTTATCTATCTTATTAATTCTTTCAAAGAACCAACTCCTGCTTTTATTGATCTGTTCCACAGTTCTTCTGGTCTCGATTTCGTTGAGTTCTGCTCGATCTTTATTAACTCTCTTCTTCTGCTGGGTGTAGGATCTATCTGCTGTGTTTTCTCTAGCTCCTTTAGGTGTAAGGTTAGCTTTTGTATTTGAGTTCTTTCCAGTTTTTGAATGGATGCTTCTATTGTGATGTATTTCCCCCTCAGGACTGCTTTTGCTGTGTCCCAAAGATTTTGAACGGTTGTATCTTCATTCTCATTAGTTTCCATGAAACTTTTTAATTCTTCCTTAATTTCCTGGTTGACCCTTTCATCTTTTAGCAGGATGGTCCTTAACCTCCACGTATTTGAGGTCCTTCCAAGCTTCTTGTTGTGATTTAGTTCTAATTTCAAGGCATTATGGTCTGAGAATATGCAGGGGATGATCCCAATCTTTTGGTATCGGTTCAGACCCGATTTGTGACGCAGTATGTGGTCTATTCTGGAGAAAGTTCCGTGTGCACTTGAGAAGAATGTGTATTCAGTTGAGTTTGGATGTAAAGTTCTGTAGATATCTGTGAAATCCATCTGGTCCAGTGTATCATTTAAAGCTCTCGTTTCTTTGGAGATGTTGTGCTTAGAAGACCTATTGAGTATAGAAAGAGCTAGATTGAAGTCACCAAGTATAAGTGTATTATTATCTAAGTATTTTTTCATTTTGGTTATTAATTGATTTATATATTTGCAGCTCCCACATTCGGGGCATATATATTGAGGATTGTTAAGTCCTCTTGTTGGATAGATCCTTCAAGTATGATATAGTGTCCCTCTTCATCTCTCACTACAGTCTTCGGGGTAAATTTTAGTTTATCTGATATAAGGATGGCTACCCCTGCTTTCTCTTGAGGACCATTTGAATGGTAAATGGTTCTCCAACCTTTTATTTTCAGACTGTAGGTGTCCTTCTGTCTAAAATGAGTCTCTTGTAGACAGCAAATAGATGGGTCCTGCTTTTTTATCCAGTCTGAAACCCTGCGCCTTTTGATGGGGTCATTAAGCCCATTCACGTTCAGAGTTACTATTGACAGATATGAGTTTAGTGTCATCATGATATCTATTCAGTCCTTGTTTTTGTGGATTGTTCCACTGAACTTCTTCTTAAAGGGGAATTTTAAGAGTCCCCCTAAAATTTCCTGCAGAGCTGGTTTGGAGGTCACATAATCTTTCAGTTGCTGCCTGTCTTGGAAGCTCTTTATCTCTCCTTCCATTTTGTATGAGAGTCTTGCTGGATAAAGTATTCTTGGTTGCATGTTCTTCTCATTTAGGACCCTGAATATATCCTGCCAGCCCTTTCTGGCCTGCCAGGTCTCTGTGGAGAGGTCTGCTGTTACCCTAATACTCCTCCCCAAAAAAGTCAGGGATTTCTTGTCTCTTGCTGCTTTAAGGATCTTCTCTTTATCTTTGGAATTTGCAAGCTTCACTATTAAATGTCGAGGTATTGAACGGTTCTTATTGATTTGGGGGGGGGGGGGATCTCTCTATTTCCTGGATCTCAATGCCTGTTTCCCTTCCCAGATTAGGAAAGTTTTCAGCTAGGATTTGTTCAAATATATATTCTGGCCCTCTGGCCCTTTCGGCGCCCAGGGAACCCCAATTAAACGTAGGTTTTTCTTCTTCAGGCTGTCGTTTATTTCCCTTAATCTATCTTCATGGTCTTTTAATTGTGTGTCTGTTTTTTTCTCAGTTTCCCTCTTTGCCATCAAGTTGTCTTCTATGTCACTCACTTGTTCTTCCACCTCGTTAACCCTCGTCATTAGGACTTCTAGTTTGGATTGCATCTCATTCAATTGATTTTTAATTTCTGCCTGATTGGTTCTAAATTCTGCAGTCATGAAGTCTCTTGAGTCCTTTATGCTTTTTTCTAGAGCCACCAGTAGCTGTATAATAGTGCTTCTGAATTGGCTTTCTGACATTGAATTGTAATCCAGATTTTGTAACTCTGTGGGAGAGAGGACTGTTTCTGATTCTTTCTTTTGAGATGAGGTTTGCCTTCTAGTCATTTTGCTCAGTGCAGAGTGGCCAAAAACAAGTTGTATTGGGAAAAGGAGAAAAAGAGAGGAGAGAAAGAAGGAAAGAAAAGAGAAAAAGAAAAAAGAAAAAAGGAAGAAAAAAAGGAAAAAAGAGAAGAAAAAGAGAAAGAAAAAGAAAGAAAGGGAAAAAAAGGGGTGGGGGAAGCAATCAGAAAAAAAAAAAAAAACACGGGGGAGTATCTTCTGATTCTGTATACTTTAGGCCCCTTGACTTCCCTTGGAACTTGTCCGTCTAGCTGGTGTTCTGGGGGAGGGACCTGTTGTGCTGATTTTCAGGTGTTAGCACTTGGGGGAGCTGCTCTGCCCCCTGCCTGGTGCAGGGCTCAGTGGGGGTTGTTTACCCCGTGAGGCCCCAGGAGGAACAGCCCCAGTGGCGGGGCCAGCTCTGGAGCCCTGGAGTCAGCTCCCGCAGTAACTCCAGAGCTCTCCGTGTGCAGGGCCTGGAGGCTCCGGGGCGGGGCCGCTGATCTGCTCAGGTCGGGGCAGGAGCGTCCTCGCTGTCCTGGGCCCTCCTGGCCTCTGCCTGTCCCGGGGGAGGCGGGATCCTGGGCTGTGTCCCGGCGCCCTGTGCTCCGGGGTCTGCACTGTTGGATTCGCGCTCTCCCCTCAGCCCCCTCCGCGGAGCCGCCGCCCGAGCCCCCCCAGCTGCTCCCGCCCCGCAGCCCCCTCCGCGGAGCCTCTTCCTCTGCCCGAGCCCCTCCAAGCTGCTCCCGCCCCGCAGCCCCCTCCGCGGAGCCGCCGCCCGAGCCCCTCCGAGCTGCTCCGGGTCCCGTGGTGCGCGCTGCAGCCCTTAGGGAGCTCGGCGCACTCTCCCGGGGCGCAGGTGTCTGTTAGTGTCCCCGGGAGCCCGAGGGCATCCCCGCCCTCCTGGGTCCTGCTCCAACTCCCTGCGAGCCCCTTTCCGCCCGGGAAGGTTGGTGCAGCTCCTGCTTCTCCCGGACGGGGCTCTCCTGTCCTGGGGACACTCGCCCCGGCCTCAGCCCGGCTCCTCGCGGGGCCCCTCCCCCTTGGATGCCTTTTGTTTCTTTATTTCTATTTTCCTCGTCTTCCTACCTTGATAGAAGCGCGAACTCTTCTCACTGTAGCATTCCAGCTGTTCTCTCTTTAAATCTCGCGAATTTGTAGATTTTCAGGATGATTTGAAGGTTATCTAGGTACTTTGGTGGGGACAGGTGACTTGGGGACCCTACTCTTCTGCCATCTTGCCCCTCCTCCGCATCTAGGTGTTCTGACAGATTTGTAGTGTTATCTCATTGAGGTTTTCAATTGAATCTCAGGGGCGCCTGGGTCACCCAGCGGTTGAGCATCTGCCTTCAGCTCAGGGTGTGATCCTGGAGTCCCAGGATCCAGTCCGACATCGGGCTTCCTGCATGGGGCCTGCTTCTCCCTCTCTCTCTGTCTCTGCCTCAGTCTCTGTGTCTCTCATAAATACAGAAATAAAATATTTTAAAAAATAAATAAATTGAATTTCATTACTGAACAATGATACTGAGCATCGTTTTATGTACATATTTAAACTTTTTGTGTGTTATTTGGTGAAATACTTTCCAAATGTTTTGCCCATTCTGGAGGTCTGTTGATATTAGCATTGAGGTTTGAGACACTTGTATAGATTGTGGAACAAGCCCTTTATGAAATACATTACCTGAAACTATTGCCTTCCAGAACATAAATTGGTTTTATACCTTTTTATAAAGAGTATAATATATGATTTTGATGTCTTACAATGTATCAAAATTGCTTAATTTGTTTTACTTTGAGTATAGTATTTAAGAAATCTTTATAGGACCACCTGGTGGCTCAGTGGTGAAGCATCTGTTTTCGTCTCAAGTCATGATCCTGGGGTCCTGGGATCGGGTTCTGCATCAGGCTCCCAACGGGAGCTTGCTTCTAACCTCTGCCTATTTCTCTGTCTCTTTGTGTCTCTCATAAATTATTAAAAAAGAAAAAAGAAATCTTTACAGAACCCAAGATCCCAAATATTATCTACTATGTTTTCGCCTGAAATTTTTTGTTTTTAAGTTTTTGTTTTTGGTGAATTTTTTAGGTGCTACATTTACGTCTTATGATGCTTTTGCATTTGATATTGGGGGAAGTGCCCCTCAAACAGTGTTGAGTATTTACTTCAATTAAATTGAATTGAGTATTTAATTCAATATTCTGGAAGAAAATGTATTTAACTCATTTCCCCAGGAACTTAGTGGAATTCCTCAGTCAAGACCCCTAGGCTTGAGTTTTGGATTAGTGAGAGTTATTTACATATATATTGCCATAGTGAGATCCTTTTCATCTAGGATTTTTTAATACAGTATTTCTTAGCATCTGTATACATAAAAATATATAATGCATTCATTCTTTTTTTTTTTTTTTTGCATTCATTCTTAATATCCTAACCTAAAACATGTATTGTTTAGATACCTTTAATGCCTCTAAATTTTTTGTACTTTTTGTGTTCTCAATTTTGTTAATCTTCTCAAATTATCATTGCATAGTATATGAAATTTAGAAATTCTTTATAATATCACATAAAAATTTCAGTTATGCACCAATTTTTAATTTTTAAAAACGTTTCCATTTTATGGAAATATATTGAACTTTCTGAAATAAATTATTGTTGTACTTAATATTGAAATAGAGACTGACTTTTAAAATAAATAAAATACATTATCACAATTTGTAAATCCCAATATATTTTATTCTCTTTCTGGTTTATCATTTGAGGGACTATGAAACAAGATATTTTTTAACAAGATTTATTTTATTTTATTTTTTATTTTGAAGATTTTATTTATTTATTCATGATATTTATTCATGATAGACACAGAGAGAAAGAGGCAGAGACACAGGGAGAAACAGGCTCCATGCCGGGAGCCTGATGGCAGGACTCGATCCCGGGACTCCAGGATCATGCCCTGGGCCAAAGGCAGGCACTGAACCACTGAGCCACCCAGGGATCCCTAACAAGATTTATTTTAGAAGTGGGATAGTCAGTTGTGTTGAGTTATTTCATATTTTTCAAATCCAGATTGGAGACTGTTATTTTCTCCTATTACAAAAGTCATAATTATTCACTGAAGATAATTTGGGGAAGTACGTAAAGAAAACTATTATTTTAGACATTTTCATAACCTTAGCAGCCACCAAGAACTATGTGTTTGCTCCTAGAAAGCTAAATATTTTCTTATATTTATAGTTGCAAAGTTCATAGTACATATTTCTTCTCAATAATTAAAAAAATCAATGGAGAAAACTCTTTAGTAAGAATTATTCTTACATAGAAATACACATATGATTTTTTTATTCCAATGAATAAGTTTTATTCAAATTTTTTTGAATATACAGAAAATTTTATTCCATGATGGAGGCAGAGATACAGCCCAGTGTCTCTGTGGTGTAAATAATGACAAAATATGCTAAAAATAAACAAAAAGTTCAAAATTTAGAAGAGTTAGAATGCCAGAAGCTTTAACATAGTATTCTATAAAGTGTTGCATATCTTACTAAACTTTTACTAGAAATATAGTATAGCTCAAATTATGGGATTATCTCCTTTTGCTTCTTAGCAAAGATTATCAAATCCATGCAGTGAAATAATGGACCCTAATAGAAATCTTTTACATATTTTTATGAACCAATATTGAGGAAAGTCACCCCCCAAAAAAGGCAACAAACCAAATTCAACATAGAATAGACCTCTTTTTCAAAGATAAAAAACCAATTAGAAAACTAATTTTAATGAGTATTCTTATTTTTCAGAAATAAAAAAGTGTACCCATCGCATTAGACAAAAACAAGCAGTTAGAAATAAAGACCCCAACAAAACATAAAATCAAAAATCAAATATTGGAAGCTTCTTTTGGAGACCTCAAGAAATTTATCTTTTTTTCTCCCAGCTTTATTGGGGTATTAATGACACATAACAAGTATAAAGTGTACAATGTGTTGATTTGATACGCTTATGTACTGCAATATGATTACACTTTAGCATTAGCTAATGTCTCCATCATGTTTCATAAGTACCACTTTTTTGTGATGAGAACATATAAGATTTACTGTCTTAGCAACTTTAAAGTATATAATGGAAGTACTGTTAACTATAATCAAGAAAATCTCTCTTAATTTGTATTTCCCCTGGTATAGGGAAATGGACTGATTAAGACAAAAGAGATGTTACACCGATCTTGTAAGTTACTGAATTGCTATATATGTTGAGTTAATAGGCTTTCTAGGGCTCCTATATGGAAGCAACTCACTGATGAGAAGAGCTGGACCCTGAGATCACCCACAGGGTACTGGAATATTTGAACAAATTCACATGACAGATGATTTCCAACCATAGTGCTACACTGAGCCTCCTTGAAATTACAGTCAGTTTGATTTCAACATATTCCAATAAGAAGAGTACAAAGGCTAAAAGTGAAAAATGAGCTCACAGAAATACTTACACAGGCACAAACACACAGACACTGGGAGATTTAATCTATTAATTGAGAATAACGTAAGAATCATTTGAACTCCCCTTTTGTGCCTTCTATTCTTCCTCATGCCCCTTAGTAAGAGTCTTAGTAGTAAGACTCTCCTACTTACTCTTATGGTTTATGGTGTCTTAACCAATTCTACTGTCCTATAAATTGTACCTAATTATTATTATTTTTATAATATATCTCCTTCCCATAAAAAAAGAAAATATTTTTCCTGTTTTGTATACTAATGTATTTACAGCACATAGAAGTGTGACTGGCACTTAGATAACCTCTAAGTGTATATTTAACTCACTTGTGTTTGCTATTATTCCTTCTAGAGACATACAGAACAAATTTTGAAGCCCATAACCTAATTTTGGGGGATCATATTGTATGTCAGCTTTAAGAAAAATTATTGCATAGTTTTTTCCACATTGTTTGCACTGCATATTTTACATCTTTGTTCCTCAAGCTATAGATCAAGGGATTCAGCATGGGGATAACGAGGGTGTAAAATATGGACGCCACTTTATCAGTGTCAAAGGAATGGCTGGACTCAGGTTGCACATACATAAATATCAAAGTCCCATAGAACACTGTGGCCACTGTCAGGTGGGATCCACAGGTGGAAAAAGCCTTGAGCCTACCCTTAGCTGAATTCATCCTGACAATGGCTACCAGGATCAGCAGGTAAGACACAAGAATTATCAGAAGGGATGAACTGACATCAAAAACTGAGAAAATCAAAATCATCAACTCAATTTCTTGTGTATTTGAGCAGAGCAAAGATAACAAGGGGAGACAGTCACAGTAGAAATGATTTACAACATTGTAGCCACAGAAGAATGAACTAAAAATCTTTATGGTGACTAGAAGAGACACAAATGTGCTGTAGAGATAAGGGATTGCCACCAGCACCTGACACTCCCTCTGTGACATGATGAGGGGGTAGAGCAGAGGGTTACAGATGGCTACATAGCGGTCATAGGACATAGCTGACAGAATGAAAAGTTCACTGATAATAAACACAAGAAAGAAAGCTAGTTGCATAGCACAAAAGTAATAGGAGATTGTACTTTGATCCACAATAAAATTTACTAACATTTTGGGTCCCACGGTTGTTGAATAACCAAGGTCAGTAAAAGCCAGGTGTTTGAGGAAGAAGTACATGGGTGTTTGTAGTCTGGCATCCACTTTGGTGAGGATGATCATGCCCAGGTTGCCCACCACGGAGATCAAATAGATGACAAAGAAGAGCCCAAATAATGGAGCCTGCAGCTCAGGATGATGTGTGATTCCCATGAGAATGAATTCATTAAGCATGGTCAGATTGTGTTTTTCCATCCAGGTTTATTTAAAAATCTATTCTGGGTAGATACATCATCATAATCAATAGATTTCATGCATTAAATACTGGGAAATGTTTAGTATGGCAAACTAGTATAAATAAGATACATCCAAGCTTTCCTTTTAAGGATATTTGAAGACAAACTCATTTCCATCAAAAACTACTATACATACATAGGGAAAGAAAGAGAAATGGAAGTAGATGAATAGTTCTCAATTGGAGCCATTTTAGCCCAGAAAGAATATTCTTCAATGTCTGAAGACACTCTGGTTATCACACCTGGGAGTTGGGATGCTACTGACTTCTAATGGTTAGACACTTGTTAAGCTGCTAAATATTTTACTGTATCCAGTACAAATAATTACAGTACAATAATTTTACAGTACAAATATTTTACTATATCCAGTACAAATAATTGTACTGTAATTATTTGTACTGGATATATTACTATATATATACTCTCTCTATGTACTAGTAATTATAAAATATATTTACTATTTCCAGTACAATATTCATCCAAGACCAGCAATAGTAACAAAGTTAAGAAGCTCTGATGATATAATTAGATAGATGATGATAGATAGATAGATAGATAGATAGATAGATAGATAGATAGACAGATGATAGATAGGGATGTTAAAGAAAAAATTAAAAAACAAGTAATATTTAGGACTTATATATAAGGGTTATTATTTTACTATTCTTCATTTGTCTCAATTAAAAAAAACTTTATTGAGTATCTATTAAAATTATAGAATCTCCGATTTTAAAGAACTTTATAATCTAAAACATTTTATCTATTTGAAATTTTTATCTACTTCAAATTGTATTTAAATTATTTTTTGATTATTTTGTTTTCTTTAAATTTGTAGAACAGAGATATACTACATCAAAAAAAGTTAAACATCTGTGATGAGCTGAATACTGGGTGCCATACTATATGTTGGCAAATTGCAATTAAATAAAATCTAAAAAAACAAAAAATGTTAAACTATACAATAATATACCTAATAACAATGAATATATCTATACATCTCCCATCTAACCACATTCTATCATTTACGTGGCACAATCACAAAATAACATTTGTAAAATACATTAGTCATATGACCTAATACATATGTTAATTATATAATAATTTTAAGCCACAAATTCCCCAAATGCACAAAACCTACTCCTCAAAACATGGTCCTATGAAAGATATTATGCCTGGGATGTTAGCATATTTGACTGGTATTTGACAGGTGTATGTCTAAGGAAAGTATAATAGATCATAGTGGGAGTTATTTATATGGTGAACCATACCAGGAGATATAGTTTCTACTATATCCTAATTTATAGTATATGCAAAGGGTTAATTTTGGCAAAAAGTGAAAGCTATTTAAAACTCTTTATTCTCATTTCTAAAACTGACATTTCTTTGAAGAGTTTTTGGGTAGGATAACTGAGGATTCAATAACTCAATGTGTTTATGTTACCTGGAAATAGTTCTCAAAAATCAAGTACGTTATGGGCTTTTGCTTGTTTGCTTGCTTGCTTGCTTATTTTTTAATAGTGATAATAACTTATCAGAAATGCTTCTGCTTTCTTTACTTACATACTTATGCATTCTCTGGCCAGTGACTTAAGTTCTTTGTAGGGGCTCTAGTATAAATAAGTGAGGAACTGTTAAACAGGATGTAACATTTGCAACTCATCCCAGTTCCTACCCCACTGGCTATTCCATGACTAAATTTGAACAAGAATGTTGCTACTCTTTGGATTACTTATCTTCCAATTTTATTATTTATTTTCACAATGTTTTAATATAAGCTATTTTAATATAGATTTGCTTAAAATACTATTCTTCCCCTTGTGGGATTTTCATTAAAATAGAGATATACTAACTTGTATGTAACAAATCATACGCACTTTATCAAGCAAGAAACTACAGGAATGTGGTGAAATTGGGAGGTAAAAAGACTACTGGCAGAGGTTTCATGCAATGAAGTTTCATAAAAATTCCCTTTGAATTAAAAGACATAATACTTTAAAGAAAAAAGAGAAAGTTGACAGTCACTGTGATACACCATACCATAGAGACAAAATAAAATACACTAAAGATGAGGTATATGTAAATTCCTGGATGCACTTTGAAATTCCATATATGAAGCCCACAGGAATCCATTCAAACTATAATATGGCACATAATGGAGATAAAAATATATGTAACAACAGAAAATGTATGTAATACCCTAAAAACCCATAGATAAAAAAATTATGCCAGAGTAGGAGGTGGATGGCATTTTAAGGTAAGAGAACTATTTTTTTCTAAAGGTTTTATTTATTTATTCACAAGACACACACACACACACACACACACACACACATACACAGAGGCAGAGAGAGAAGCAGGGTCCATTCAGGGAGGCCGATGCCGGACTCGATCCTGAATCTCCAGGATCACGTCCTGGGCCAAAGGCGGCACTTAAACCGCTGAGACACCCGGGCCGCACACTATTTTTGGTTTAAAAAATTATGAATATCAATGCTTTTTTTCCAAAAAAAAAGGGAAATGTACTGCCTGCAATGAAATTATAAGTCAGAAGTCTCTGAATGAGATATATATAAGCAGATGAAAACATACAATTCCACAACATTAAATAAAAAGTAATTATGTGTAATTTCCACTTAACTTACTTATAAATTTGCTTATGTTTGTGACCTTTGGATATGCTATATGCCTGTGAGACATACACCTTTCTTATATTAGAAATATGCTAACGTGCGTCAGTAGGTAATAATAGAGAAATATTTAGTAAGTACAGTCAAAAAGCAGTATAAATGTTGGGTTTTGCTTGTTTCATTTTTTTTCATTTGTTTTGTTTTCCTTTACAATCATGGAAGGCTAAAAGATAAATAGTGTTTTTTTGAAATAAAGATTACTAGTAATTTTTTATTTATTTAATTTTTAAGTTTTTACTTTTTTTTAAGGAAGAGAGAGACAGTTGAGATAGGGGTAGAGTGAAAGGGAGAGAGATGTGGGGCTTGATCTCAGGACCCTAAAATCATGACCTGAGCCTAAATCAAAAGTCAGATGCTTAACCAAATGAGCCACCCATGGGTCTCTAAATTGCATTTAAAACATTTTTTTACTTAAATTAAATCTAATTAACATAGTGTATTAGTTTCAGAGGTAGAGTTTAGTGATTCGTCCGTTGCATGTAACACCCAGTGCTTTCCATCAAGTGCCCTCCTTCATGTCCATCGCCCAGTTACCCCGCCCCTGCCCACCTTCCCTCCAGCAACCATCAGTTTGTTTCCTAGACATAAGAGTCTCATGGTTTGTCACCCTCTCCATTTTCCTTTTATTTTATATTTCCTTCCCTTCTCCTATGGTCATCTGTTTTGTTTCTTAAATTCCACATATGAGTGAAATCATATTTGTCTTTCTCTGACTTTTAAATAGCATTTTTTTAAGTACCAATTTTTCTATGAGGTGAAGAAAGATAAAAGCATTTCCTCTCACCAGCTTTGGAGTTCTACAAAAAGAATCAAATTGCTGTTTCATAGTTTACTATCACTATTGAATATTTGATATTTATTTTTTTAAAGCTACATTCTTTGACATAATTATACCTGCTTTCAGTCAGGTCCCGCTGGAAAGAACATTGTGAACATCCTTCCATTACTGTAAAACTTGGTACTTAAAGGTCTCCTAATATCTAAGTAATGCTTTGCACACACAACTCAGTGTGAGTTGGCAACCCCTTCTTTCCTTAAAAAGATATCAAGTGATAATTATATTCATGCATTTATTTAAATAATCTTAAGTCCAAAATTATTTTTTAGAGAATCATGAAAAGTGACTAGATTCACTAAGTATGTATTCAGAATGGCATCAAAATAAGAGAAAATACCTGTAGTTTCTTAATTTTGCCAATTAAAAAAAATTGCATGTTTTTCCACTGTGCATAACTTGCTGTCAGTTTTGGCTTCCATTTGAGATAAAACTGTTTATATTAAACCTAAGAATTTTATAACAATATGAAAATGAAGTTTCAAATATGCACAGGAGTATTTGGCCTCTCATCCCATGTGAAAACATACAAAAAATTTAAAATCAAGGACAAAGGAGTTAAGTTCTGTTCTTTCTCAGGCATTATGTTTACTATAAAGCAAAGCAAACTAAATCAGATATGTCACATTTTGCTAGGGTGGCCATGGACATGAAATGGAATGCTACAAGCATCACTAAAACTTTGTGGATATTTGGTAGCATAAGGTACTACACAAATATTCTGTTATTTTTACCTGTAATGAAACCTTGTCTTGACTCCTATATGTGTTTCTTAACATGGCATATTGAGAATAATATATGGTTTTTCTTCACCTTTTGAGACTCTCCCTCAGGGGATGCCAAGCAATTTATTTATTCTCACGAAAGCATATGAGAGGATGGAAAAAAAAGCCTGGAGGTTGTCTATTAATAAGCAGGGCAAATTTGGACTCACCAGTGAATAAATTACATATGTATAATCTATCTATCATCAATCTATCATCTATCTCACCTATTTATTTATTTCACTCTTGTTTTTCACATTTTTAAATTAAATTGAATTAGCAAATATACAGCACCATTAGTTTCAGATGTAATTTTCAATAATTCATCAGCTGTGTATAACACCGAGTGCTCATCATATCATGCGCCCTCCTTAATTCCCATCACCCAGTTACCCCATGTCCCACCGACCTCCCCTTCATCAACCATCACTTTGTTTCCCAGAGTTAAGAGTCTCACTTGGGGCAGCCTGGATGGCTCAGCGGTTTAGCGCCTGCCTTCAGCCCTGGGCATGATCCTGAAGACCCAGGATCGAGTCCCACATCCAGCTCCCTGCGTGTAGCCTGCTTCTCCCTCTGCCTATCTCTCTCTCTGTGTGTCTCTCATGAATAAACAAACAAAATCTTAAAAGAAGAGAGAGTCTCTCTTGGTTTGTCTCCCTCTCTGATTTTTTCCCATTCAGTTTTCCCTCCTTCCCTATGGTTCTCTGCACTATTTCTTATATTCCGCATATGAGTGAACTATATGGTAATTGTCTTTCTAGGATGATTTAATACACTCAGCATAATACTCTCCAGTTCCATCCACAACGAAGCAAATGGTGGATATTCATCCTTTCTGATAGGTGAGTAATATTCCATTGTTTATATAGACCACATTTTTCTTATCCATTCATCTGTCAATGAACATCTTGGCTCCTTCCACAGTTGGGCTATTGTGGATATTGCAGTTATGAATATTGGGGTGCAGGTGACCCTTTGTTTCACTCCATCTGTATCTTTGGGATAAATACCCTGTAGTGCGATTGCTGAGTTGTGGGGTATCTACTTTTACCTTCCTGAGGAACTTCCATACTGTTTTCGAGAGTGGCTGCACTAACTTGTATTCCTACCAACAGTGCAAGGCAGGAAGAACAGGTGCACAGCAAATAACAGACCTCACAAGACTCTAAAACAGACCTCACAGTGCTAGGGGAAAATAGTATATAGAATTTGAGGGTTTTTTCTCGTGATTTATTTATCTTTCAATTTAAAAAATTCCATTTCTTTTCTTTCTTTTTTCCCCTCTTCAATTAGTTTCTTATTTTATCAAGTCTTTGTTTTTAAGTCTTTTTTTAACTTCCTTTTTTTTACAATTACATTTTATTGATATATACTTCATTTTTGGATTCCTTTCACTCCATTCAATTTTATTTTTGTATATATATGTTTTGCTTTCTTAAAATTTGGAATTTAGTGTCTTCTAACACAGAGACCAAATTCCACTCAGGAACAAGGGCATTACCCTCTTTTGTCCACCATGTGAGTTTATATTCTCTCTTCTACACCTCCCTTTTTTTTTCTTTTGCTTTTCTGTTTTGCTTTCTGACCTCATCAGATTTGTCTAGTGTGTATTTTCCTTTAGTCGTGGTTGATATTTTGATTCTGCTCACTCATACATCCATTCTTCTCTGGACAAAATGAGTAGAAGGGATTCACAACAAAAGAAAGAACCAGAAGCAATACTCTCTGCCATAGATGTATTGATATGAATTTAAGTAAAATGTTAGAGTTGGAGTTCAGGATAACTGTGATAAATTCATTAGTCTGGGCTTGAAAAAAGCATAAAGGATGCTAGAGAATCTCTTAGTGCAGAAATGAGATCTAAACAGGCCAAAATTAAAAAAAAATATATTCTAACTTAGATGCAGCCTAACTGGATGTTCTAACACCTCAGGTAAATGAGGTAGAAGGCAGAGTAAGTGACATAGAAGACTAGTTGATGGAAAGGAAGGAAATTGAGGAAAAGAGAGAAAAATAACTAATAGCCCATAAGGAGAGGCTTTGAGAAATCAATGATACCAGAAAAGAAGCAACATCAGAATTATTGGAGTGCTTAGGGTGAAGAGAAAGAGGGATGGCCAGAAGGCATATTTGAGGAAATCATAGCTGCGAACATCCCTAATCTGGGGAAGGAAAGAGACATTTAAGTCTGAGAGGTACAGAGGACCTCTCCCAAAATCAATAAGAATAGATCAATACCTCAACATATAGTAGTGAAGCTTGCAAATTTCAGAAATAAAGAGAAAATCCTGAAAGCAGCTTGAGACAAGAGATTCCTAACATATACAGCAAGAAATATTAGACTAACTGTAGACTTATCCATAGAGACCTGGCAGGTCAGAAAGAGTTGGCATGATATGCTCAGGGTACTAAATGAGAAAAACAGGCAACCAAGAATATTTTATCCAGGGCAGCCCCGGTGGCACAGAGGTTTAGCGCCGCCTGCAGCCCAGGGTGTGACCCTGGAGACCTGAGATGGAGTCTCACATTGGGGTCCTTGCATGGAGCCTGCTTCTCCCTCTGCCTCTCTCTCTCTCTCTCTCTCTGTGTGAATAAATGAATAAATAAATAAAATCTTAAAAAAGAATATTTTATCCAGTAAGGCACTGTTATTCAGAATGGAAAGAGAGATAAAGAGCTTTCAGGCTAGACAGAAACTGAAAGAATATGCGATCACCAAGCCATTCCTGCAGGAAATATTAAAGGGGATCCTGTAAGCAAAGAGGGAGCCCAAGAGTAACATAGGCCAGAAAGAAACAGGCAATCTACAGAAAAAAGGACTTTACAGGTAATACAATGGCACTAAATCATATCTTTCAATAGTTGCTCTGAATGTAAATGAACTGAATGCTTCAATCAAAAGACACAAGGTACCAGATTGGATTAAAAAAAAAAAAAAAAAAAAGCAAGACCCAACCTTATGCTGTCTATAAGGGACTCCTTTTAAAGACACTAAAGACACTTCCGGGCTGAAAATGAGGGGGTGGAGAACTTCAAATGGATCTTAAAACAAAGCTGGGGTAGCAATCCTCATATCAGACAGATTTTAAACCAAAGACTTTAGTAAGAGATGAGGAGGAACACTATAGCATACTTAAAGAGTCTATCCAACAAGAAGACCTAATAATTATAAATGTTTATGCTTCTAATTTGGGACAACCAATTATATAAAATGATTAATAACCAAAGAAAAGTAACATAGATAATAAATAACACATTAATAGTAGGGGACTTCAACACCTACTCAAGGTAATGGACAGACATTCTAAGCAGATCAACAAAGAAACAAGAGCTATTTTTCACTCTTACATAACTTTTCATCTCTTCTTCACAGGACTTTTAATTAAAATGTCATGTATTTTAGTCAGGCTTATCAAGTGGTCTCCTGGGATGGGTGACATGATAGAGAAATGATTAATTCTGTTCTATATTATTTTAAAATTATAAACGGAATAAAAATTATGTATTATGTAAATATGTGTTATTTCTTTTATTTTCATTTTTGTTTTCATTGTTATTCCTCCTTCTAAGGTAGAAATTAGCTAGACATTATTCTCATCGCATAGTGACTAGCCATCACCGACATGGTTTCCACTGTTGCTTTTTTCATTTTGCTTTTTCTCCTTACTTTCACATTGCAGAATTTTATTTATTCCTTCTGTCCAACTCCAGTCCAATTTTTCTCTCCCACCTTGAAACATGCTCCGTTGTACTTGATATATGCTTATATGATCAATTTGTCCTTGCAAAAATATATTTTACATATATATAACTATGTATTTGTGTTATTTTTCTATAAGTTTCATCGTTGCATTTAAGTCACTTTACTTGTGTAAAGATGATACGACATGTGTTGCTTCTTTCTGTGTTATAAACCATGATATATATTTAACAAATTTCACTTAATGTTTTTTAATAAACATTTTATCTCCAACTCTTACTTATCACCAACAGTACAGGGTAGTGCCTCAATGAACACCCCTGAGTTTCACCCCTTAAAAATTATATATAAAAAATAAAAATTAAATATTATATAGATGTATTCTTAATAAGGGATAAACTATACTCATTAATTTTCCCAAATGTTTCATATGTATTATCCCAACATACTCTTCTATGAATAAATGCAAGAGGGATGCCTGGGAGGCTCAGTCAGCTAAGCATTCAACTTTTGATCTCAGCTGAAGTATTTTTTTTTAAGATTTTATTTATTTATTCATGAGAGACACAGAGAGAAAGGCAGAGACATAGGCAGAAGGAGAAGTAGTCCCCCTGTGGGGAACCTGATATGGGACTCAATCCCAGGACAACAGGATCACTCCATGAGCCAAAGGCAGGCACTCAACCACTGAGCCACTCAGGTGTCTCTCAGCTGAAGTCTTGATCTGAGGGTTGTGAGATGCACCTGTGCTTGTAGCCTATTTAAAAACAGACAAACAGGGCAGCCCAGGTGGCTCAGCTGTTTAGTGCCACCTTTGATCCTTGAGACCTGGGATTGAGTCCCATGTCGGGCTTCCTGCATGGATCCTGCTTCTCTGTCTGCCTGTGTCTCTGTCTCTCAATCTCTATCTATCTTTTTCTCTCTCTATTTCTCATGAATAAATAAATAAAATCTTAAAGAAATAAAAACAAACAAATAAATAAATGCAAGACTTATCTTGGATCTTTCCTTTCATATCAGGTGCACAAATTATACCTTTCTTATTAATTGTGCATTTACAGTATTATAAGTATCTTTCATATAATTTATTATACTGCTTCTCCCGTTTTCTTTCCAAGTTACCCAACAACAAACATTATTAGTCTGTTTCTATTGTCACTTTTATGTTGATATTTTGACATATGTGTATACCTATGGAAATGTGAAAACCAGCAAGATAACAAACATATCCATCACTCCAAAAGTGTCTTGGTGTTTATACATTTTAACTCCATTCTACCCTTCCTGCCTCTTACCTGATCAAGACAACTTTAATTTGCCATTTACAAAAAACTTTTTTATATTCAAATAATTATAAAGTAATAGAAAGTTGCAAAAAAGACTGGAGAATGATCCCATGTGATCTTCACTCAGATCTTCTGACCCAATAATAACATCTTACAACACTATAGTATGATTTCACAACCAGGAAACTGACATTGGTATAACACACATATTTTGTTCAAATTTCACCAGTTTGGGGTTATTCTTTCATGTATTTGTGTACATTCACTGCTCTGAATTTTATCACAGGTTGATATTGTAACCACCACCACAGTCAAATAGCAGAGCTATTCCATCTCCACAAAGTTCTCTCTGTTACCCCTTCAAAGCCACTCCATCTCCCTACCTCTCAGGCAACTGTTTCTAACCATTGGTAACTGCTAATATTTTCTTCCATTACTACAATTTTGTCATTTGAACAATGTTTTATAAATAGTGAATAATTTATAATCTTTTGGGATAGGCTTTTTCCACTTAACTTCACTCTTTTGAGACCCAACTCTGTTTTATTTTATTTTTTTTTAAGATTTTATTTATTCATTCATGAGAGAGAGAGAGAGAGAGAGGCAGAGACACAGGCAGAGGGAGGAGCAGGCTCCATGCAGGGAGCCCAACGTGGGACTCGATCCCCGGTCTCCAGGATCAGGCCCTGGGCTGAAGGCGGCACTAAACCGCTGAGCCACCGGGGCTGCCCCCCATCCCTGTTTTAGTGTGTATATATCATTTGTTCTTTAAGGTGGCTGAATAGTATTCCATAGTATTGATAGTAAAATTTGTTAAACCACTTAGTAATTTAAAAACTATATTTTATTTAGATTCAACTAATTAATATATAGTGTATTATTAGTTTCTGAGGTAGAGTTCTGGGATTCATCAGTTGCATATAATGCCCAGTGCTCATTCTATAAAGTGCCTTTCTTAATGCCCATTACCCAGTGACCTCATCCTCCCATCCACCTCCCCTCCAGCAACTCTCAGTTTCTTTCTTATACTTAAGAGTCTCTTATGGTTTGTCTCCCTCTCTGATTTCATCTTATTTTATTTTTCCTTCCTTTCACCTATGATCCTCTATTTTGTTTCTTATATTCCACATGAGTGAAATTGTATGATATTTCTCATATGATTGCAAAACATTGACTTCTTTCACTTAGCATGATACCCTCCAGTTCCATCCACAGCATTGCAAATATAAACCATTTAGTCTTTGAAAGACATTTGGATTCTTTCCAGTTTTCAATCATTATAAATAAAAATTTTATAAACATTACCTTAAGATGATTGTGTGAACATGCATTTTGATTCCTTTGGAATCATTTCCAAGAATGTGATTAGCAGGTTGTTTTAATTTTGATGAAGTCTAATTTATCAATATGTAGTTATGTATATGTATTTTTGTCTAAGCATTTCATAGTTTTGCTTTAAAGTTGTTATCTATTTTGGGGTATATTTTGTATAAGATTTAGGTCAACATAATTTGTTTTTGTCTGAGGACATTAAAAGATTCCAGAATGATTTTTAAAGGTAATCCTTCTTCTATTGAATTAGCTTGGTACCTTCATGAAAAATTAGTTTTAATTTTTGTGAAAGTCTATCTCTGAGTTCTCTATTCTGTTCCATTGCTTTATATGCCTTTTTTCTACCATCAAGGTCACACAATTTTGATTATTATATTTACATGGAAAGTCTTAACATGGCATAGATTGCTTCCCTCCATGTTATTTGACATTATTACATGTACTTTAAGCTATGCTAAGTCCTTTATCTTTTCTAAATATTTTGACATAAACTCATCTATATCTATAAAATATCTTGCTAGAATTTTGTTTTGATTTGCATTACATATAAAACAGTTTGGTAAGAATTGGTATCATTAGCATACTGAGTCTACTAGTCTTTGAACTCTGTGTCCTGCAATTTATTCAGATCTCCTTTGAATTCTTTAATCAGCATATTTTTCAGCATAAAGACCCTGCACATGCTTTCTGAGTTCTGTTCTAAGTATTTCATTATATTTGTCCGATTATAAATGTTATTTTTTAAAATTTTGTTTTCTACAAAATATCTGTGCATTGATCTTGTACCCTGTCATCTTGCTGAACTCACATTCATGGGGGCATTCCTCGAGGTTTTCTACTAGATAACATGCCATTTGCTCTAGGGACAGTCCTACTTCTTCCTTTTCAAGCTGTATTTCTCTTAGGCCATTTCCTTGTGCTTGCTAGGATTTCATCTTTGATCTGTTCTCTGTAACTATGGATGAGTTTGAATTTTAGATTTTTAAAAAACTTAATGTTAGATTGTTGACCCTTTTAAGTCCAATGTCCCTTATTCTACCTAATAATTTTGAGAGACATCCATATTTTTGTGTTTGTGAGTTATTACTTTTTATAGCTGAATCATATTCACTTGCTTGGATATTCCATAATTTGTTTAATCATTCTCAAGTGGAAGGACATTTGAGCTATTTCCAGTGTCTATTATAAGTAAGGCTTCTATGGATGTTCATATACACATACTTTCAATGGAATGTGCTCTTTTTCTTGGGTAAATACATGGCAGTAGAATGCCTAAATATGTTGGATTCTTGTTTAATTTTTCAGACAATGAATATTTTTAAAATATTCATACTATTTTGAGTGCTTGGGGGGCTCAGTCAGTTAAGCATCTGCCTATCTGCTTTCTGTTCAGGTCATGATCTCAGGGTCCTGGGATCAAGTCTAGTATTGGGCTCTCTGCTCAGCAGGGACTCTGCTTCTCCCTCTGCCCTTCCCCCTTGCTTGTCTCTCTCTCTCATAAATAAATAAATAAATAAATAAATAAATAAATAAATAAATAAATAAAATATTTTAAAAAATAAGTATCTATACCATTTTAATTTTCCACCAGCAATGTGTGAAAGTTTTAACTTTTCCACTTACTCACCAACAGCTAGATATTATTCTCGACATATATTGTTCTCACTGACATTTAAAATGAAATTCATTAATGATAATGCTGAACAAGTTTTTATGTTAGTAGCAGTTTTTGATTTTAAATTATTATATTCTATGAAAAATATAATACCTTTATGTATCTACTTAACAAGGAAATACAAATAATTTTTTAAGTGAATGAAATACATGATCAAAATTTATAAATCTTAATATATAGTTTTTCTCTTTTTGGCTTATAGCCTGTGGGTTAATCAAAGACACTCCAATATTTATTATAGGAGTACAATATTGTGTTCTGTTTACTCACAGTTTGTTTTTTCAAATCCATATATTATCCACACTTCACTGTAACTCTATCCAATATATATAATCTAAGAAACAGGGTTTTCTTATATTTATATATGCATAGCTCATACTAAGGTACATAATTTTTCTCAATACTTAAAAAATAAACCAGAAAGGCACTATTAATATTTGTCCTCATATGCCTATACATAAATTTGTATATATATTCTTATGAATTATTTTTAATATAATTTTATTGACTTCAAGAAATTTTATTCTATGAGAGTGGACTCAGAAAATAGTCTTCTCCATAATGTGAAAAAGTTTATTGAATGTTAAAAAATAATAAAAATAAAAATATAAGGGGATTTAGGGAGGGTTATGTAGGAAGTATGTCCAAAAACCACACGAAGTATATAAATTACTACATATCATATCACATGTTCACTGTTTAAATCACAGAATCATCTTTTGTTTTCTCCAGACAGGATCAACAAATCAATGTATTTATTGTATCCAATGTTATCAATGTATCCTAATAGAAATGGAGTATATACTAATTTGAACCAAATTTGTGGAAAGTTGACGAAATGAAAGACAACACCCTCATTTATGATAGAGTAGGCATTGTATGTAAGCATACAAAAACTACTAGACTGTGACTTTTACTCAAAACTTATCTTTGTTTTTCAGAGAGTAACACCATTGGACAAAAACAAGCATTTAAGAATCAAGATCAAGCTGGTAGGAAAAATTTAAAAACATGGAAACATCTATGACAGACTATATGAAACTTAATTCACTAGTTCTATCTGCTGTTAGGCACAATGGATGTATTAAGACAAAATTAGATGCTGTGGTGATTACTGGATTGTTGAAATGCCAAGTGTGTGTAGTTGATAGAGTCTCTAGAGCTCCTATGTAATAGCACTCATGAGGAAAGACTGGGACACAAAAACCTCCCTGTGGAATGGAGATATTTGAGCAAATTCAGATGACTGATGACTTCAAGCTAGTACAATACACTGAACCTCCTTAAAACTATGATCAAGTGTGTTTTTATTTCATTTTAAGATTTTATTTATTTATTCATGAGAGACACACACACACAGGCAGAGACAGAGGGAGATGTAGGCTCCTTGCAAGGAGACTGATGTGGGACTCGATCCCAGGACCCCAGAATCACGACCTGAGCCAAAGGCAGACAGACACTCAACTGCTGAACCACCAGGCATCCCATCAAGTGTGACTTAGGCAACCCATAGAAACCTACATAGGCTAAACAGAAAGAATGTTCTTACTAAAAATCACAGCTATACACATAATACATAGACATTGGAATGTTTATTCTGATAGTTGATAATAACATGAGTCATTTTTACTCTCTTTCTGTACCAAGTATTCTTCTTTACTCCCACACAGCATATCCACACTACTTCCTTGGTGTTATAGCTTATAGTCTCCTAACCCATTCTCCAGTACTAACACAAGCCCCAGTTATTATGCCTATAACTTGTCTCTTTCCCTCAGGAAGGAAAAAATATATTTATTGCTTATGCACAATGTATTCAGAGTACTTTGAAATATGAATAGTACATAGAAGCAAATCTCTAGATATACATCGAACTTATTTATCCTTGCTTTTCCCTCTAAAGAAACATAGAGAAATGTTTAATATTGATTGTTTAATTCATAGGAACCGCATAGTATACAATAAACTTAAGAAAAGGTATTGCATATTTTTTTCCATATCCTATGTAGAGCATACTTTACATCTTTGTTCCTCAAGCTATAGATCAAGGGATTCAGCATGGGGATTATAAGGGTGTAAAATATGGATGCCACTTTATCAGTGTCAAAGGAATGGCTGGACTCAGGTTGCACATACATAAATATCAAAGTCCCATAGAACACTGTGGCCACTGTCAGGTGGGACCCACAGGTGGAAAAAGCCTTGAGCTTACCCTCAGCTGAATTCATCCTGACGATGGCTACCAGGATCAGCAGGTAAGACACAAGAACTATCAGAAGGGATGAAATCACATCAAAAACTGAGAAAATCAAAATCATCAATTCAATTTCATGTGTATTTGAGCAGAGCAAAGATAACAAGGGGAGACAGTCACAGTAGAAATGATTGACAACATTGTAGCCACAGAAGAATGAACTAAAGATCTTTACGGTGACAAAAAGTGAAACAAATATGCTGTAGAGATAAGGGATTGCCACCAGCACCTGACACACCTTCTGTGACATGATGACGGGGTAGAGCAGAGGGTTACAGATGGCCATGTAGCGGTCATAGGACATAGCAGTTAGAATAAAAAGTTCACTAATGATGAAGATCATGTAGAAAGCTCCCTGTGTGGCACATAAATAATAAGAAATTGTGTTTTCTTCCAAAAAAAAACTTACTAACATTTTTGGTCCTATAGTCGTTGAATAACCCAGATCAGTGAAGGCCAGGTGTCTGAGGAAGAAGTACATGGGTGTTTGTAGTCTGGCGTCCACCTTGGTGAGGACGATCATGCCCAGGTTGCCCACCACTGAGATCAAATAGATGATGAGGAAGAGCCCAAATAGTGGAGCCTGCAGCTCAGGTTTGTCTGTGATTCCCATGAGAATGAACTCATTGAGCACCGTTAGATTGTGTTTTGCCATCCAGGTTTGTTGGAAAACCTATTCTGAATTGATAATCAGCATAGTAGATAGCTTTCATGTTATATTATCTGGTCTTGTTTTATCCTGAATACAAGTAAAATAGAAGTGTCAGGAGTCTAGGAGTGAGCTATATGAACATTACAGAAAAATACAGCATTGTTAACATTAAATTATAAACATTTTTTTTCTAGAAAATACACTCACCTCATATAGGGCATTGCTGATAAGATTGTGAGCTTCTAATAAATAACCGGATACCCAAGTACATACATTCTTTTGTCAGAAATCCTGATGTTAAGAAAAACTGTTTTAAGCGAACAGAAGAAACAATGTGAATAATGTTGAGGTGCAATGATGAAAGGCAAAAGAAAAAAAAAAGACTTTATCTTCTGATTTTGCATACGCTAAGCAGAGAGAAGGGCGTTCTCTCACCAGTTTGAGACATCAACTGGGAAAAGCTTCAAATTGCTTTTTTGTAGTTTCTATCTGTTTGATGATCAGATCATTGTTATTTAAAGTTCTACTTTTTGTGAAAATTATCCGTGCTGTCAGATTCCACTGGAAATTGAACATGTTGTACATTGTACCATTACTATAAAACAGGGTACTTAAACGTCTCCTCACCTCCAAATATTGTTTTTCACAACTCAGCACGAGGTGAAATTTCTCCTTTTGCTCATTATTAATTAGAAAAAAAAATACTTTGGGGCACCTGGGTGGCTCAGATGGTTAAGCAGCTGCCTTCCACTCAGGTCATGATCCCAGTGTCCTGGGATCAAGCCCCACATTGGGCTCCCCGCTCTGTGGGGAACCTGCTTCTCCCTCTCTCTCTGCCTACTATTCTCTTTGCTTGTGCTCTCACTCTGTCTGTCAAATAAATAAAATCTTTTTTAAAAAATTTATCTTTATAAGTTGATTTAAATAACCATCACAATGTTTTTGAGAAGGGAATGAGAAGAATCTAGTCACTAAATGAGGTTTTTAGATATTAGACACACACCTGAATAGCAACAGTTTCATAATTCTTTCATACTTTTTGTTTTTTTTATTCCTTACTCTTTAGTTAGGCTTTATGGTCGCTTCGTTTGGTCTGTATTATTTATACGATCAAGTATTTACATGAAACATATATTTACATAAGCAATATGGCCCTGACATTTCAAACATGCTAATAAGCATTACTTGAACAAGTAATGTGAAGAGAAAGGAGAGCACTCTTACTGTGTCATGCATTATCACCAGGAGAATGCAGAAATGAATCAGAAATCCTAATAGTTTTCTATGCCTTGACATGGAATGAAAGTGTTACCTTGCAACTGTCAGCGAAAGTATGTGGATATGGGTATAATACAGGACCACATGAAATATCTGTTTACCTGTGATGAAACCTCTGTCTTGGCTTCCCCACGATGCTTCATGATATGGTGATGTGAGATTAATTTACGGACTCTTGCTCACCCTCTGAGACTCTCCCTGAGGATACGCCAAGCAATTGCTTGATCATCCCTGAGGCATCTGAAAGCTTAAGAGAATGCAAAAGATGGTGTTTATTAATTCTCTAGGACAATTTGTATTCACCAATGAGTTAGATTTTTTTTATTAGTTTGTGTACTACCTTCATACATCTTACTCTTGATTAATTCTTTTTCTCCTTGCTTTGATGGTTAATTTTATGTTTCCACTTGACTAGGCTACGGTGCCCACCTGTTTAGTCAAAAACTAGTTCAGATGTTGTCATAAAGATATTTTTTTACATATGATTAAGATTCAAATTAATGGTCTTTGAGCATAGCCATGTAACTTCTGGAATGTCGGTGGGCCTCATCTAATCAGTTGAAAGCCTTACAAAAGATGAGGTCTCCTAAAGACAAAGAATTAGGCTCCAGGGCAACCCAGGTGGCTCAGCGGTTTAGCACCTGCCTTCGGCCCAGGGCATGATCCTGGAGACCTGGGATCGAGTCCCATGTTGGGCTCCCTGCATGGAGCCTGCTTCTCCCTCTGCCTGTGTCTCTGCCTCTCTCTTTCTCTCTCTCTCTGTGTCTCTCATGAGTAAATAAATAAAATCTAAAAAAAAAAAAAAAAAGCTGATTTAAAAAAAAAAAGAAAAAGAAATTAGGCTCCAGACTGAAATATAGAAAATTTACCTTAGTTTCCCCCTTTTGTACTCAAGACTGGAGTATTAGCTTTTGCAATGCTAAGCTCCTTGTCATTCCCAACAATCATACATATTGATTTCTCAAAATCTCTCCCTCTGTCTCTCAAATCTATTTTATCATGTTATATATAACATGTATATTATTATATTATTATATAATTATATATATTATATATTATATATATTATATATATGTATATTATAGTACATTATATATATGTACTGATAATTTATATTAAAATATTTTACAGATGGTATATATAATATATATTATATTATATATATAATCACTTCATTTTGGTTTTGTTTCTCTGAAGCACCTTTACCAAAACAAACGTATAAGGAAATGGATTATTAATATGCCTTATCTATACACCAAACTGCCAGTATTCCCCAGGTGTACAATGGTCTCCTTAGACAGATGACAAAATGGACTCCTCAGATGACACATAGAGTCATTTTTAAATGCCGTCTCATTGCATTATTCAAATGATTAAATGAGGGGCATCTGGGTGGCTCAGTCAGTGAAGCATCCAACTCTTGGTCTCAGGATCCTGAAATCGAGCCCCTTGGTGGCCCAGTGCTCAGTGCATAGTCTGCTTGTCCCTCTCCCTCTGCTCCTCCCACCCCAATCTCGAATAAATAAATAAAATCTTAAAAAAATAAATGAATAAACTAAAAGTAATAAGATTTTGTGAATATAAGATGCTATGTCTTCTCCTTTTTTTGACTATATAGTGAGAAATTAGTTACTCTTCTCATTTTTTTTTCACAGTAAATTCTCATCATCTATTTTAGGTTTTCCCTTGAATTTTATTTGTCTGTATTAGAGTTCAATATTTCTTGTTTTTCCATTATGCCTAATACCCACTCCAATTCTTTTTTCTCCCTTGTCACCTGCTCTACTGTACTTGACGAATATCTTACAATATTAATATATTCTGCAAAAATATAATATTTTATATGCATATGTTTTGCTATGTTATTTTGCTATAAATTATGTTGTTGCATTTTAAGCCACATTACACGTGATGTTTTCATGCTGTGTTTCTTTTTGCTTCTTTCCTCATTATAGTCAATAATACATAATGAATTTTATGGATCTATTCTTTGTTGGTATTTTCTTGTCTCCAACCTTGGTTATCAGCAGCATGGAGTTCCATGAAAAGCCCTGACTTGCTATGTTAATATGTTGGAAACAAAATTATCCATGGTATACATGTCACATATCTGTCTCTGGATGCGTGTGCATGTGTGCATGTGTTTGTTAATGTGCATATAGATGCACCTACGTGTACGCGTATGACCACATATAAGCACCCACAAGCAGAAAGATTGCTTTGAAGGAGAAAACAATTTTTTAAATTTTTTAAGTTTTCCAGATTGGTTCTACAGTACTAATACCCTCTTTCTGTAGCAAATATATGAGGTTCTTGGATCTTCACTTCTATGATAGGAGCCTGCATTATGTTCTCTCTTGTTAACTAGATAATACTTTTTAAAAATATTTTATTTATTTATTTAGAGGGAGTAAATGATCAGGAAAGAAGCAGAGGTGAGGGAGAGAGATAATCTCATGCAGACCCCATGCTGCATGTAGAGTCTTCATGGGGCTCAATCTCATGACCCTGAGATCATGACCTGAGCTAAAATCAAGAGCTGGTCACTTAACCAATGGAGCCAACCTGACGCCTCTCTTTAGTGGATAATACTTAACATGTTTTCTGTTACTGACTTTTCCCTTGGTTTTAGTTTGATCTCTTGGCATATTTAGTAAAGAAGTAAAACAACTTAAGTAGGTATCATTATAAAATAAGTGCATATATGTAAATAATAAACTGCACACATATAAAGTATAAAATTTGATAGGTTTTGACATATGCATGTGTATATATATATATATATATATATTTCTATGTAATATTTCCATTTTACTTCATCCTACCCCATAATGTCTCAGACAAACTTGGATTTAATTTCTTTAACTTTATTATTATTATTATTATTTTAAAATATTTTATTTATTTATTCATGAGAGACACACTCAGAGAGGCAGAGGCACAGGCAGAGGGAGAAGCAGGCTCCTTGCTCGATGTGAGACTCATTCCTGGTACCCTGGGATCAAGCCCTGAGCTAAAGGCAGATGCTCAACCACTGAGCCACCCAGGAGTCCCAACTTCTCATTATTTTGAAATAGTTATAGAATTATGAGAAGATGGAGCAAAATTAATTAATTAATCATTAAACTAATATTACAATACTTTGCCTGTTCAGGTCACCAGGTTTTCATGTGCTCATTTTTGTGTTTATACACACACACACACACACACACACACAAACAATTTTAATCAGATGTACATATGTGTAATCAGCATAACAATCAACACACAGGCTTATTTCACCACCAAATGGGTCACTTCTCATATGCCGTTCCTTCATAGCCAAATCCTCTTCCTTTCCCTCATTCCCTTGTCTTTAACCTCTATCAATCACTAACCTGTTTTTTATCACCAACTTTTCCAGGTACAGAATTCTCAGTTGGCAGTTCTTTTGTTTCAATATTTTACTGATGTTGCTCCATTGTCTTCTCACCTGCAGAGCTTCTGATCATGAGTTGATATTCTTTGTTCCTTTGTACATAAAACACCTTTGCTTTTTTACTGTTTAATGTTTTGGCTTTGAGAAATTTGATGATGAGGTACCTTTAGGTCATGGTCTTTATGTTTCTTGTATCTGGGGTTTGTTAATCTTGAATCTGAGGTCTTTTAATTTTTATCATGTTTGATTATTTTTCACCTGTATTTTCTTCAAATAATTCTAATGACATTTGACATTATTGTCATTAATGTCTAATGACATTCTTCTTTGGAAAAGCCAGTTGTGAGCATACTTGGCTGCTTGAAACTGCTTGATTATTGTAATTCTTTTATGTTTTTGCTTCTTCCCCCCCCCATTTCATTTTGATACTTTTTATTGCTGTATCTATAGACTCACTAATCTTCTATAATGTTTAATCTCCTGCAAATACAATCTCATTTATCTTTCACCTTGAACATGGTGCTTTTCATCTCTAGAAGTTGAGATTCTTTTTTTATAATTTCTTCCAAGTTCCTAGTTACCTTTTAGAGAATATGATATACAATTCTAATAACCATTTTTGTCCTTTGATATTTCTTTTTTTTAATATTTTATTTATTTATTCATGAGAGACACAGGGAGAGGGGCAGAGACACAGGCAGAGGGAGAAGCAGGCTCCATGCAGGGAGCCTGATGGGACTCGATCCTGGGACTCCAGGATCACGCCCTGAGCTGAAGGCAGATGCTTAACTACTGAGCCACCCAGGTATCTCTGTCTTTTAATATTTCAAACGTGTGCCAGTTCTTGATAAGTTTCCACTGATTGGTTATTTTATTTACTATGGAACATGTATTCCTGCTTCTTTGTATGTATGATAATTATAGGATGTATTTCATTCATTGTGAATTTTTCTTCATGCATATTGGATAAATTTGTATTTTAAAAAATGTCCCTGAAATTTGTTCTAGGATATAATTAGTTGGAAATAGTTTAATCCTTTTGGATGTTGCCTTTATAATTTCTTAGGTTGGACCAGAGTAGTGTGCAATTTAGAGCTAATTATTCCACGTACTGAAAGAAGATCTTCTTGAGTATTCTACCTAAAGCCTTATAAACTATGAGATTTTTTACTCCCTGTTCAATACATTGGCACAATTTCTACCTCTGCTTGAGTTCAGAATACTGTTGCCTTTCATCTTAGATGATTCTTTCTTTTGCCAGGATGATTTCCTCTTGCTTGTGCTAATCTGGTGAATAATTGAGGAGGATTCTCTGTAGAGATCCAGTGTTCTTTCTCTGTACAGCTCTCCTAGTGTAGGCACTCTGTCTTGCAAAATTGAGCTACCATAATCTTACTAGATTCTTGACTTAGTTTTTTCAACTCTCAGGAAGGTGGAACAATCATAGGACTCACCTCATTTGTTCCTGATCCATCAGGAAAATTGTCCTTTGTGGCCTGTTATCAGTGTTGTGACAGCTTGTTTCATATATCTTGTCTCTGTTTTTGTTTGGTTTGGTGCTTTTTTTTTTCTAGTTTTAATGGGAAGTTAAGGTCATATTAATTGAAAGAAGAAAACAGTATTCAGTATATCTTAAGATGAGCCTTGGAACTAGTCTTTCTATTCTTTTTTAATCATTGATTTCCTTTTCTATGCCTCTTTACCCCACGTAAACATGAAGAACTATTAAGATTTTCCTCAAAAATATGGGATCCCTGGGTGGTGCAGTGGTTTAGCGCCTGCCTTTGGCCCAGGGCACGATCCTGGAGACCCGGGATTGAATCCCACGTCGGGCTCCCAGTGCATGGAGCCTGCTTCTCCCTCTGCCTATGTCTCTGCCTCTCTCTCTCTATCATAAATAAATAAAAAAAAATTAAAAAAAAGATTTTCCTCAAAAATATGTTAATAATCTAATCACTTCTATTCTTTGATTGTTCCTGTCTTAGATTAAACCTCTATTGTCTCTCAAATGTATCGTGAGTCTGGCCATACCACCCTGAATGCATCCAATCTTGTCAAATGTATCATGATTAATCCCCTCAGCATTTTCAATTTCCAAACTTAGAATCTGCCATCCATTATTTACACAGCAGTCATAGCTGTGTTTAATCAAAGATAGATCAAATCACTCCTTAGCTGAAAATCCTCTGAAGACTTTTTGATTATTCAGGAAAAAAGACAACTTTTACAATGGCCTTAATAGAGTACTACAGGGTTAAATTCTGTTACAAATTCATCATCTCTCTTTTGTTTCCTAATCACATTTAGGCTCCCACCACCTTTGACTCTGGTGTTCCTCAGCACATGAGTCATTGGGAACTGCTGCAGTGTCATTTCTGTCCCCATGGAACAGGCTTCTGCTAGGTAGCCCCAGAGTCTCACTCAGCAACTCTAGTGTTTGTTTCAATGCCATCTTCACAGAGCGCTCCCTGACAACCTTAATTAAAAGGTGACCCCATCCTGGCTACTTGCTCTAGCCCATTTTCATATTGCTTGATACACTCCATCCCACTTATAGGCCACTTCTCAAGCTGCCTATTTTCTGTAAGCCCCATTTCTGGCTTAAACTTCACAGTATATGTTTATTTCCTTGATTAATTCATTCATATAATATCTATCAGGCATCTTCTTTGTGTGTGACTTTTACTATGCTAGACAGTGATAGATAAGACTGTGAAGAGAATGTACAAGATCCCTAGTTTTATAAAAAATAAGTATTTAGTGGAAAAGACAAATAGGGCACATGAAAGAACATGTAGGAATGGCATTGACTTGGAATTGAAACTAAATTAAGCTAGTATCTGAAGTAGGATAAAGGAACAAATAATCTATTGGTGATTATTCTTATTTGAAATTTAAAATAATGAATATATGTATATTTTATTTCTATGGTTATCATACATTGATTCTTGCCTATCCCCTGGAAACAACAGAACAAGACTACAGCAAAGTTAATTACAGGATATATTGGCTAATATATAATTTATTGTTAGTGTATCCTACAGTGAATTTTAAATAGAACATTTGCAAACATTCTGCAGGTTTTATATAAGGCATTTTTCACCTCTTTTTTTCCTCAAACTGTAGATCATGGGATTCAGCATGAATATAATCAAAGTGTAAAATAAGGAGGCTATTTTATCACTATCAAATGAATGAATTGGTTTGGGCTGCACATACATAAAAAAATGGAGAACCGTAAAATATGACTATCAGTGTCATATGGGATTCACAGGTGGAGAAAGCCTTGTGCCTACCTTCTGCAAAGTTCATCCTGAGGATGGCAATAAGGATCAGCATGTAAAACACAGGGCTATCATAAGAGATGACACTAAATTAAAAGCTGAAAAGATCAGAATTATCAACTTAATTTCATGTGTGCCTGAGCAGAGCAAAGCTATCAATGATAGACTATCACAGGGATCCCTGGGTGGCGCAGCGGTTTGGCGCCTGCCTTTGGTCCAGGGCGCGATCCTGGAGACCCGGGATCGAATCCCACGTCGGGCTCTCGGTGCATGGAGCCTGCTTCTCCCTCTGCCTGTGTCTCTGCCTCTCTCTCTCTCTCTCTGTGACTATCATAAATAAATAAAATAAAATAAAATAAAATAAAAATAAAAATAAATAGACTATCACAGAAGAAATGCCTAAATGACATTATAGTCACCAAACTATGAAAGGGAAATTTTTATAATGATCAGCAAAGACAAAATGATAGATTATGCCACCAGCAACTGACATAATCTATGTGACATAATGACTATGCAGAGCAGAGGATTATAGATGGCCACATAGCAGTCATAGGCCATTGCTGACAAAATGAGAATTTCACTAGTAATAAACATAATGAAAAAAGTGAGTTGGGTAGCACATCAGTTAGAAGAGATGATAGATTGATCTACAACAAGGCTTACTAGCATTTGGGGTCCCACAGCTATTGAACAACCAATATTAGTGAAAGCTAGGTGTCTGAGGAAGATGTACATGGGTGTTTGTGGCCTAGAGTCCACCTTGGTGAGGATGATCAAGCTCAGGTTATCCACCAGTGACACCAGGTAAACAGTGAGGAAGAGTCCAGACAATGGAGCCTGCAGCTCAGGGAGTTCTGTGATTCCCATTTGGATGTGTTCTTTCCACTGTGTTAGATTGTGTTTCTCCATGCAGGCATTTGAGAAACCTATAATGGGAATAGATATAAAAATAATCATTAATTTCATGACATATGACTAAGATGACCATTGTAGTAAGTGATTAAGGACTTAAATCTTGCATTTATGGCCTGTTGCTTTAACTGGCTGTTCCAACACCTGGCAGCTCAATTATCTCTCCTGGCTCAGCTGAGCTCTTTACAGCTTTCTTAGATATGACACCAAAAGTACAAATGACAAAAGTAAAAATACATAACTGGACATAAAAATAATTTAAAATACAAATAAACTTTTGTCCATTAAAGGACACTATCAGAGAATGAAACCATGACTCACACGATGGAGGTGATTGCAAATCATATATCTGGCAAGGCTCTGTTTTATAAGGATTCTTCAACTCAACAGGAAAAAAATCCAATTTAGAGAACAGGCTAAAGACTCGAACAGACACTTCCCACTGAAGATATAAACATGGCCAATAAGCACATGAAGAGATTTTCTTAACAAAACTCCCTTTTCAGAGATTGCTCTTTTTTTTTTTTTTTTTTTTTTTACTATTCAAAGAGTACAAATTTCCTGGATCATAGCAAATGTCTACATTTCACCCAAAATTATAATGAAGACATTTACAAACTTACAACCTATAACCACCCGGAAACTTTAGATACCAAAGCAGATTATTAAAGAGATGGCTAAATCACTGAGGGAGGTACCAGATACTATTGGGGTCCTAAAACCATACTCTTTTTTTGATGGTTCCATAAATGTTATCTTTCCTTCAATTTTATTTTCTAACTGTTGTTGATAGGTGTAAAAATAAAGTTGATTTTTGTAAATTTATATTCGGCAAATTTGCTAAATTCACTTATTATTTCTAATAAATTATATATTTTCCTTATGTGGTTAATTATAACATTAATCAAAAACTAAAAATGGCAGTTTATGACTTCCTACCTGTCTTTACCTCATTTTTTTTATCATGGTTGAACCTGCTATAATATTCAATACATACTGAATATAAATGGGGAAACTGGGTCTCCTAATCTTGGGGGCAATTTCATCAGGGGAAAAGTTTTCAATGATTCAGTTTACACTAATAGTTTTATACATATTTTTAAATGTAATGATATATGCCCATCAGTATAATATCATATGGAATATTATCACTGCCCTAAAATCTTTTGTTCTCCGCTTATTTATCCCCCAATATAGGATTCTTATAAATATTATTTATAACACTGTTTTTGTCTATTCTGCTCAGCTAGGCAAATAGGTGTTAAAAATAGGTATTGAATATTATCATAAATCTATTTTTTTCTTTTAACTTACAATGATGTTAATTTATGTCGTAAGTTTTCAACTGTGAAATCAGCCTTTCATTCTTGCTTACAAGCAGTGCTCCTTAATGGTATCATGTACTCAAAAACAAAATGTGTAACTTATGAAAAGTGCCCATAATAGTACAACTTAGCTTCATTGCTATTTGTATGAGTTGGTGTAATTTTTGGAGAGCATGGTGCCTTTCACTTAATATTTTATCCATTCATCTTCTTTGCCACTCCTCTCCTCCTCTGCTCTTCCTCTTCTTTCTCCCACTTCTTCATGCTCTGCTGTGCAGAATATATTTTTTTGAACGTGCCATTACATATCCATCCATTCCACCCTTGATAAACATTTAACACCTATGATGACTACATCTGCCACAAACATTCTATTACTTATTCTCTAGGGGACATAATTACACGGATATGGAATTGGCACATCATAGAGTATACTCACACTAAAATTTAGTAATTATTCCCTTATTTTCCCAAAGTTTTTATAGCAATGTACTCACCTTTAAACAAGTAAAAGAATTATAATTTTCCACATTCTTATCAACATTTTCAATTATTGTTCAAACAAACTTTTGCATTTCAGCTATCCTGGTAATGTTTGGCGATATCACAGTATACATTCTTCACTTAGATTTATCTAATGAATAATTTTTTGAACACATTTGTGTATTTTTGGCTGTTTTGATATCCTCTTCTGTGAAGAGTTTCTTCAGGTGTCTTCCCTCACCTCTTCCCCTCAACTATTTTTTCCCTCCTAAAAGTTAACCCTCTTGATCATCCTCATTCAAAGAGTTAGGGAATTTGTTGTTTTGTTTTGTTTTACAAATTACTTTGCAAGAGTGTATTTCAAATATGGTTTCTTTGGATTTTTAAACTTTATTATGGTGTATTTTCATTAATACAAGTTTTCATTCTAGATAGAGTACTATTTTTCTATTAGTATCACTATTTTTTGTACCCCATTTAAGGAAACTTTGTTGATCCCAAGTCATGAAAATATTATTTTACTTTACTTTAAGAAACCTTTTGGTTTCAAATTTCACATTCCCATTTGTAACATATTTCAATTAATTTTTACATATAGTGTATAAATGACCAAGTTCCATATTTTATATAGAAACCTAATTGAACTGACCAATTTACTGAGAAAACCTATTTTATTCACTATATTGCAGCAAGGCTCTTGTTTTAAAATAAGTGGAATTAAACATGTGAGTCTATTTTGGACTTTATTTTCATTTTATTGATCTCTCTGTAAATATGTGCACTAATGATACATTTAAAAAATGGGTAGGAAATATCAGAAAGGGAGACAGAACATAAAGACTCCTAACTCTGGGAAACGAACTAGGGGTGGTGGAAGGGGAGGAGGGCGGGGGGTGGAGGTGAATGGGTGACGGGCACTGAGGGGGGCACTTGACGGGATGAGCAATGGGTGTTATTCTGTATGTTGGCAAATTGAACACCAATAAAAAATAAATTTATTATTAAAAAAATAAAAAAATAATAAAAAATCTTATTTCATTAAATGAATTGATATCTGTCATTGGAAGTCCTCTGAAATCTTTCTTCTAAGATATTGCCTGGCTAATCTAGATCTTTTGCGTTTCCAAATAATTTTTTTTAAATTTTTTTTTAAATTTTTATTTATTTATGATAGTCACACACAGAGAGAGAGAGAGAGGCAGAGACATAGGCAGAGGGAGAAGCAGGCTCCATGCACCGAGAGCCCGATGTGGGATTCGATCCCGGGTCTCCAGGATCGCGCCCTGGGCCAAAGGCAGGCGTTAAACTGCTGCGCCACCCAGGGATACCCCAAATAATTTTTGATATCGACTTAAGCACTAAAAAATCCTACTGGGATGCCTGGGTGGCTCAGCGGTTGAGAGTCTGCCTTCAGTTCAGGGCATTATCCCTGGACCAGGGATAGAGTCCTAAACAGGCTTCCTGCAGGGAGCCTGCTTCTCCCTCTGTCTGTGTCTCTGCCTCTCTCTGTGTCTCTCATGAATAAATAAATAAAATCTTAAAAAATATTACTGGAATCTTGATTGTTAACTGCATTGGATCTATAGGAAAATTAGGGAGAACTGGCCTCACCAAATTTATATCTTTCAACCAATTGACATGGTATTTTAACATTTATCTCTCCTTCAATAACTCAGTAATATTGGTTGTAGTGTCTAGCAATGAAGCTTTATTTGCACATCTGTGTAAGATTTCTAGATCTGTCCCAGTAAGGGAAGAAGAGGGCTTTCTCTTACACCTGTCACTAAAATGCAAACTAATATAATTGTTGACCAAACTTACACACATGGTGACATAACTTTTAGCCCCTATGTTAACCACTGTGATTATCAGGGGGAAAAACACTTTTCCTAAGACATTCAGCTGCAAAGGGAGGCAATGTTGGAATCCCCCTCAGTGATGCTGCACCACTCTGGAAAATATGCCTTCAGGCTGTTTGCCATCCCCTAGGGCAGCAACAAATCCTTCCAGTCGCCTCCTTTTGGCCAAAGCAGCCAAAGATTTAAAAGTCTTTGGTTCATAGATGGCTAGATCCACAAGTACTTCCTGTTGAGCTCCACCTGGCACTTAATTAAATGGACAATGAATGCCGGGTACTTCAGGCCATATTCCTGGGAGGCAGCTGTGATTCGATTAATCCAGAGGGTCCGCATATTCCTCTTCTTCAGTCTCCGTGCTTTTGTGCATTTCACAAACGCTCTGGTCACGGCTCTCACCGTCAGCTTGTACTCATTAAAATTTTTCCTAGTTTAGCTTAAAATTTTAATTTTATCTGTTTTTGTTGGTAGATACAAAATAATTGATCTTTAACACGCTGACACTATATCCACTAATCCTGCAAAATTCACTTATTATTTCTAATGTTTCAATGCTGAGTCTTTTGAATTTTTAATGTACATAATTATGGCCCTCGAAGATAATCAACTTTATTTTATGCTTTTCCATGCATATACATGTTCACATATAATAATGTAACAAATTTAAAATGCCACCAACCAAAGGGGGTAGAGTTGAAATGTCATTAAGGCAGATACTGTTCATTACTCATTAATGTATGTATGCTCAGCACAAAAAACATTAAGTGCCATCTTATGTCAGTATGCAGGTATGGAGGGCACTGGTATTTAAATGGTGTTTATCCCACAAAAAATATTTAAGAAAAGACACAAGAAAGCCTTTAAAAGATTACTTAATGGCAGATGTATTAAAACAGACTTCCCTTAAATTGTAACAGAAGTACTTGGCAATGTAAGAACAGATGTCTGAACTTAGGTCTCTGGCAGTAACACTTAAGGACAAATAAAAATTGATACAGGAAGGTTGATCACTACTGGAACACCTATAGTTGAAAATAGGAAAAACATTTCTAGTTTTCCATGACTTCTACACATTACTCCTTTCTAAACCCAACAACATCAACAGTAGTCCATAACCTAATTTATTGTATGTATAGTCTATATTGAACTCTACATAGGCAGTATGTGCAAGTTTTTCCATACTCTATGCAGGGCACCTTTTACCTCTTTGTTCCTTAAGCTGTAGATCATGGGATTCAACATAGGGATTATCAAAGTGTAAAATGCAGAGGCGATTTTATCAGTATCAAAGGAATGACTGGATTTGGGTTGCACGTACATGAAAAATAGAGTAGCATATAATACAACAACCACTGTCAGGTGAGATCCACAGGTGGAGAAGGCCTTGTGCCTGCCCTCTGCAGAGTTCATCCTAAGGATGGCCATAAGGATTAGGATGTAAGACACAAGCACTATGAGAAGGGAGGAAATCAAATTAAATGCTGAAAAGATCAGTATTATCAACTCAATGTCACGTGTGCTTGAACACACCAAAGTTAACAAGGGAAGACTATCACAGTAAAAATGTCTAATGACATTATGTCCACAGAAGGATGACATAAAAATCTTGATGGTGGTTATCAGAGAAAGAAAGGCACTGTAGACATAAGGGATTGCTACTAGCACCCAGCACACTCTTTGTGACATAACAACGGTGTAGAGCAGAGGGTTACAGATGGCCACATAGCGGTCATAGGCCATTGCTGACAGAATGAACAGCTCACTGATGATGAACAAGATGAAGAAAGCCAGCTGGGTAGCGCACCAGTTATAGGGGATTGTATTTTGATCAGCTACAAAATTTACTAACATTTTGGGTGCCACAGCTGATGAGTAGCCAAGATCAATGAAAGCCAGGTGTCTGAGGAAGAAGTACATGGGTGTTTGGAGCCTGGAATCCACCTTGGTGAGGATGATCATGCCCAGGTTGCCCACCACTGAAACTGTGTAGATGATGAGGAAAAGCCCAAAGAAGGGAGCCTGCAGCTCAGGACGGTCGGTGATTCCCATTAGGATGAATTCTGTTAACACTGTTAGATTTTGTCTGTTCATCCAGGTCATTAAGCGAAATTGCTGTGGGAACAACCATCACAAGAGTCATTGGGATTCAGGAGACAACATCTGTGGTCATTTTAGGAGGCAAAGCCATCATGGGTAAGATAGGTCCATTTTTTTAGATGGGTTAATTTAAAATAAGACTCACTTTTGTCACTGAACCTGGAGCCAAATACAGAAGGCATTACAACCTAAGGTATACAGTAGCCTTTTTTTTTTTTTTCTTTTTCTTTTTTGCTGCATGCTGGCTATCATTACCAAGTCAATACAGTCTCTGTATGGTTGGTCTGTCAAGAAGGTATCATTAGAAAGTTTGGTCTTAAGTGGGAATCCTGATATTCTTTTAGACATGTTTTTTACTTAATGCCTGTAATTGGTTAAACATATAATTCTTTATAAGAAATAATAATAAAAGTTATAACCCTCCACTTCTCAACTTGCAATTTCAGTCCCAACATCCAAGTAAAACACGATTAACTCATTTAATAGACTTTGATTTACATTTCTCATTATAACTCTGCATATCTAATGGTATTCCCATTCCATTATCCGTTTGATTTATTAACTTGTGTTATCATTCCATTATGCTTTTATGAGTTGTGAATATTGTTTAATGACTTTTTCTGATGATAGACAATGATTTAGATACCCTGCAAAAGTCCCCAACATGCCCACTGTAATGCACATAAATAAATTTTCTCAATAACATTGTATCTTAATATTTAGCACTTGCCTGCGGTGTTTTCATTTTCTGATTTTTGATATGTTGCACAGAAAGTAAGGCCTGCATCTACAGGTTATTAATATATAAAAAAAGAATATAGCTAACATTCCCACATTTGCTTTGACTTTAGCACTAGTATCTCTGAAATGATGGGTTTAATTTGGTAGTTATATTTTCTAGCACATTTTAAGACCAGGATAAATTATCAGAATGTATTTGTTAATGTATCACCTGAAATCATCCAATAAACTGCTATTTAATTTCAAAGTAGGGGATGCTATCTCGAGTGTCTTTGAGGCTGGCAAATAACATTGCACGAACTACATGAATGAAAGACAATTTAATAGGGAACAAGGGTAAATAGATATGGCATGATTTATTTGATATACCTATCAAATATACCTACTGTTTAAATGTACATGGACAGGACTAATGATTCTCTGATCTAGATGAAGTGAACTGGACATGGCATAAAGAGAAATGGAAGACATTAACTATATTTTAATTTGAATATTACTCTTATACCTTTATTTCACCTTCCATCAAATAAACATGAAATGTTTTGTATTAACACAATTTATTAAAAAATGTACTTTATCTATCTCTGCTTTTCCAACTTCTTTCTCCTTCAGATTGTTTTTAAAGGCAAATGTTCTAAAATTTCAAAGGAAAAAATATCATCCATATTTTTTCTACTAACTATTTCAGAGTGAAAAAATGAGAACTTCACTGTAACTCATCTTAGGTGACAAAATCATGATTTATAAAGAAAGATATAATAATGAAAAAAACCCACAATATATCCACTATATATATATAGTCTCTCTATATATATATAGTCTCTCTCTCTCTCTATTTAAAAATGTATAAGAATTACAGGAAGTTGTCCAAACTGCATTGATCTCATGTTTGGCTTGATGGTTTTATTTTGGAAAATCTATAACTAGAATTCATCACATTGGCAGAATTAATTAGAAAAAAAATATTGAGCATTTAAACATCTATTTAAGGAATTTAGGAATTAATGTCATTAGAATGGACAAAGGCAATAAAAATTAAGGATAAAAGGAATAAGCCATAATCACAGAATGTCTTATAAAAACTAGACAACCCACTCCTAAAAGGTGAAAAGTTAAAATATTTTTGGGAAAAATTGCAGAGGTCCTAAATAAATTGGTAAAAATATTATGTTCCTGGATTGCTCAACTTAGTGTTATAAAAATGTCAATTGTGCTAAAATTAATCTTATGTACATGATGCCTTTGCAATCAAAATCTCACTCAGGAATCTGTAGAATTTAACCCTGAATTAAAAATGTATTTTAAAAATGCAAATTATAAAGAATAACATGGAAACTTTTGAAAAGACCTATGCTACCAGATATAAAACTTAGAAATCTAGAACATGCCTTCTGAATGTCTCTTTTTTTTTTTTTTTTTTTTTTTGATGCAAACACACGAGGGTTTATTTACAAGCTCGAGCTTGGGTCCAAGTGCACCCGACACAGCGGAGCAGGGACTTGGACCCCGAGACTAAGAGGCGTAGCAGCTTTATAGGGGCCAGTGGCCAATGGGATCGTAACACACATAGAAAGTTGCACAGTCATGTCGGTCCGCACGCAGGTGCCCGATTGAATTACACCTTATCCTATAGTATCCATTTGAGCTGGCCTATTACTTTGGTCAGAATTGGCGCGCAGTTTTGTGGGGCACAAAGCAGGGTTACTTTGTTATGAGCCGATTTCAGATTAGGGTGGGCCCAGCGGCTTGACTAGGGTGGGGCAGCGCCTTAAGCAATAAGCAGGTCATGTGGGGGTCATACGGGAGGTGGCAGGTGTAGCACATAATGGAATCAGTCCTGCTCTGCTTGTCCAGGGGTAGGGGATTTTTGTAAAATTTCCTGCGTCCCACACTTGCAGCTCACGCACCCGGGCCACCCTCACCAGGTGGACTCAGCGTGCACACCTTGTGGTGCTGGATCTCTCACACCAGCGTGTGGAGGGCACGCTCCTCGCCCTAGTGAGTAGGGGTTGGGTGAGCATGGGGCTCGGCCTGAAGGCCAGGCAGCACAGGGGACCGAGGAACCGCAGCCCCATCCCCACCCTGACTCCCACACACAGGCAGCCCCAGGGCTCCCCCCGTGGACAGCCGGCTCCTCAGGATCTCCCCCCAGGGCGGCCCCAAGGTCTGGCTCCCTGCTGGAGAGGCATCGTGGAGAAGAGAAGCACACATGTGCGTAAGAGAAGCTGCCACTAGAACTACAGGACGATGGCTCCGACAGCAGAAGTCCATGCGTCAATCTACAGCTGAGCATACTCGACAGACATTCCTTCGCGTACAAGAGAGGCAGGGCCAGTCACGGAGGCGAAAGGGGCCCCATTGTGAGCGGCCTCTGACCCAGCAAGAGCTGCTCAGAGAGGCCAAGATCACAGAAGAGCTCAACTTACGTTCACTGGAGACATACGAGAGGCTCGAGGCTGACAAAAAGAAGCAGGTGCACAAGAAGAGGAAGTGCCCTGGGCCCATAATCACCTATCATTCGGTTACAGTGCCCCTTGTTGGGGAGCCAGGCCCTAAAGAAGAGAATGTGGATGTGGAAGGGCTGGATCCTACTCCCACAGCTTCTGCACTGACTCCCCATGCCGGCACTGGACCGGTTGTCTCTCCACCTCGCTGCTTGCATACTTTCATCATTTTTAGTGATGATGCAACATTTGAGGAATGGTTTTCCCCAAGGCCGGCCCCCAAAGGTCCCTGTTCGGGAGGTCTGCCCCGTGACCCATCGCCCAGCCCTGTACCGGGACCCTGTCACAGACATCCCCTACACCACTGCTCGAGCCTTCAAGATCATCCGTGAGGCCTACAAGAAGTACATCACTGGGATCCCTGGGTGGCGCAGCGGTTTGGCGCCTGCCTTTGGCCCAGGGCGCGGTCCTGGAGACCCGGGATTGAATCCCACGTCGGGCTCCCAGTGTATGGAGCCTGCTTCTCCCTCTGCCTGTGTCTCTGCCTCTCTCTCTCTCTGTGACTATCATAAACAAATAATAAAAATTAAAAAAAAAAAAAAAAAAAAAGAAGTACATCACTGCCCACGGACTGCCTCCCACTGCCTCGGCCCTGGGCCCTGGCCCACCACCTCCCGAGCCTCTCCCTGGTTCTGGGCCACGAGCCTTGTGCCAGAAAATTGTCATCAAATAAGGAGATGTTTAATCCCTAGAAACCTCTTTCCTGCCCTGACTTGGGGCTCTTCATGTTTCCCCTTCTCTCCCTGCTTCTCCCCTTTGTCAGCTCTGAGCTTTGCCCAGCCCTTTTCTATTTCTTTCCCCCCAGTTCCTACTGGTTTTGTGTTTTTTAGTCTAATAAAAGAGAAAGATCTCAAAAAAAAATTGCTTTATTGAGGCAATATGGCATACACCAGTGGAACAGAATAGAGACCTCAGGAAAAGACCCATGAATGTATAGAACTGTAGTGTTTGGATAGAAGTGGCATGCTAGGACAGGCATGCAAAAATGGGCTAGTCAATGTATCTGGAAAAAGTGATTATGCATATAGAGGATAATGAAATTGGATGTTTATTTGATCCATATAAAAATCAGCCCTAGGCTGGTCAAGGACTTAATGTCACAGAAAATATTAAACTTTTTTTTTTTTTTTCGAGAGAGCCTGCATACATAGGGGGGTGGTGGGGGCAGAGAGAGAGAGAGAGAGAGAGAGAGAGAATCTTAAGCAGACTGTACACCCAGTGCAGACTCTGAGATGGGGCTCAATTTCATGACCCGGAGATCATGACTTGAGCTGAAGTTGGAGGCTTAACCAACTGAGCCACCCAGTTGCCTCTAAACTTTTATAACTATAAGACTAGAACCTCTGGTTGCTCTTAAATAAACAGAAATTTCAAAAAAAAAATAGAATAGAAATTCAATATTAGTTAGGCAGATGAAACTACTTCACAAAATTTGCTCTACCCCAAAATCTATTCAAATTAACAAATATTTACAACAAAGCAATTACAAACATCCATTAGCAGCAACCAAACAAATGACAGACCCTAATATCTTAAGCTACAAAAATTATACCCAAAGAAAAGACTATTCCTCAGAAGTTTATACGATTTGGTAAACCTCTTCATACCAACATCCATTTTATTGTGATTTTACAAATGCCTGAAGTTCTTCTGAAACTCACTTAGTGAATATTTATGTGGCCTTCCTATAAACAGTCCTACCCAAGCACTGCCTGGAAAGAAAAGGAAGTTGAGTATCAAACCTCTTATCAGATGGAAGCAGAAGCTCAGAGCTGTTCCAGGACCTGGAGGATGGACATGGAGCCCAACGATGTCCTCTTATGCAAATGAAAACAACCAATATCAATGGAATATTCTGTAACATTTTGATAATAGCCTCAACTGAGGTAAATGGGTTGGTCAAACTGAAAACATTGCAATCTCATTAAAAAGGAAGGAAGGAAAGAGGGAGGGAAGGAGAGAGGAAGATTCTAAGTTGAGCTTGGAAAAATGTTTAGTCCCCTTCGGGAAGTTTTTGTCTAGAATACCAGTATAAATGGAGAAATAATAGCAAATAGAAATGAAGTCCCTTATCACTTTCAAATAACATACTAATACTGGTAAACATATATCATTAATCCAAAAAACCTAGTTATGAAAAGAGATGATTAATATATATGATGTAATGTACAGAGTCTGGCTGTATCTGTGACTGTGCTCGTATCTGTCATTTAAATGGAAGACAGGCATCAAAAACCATCACTCTAGTTAACTTAGTAGTCAATATAATCAGTGCCATCTATTCACCTTAAATGAAGACTGTCTTTTTTGTACTCCCGTGTGATTACTAGCATGGCTGCTGTCAGAAGAATTTATGAGCATCTCCTCTCCTTGAGACACTCCCCTGGGAACTTGAATGCATAATTCTTGGTTATTCCCAAAGCATGTGAGAGCAGGAAATGATGCCATGGGTCTTTGCTAATTATTCAGAGTAACTTTGATTTCCCTATTGAGGAAATGTTTTTGAAGAATTTATTTTTTTTTTATTTATTTAGAAAGAGAGAGAAGGAGCAAAGAGGGGGAGAGGGAGAGGGAGAAGCAGACTTCCCTATGAACAGGGGGCCCCATGAAAGGTTCCATCCCAGGACCTTGCGATCACAACTTGAGCCAAAGGCAGACACTTAACCAACTGAACACCCAAGCGCCCATTTTTATTTAGTTTTTTGTTTTAAGATTTCATTTATTTATTTATTTATGAGAGACACAGAGACACAGGCAGAGACCCAGGCAGAGGGAGAAGCAGGCTCCATGCAGGGAGCCCGATGTGGGACTTGATACTGGATCTCCAGGATCAGGCCCTGGGCTGAAGGTAGCGCTAAGGCGCTGAGCCACCTGGGCTGCCCCATGTTTTTTATATATAAAAATTCACCTGCTTCCCTTGGTTGTTATTTTTATTGTATTCACTTGACTATCTAGATTTGAATAGTTTTCCTCAGACATATGCTTTAATCATCTATAAATTACATAAACTTTCAGCATTTCCCACAATGGCTTCTTCCATGTTTCACATCTGAAGATAAAGACAAAACTATTTATATATGACCTATAGTATGTTAAAAGTTTAGAAGGAATAAAAATTATGAATATATGTGTGAAGTTATTTATGTTTGGTTTTGTAACCTAAGGAACTAAACTTGGTTAATGACACATGATTCTACATCCCGTGTGCATTCTCATCCTAATTCCTATCCCTGCATCAGTTTTCTTTTTTTTTTTTTAATATTTTATTTATTTATTCATGACAGAGAGAGAGAGAGAGGCAGAGATACAGGCAGATGGAGAAGCAAGCTCCATGCAGGGAGCCCAATGTGGGACTCGATCCAGGGTCTCCAGGATCAGGCCCTGGGCCAAAGGTAGCACTAAACCGCTGGGCTACCCAGGTGGTCCCAGTTTTCTTTCCCTATATCGGTATCTCCTCCACAAAAGTTGATATATGTTCTTAAAAAGAAATTCAAATTCATGGGATGTCTAAGTGGTTCAATCAGTTAAGTGTCTGACTTTTAGTTTTAGCTCAGGTCACGATCTCAGGGTCCTGAGATCGAGCCTTGCATTGGGCTCTGTGCTCAATGTGAAGTCTGCTTCTCCCTCTCCCGCTGCCCCTCCTCCTCACACACACTCTCTCTCTCTCAAACTCAACATTAATTAAACAAATCTTTTTTAGAAAAGAAATGCAGCTTTATAAATGTATATTTTAAAGAGCACACACAGGTTATATAGCTTATTTTGATACTTCAAGCTTCTCATTCAGCTATGTTTTTGAATTTTATTCATTTTCTACATATACACTAATATTTTACTGGCCTCTGTTTAATGAAATGGCCACAATCTGATTCTACCCTCATTTACTATCGATTTGCTCTAATACTAAGATGCAGTTAGTTATCAACTTTCGACTTCTACATGTATGACCACGATGAACAATTTTGTGTGTGTGGTCCCCCACTGACCCATAAAGGAACATGTCTGAAATATCTCCTGAGGCTCTGTTTTGGGATAAAGAGAGCATATTTAATTTACTTAAATAAGGATGGATCTATTCCAAGATTTATTTTTATTCATATACACTCCACCATCAGTACACAGCATTTCATACTGTGGACATTGAACTTATTAATATGTACCACTTGAACAAATGGTAAAGTTTGCAGCAAATAATTCAATCAGATTTAACTTTATAGAGCACAAATTGTTTTGCTTGATTTAATACATTATTTTTTTTAAAAGAACCCAAATATTTGTTAAGATTTGAAATGGAAAAGTGCACTATAATCCATGTCAACAGCAAAGTTCAGAAATTATAATCGAGACACATACACATTAATTTTAATATAATGTTACCATTTGAATGCCTATCACAATGCTAATGCTGATAAAGTAGTTGTTAAAATGACAAAAACACACCTCGTAGAGACAGGGGATGTCAACCTCCAAATCATGTTTCTTCCTCTGGGCACCTGGCTGGTTGACTTCTCATCCTCCTGGCAGGTGTGCAGAAGTAGCTGAACTGCAGCCTGACTCATCTGTAGTGACACAGCCCATCCTATGTGCAGTCATTCTTCACCCCTGCTGTGCACTGATCCTAAGAAACCCCTCCAGTTCCCAAAGCATGAAATGCAGATAGAATGCTGAAAAATTGTGAGAGAGGAACTAAACAGAGAGAGAAGTGATTACAGTATGAGATTCTATAGCTGTATAAGGAAGTGTTAGTTTGCACCTATATTGACTATTCGTTGATCTCAAGGCAATATTTTAAGCATTCTTATTTTATCATGGAAGTTTTTACTTATATATTTCATAAGAGTTTTAAATTGATATAATAGAATCTTCTGAGTCCATGTCTTATATTAATCACTTTATGATTGTGTAGATATTAATAATCTTTATCATTCAGTAATCTATTATTTTTTTAATACAAATTTTAGTGTTTTTAAAAATCATAACTTACTTCTTGTGATGACTATAGCTCAAATTATTTTGTGGCTTGATATTAAGAAGTAGATATTTTGATATTTACATTTTAAGTTAACCCAAAGTCACGGACATTTTGTGAGATGAGGTAAGAGTTTGTTATCAAAGCTGTTTTGCCATAAGAAGTCCCCAACCTAGATCATGGTTGTTGCTTGTGAAAGTACCTTTATGGGATATCCGAGTGGCTCAGTGGTTGAGTGTCTGCCTTTGACTCAGGGTGTGATCCCAGTTTGGGGATCAAGTCCTACATCCAACTCCCTGTGAAGAGCCTGCTTCTCCCTCTGCCTATGTCCCTGCCTCTCTTTGTGTCTCTCATAAATAAATAAATAAATAAATAATTTTTTTTTAAAAAAGTACCTTTTATATTGAAAGAGTCAAACCAATTCTGGACAGGTGCATAAAAAGAGAGTAGCAATTAGAGGCATAATTTATGGAAAGGTCTTAAGCTTTACATGTAATAGTTCTGTTTAATACAAGGAAAAATATACTACAGACTTTAAATGAGACACAGATAGAAAAGGAGAGAGAGAGAGAATGAGTAGGAGAAAGAACCAGTATTAGGTTAAGAACCAATATATATGAGGGATATAAGAAGGATAATGGAGAATTATTCTGTGGTATAGTAGTTAAGTTTCTCTAAGTATGAGGAGACATGACCTATCACAGAAATCTCTAGATTGTCTGCTGTTACCATATCTGCAGTAATTTCTACTTCGTTTTTGAATTGTTTCTTTGAAAGGAATTTTTTCTTTCCATGGAGATGGCTTGTGGAAATAGCCATTTTGAAAACAGAGATGATAGATGTGACTCATGACTTGGAGATAACTGGTGAAGCCTTATGGAAATGCAGGGAGATGGCATTAGCAGCTCAAACCAAACTTATCTAGACCTTAAGGGACAAGAAAATCTCCATTGGAAGCCTTACAATTCCTCTGTTTAACTTTTTTAAAAGAATGTATTTATTTACTTATTTATTTGAGAAAGAGAGAGAGAGAGAGATTGCATGCATGAACCAGGGGAGGGACAGACAGAGAGGGAGAGACTCTCAAGCTGACTTCATGCTGAGCACTGAGTCTGCATCAGCAGGACTCCATCACAGGACCCTGGGCTGAAATCAAGAGTCCGAAGTATAACCCATTGAGTCACCCAGATGCCCCCCTAATTTAAATTTTGAATTAAAACAAAATCAGGATTATGTGAATTTCTGTTATCTTTTTTTTTTTTTTATTGGTGTTCAATTTACTAACATACAAAATAACACCCAGTGCCCGTCACCCATTCACTCCCACCCCCCGCCCTCCTCCCCTTCCACCACCCCTAGTTCGTTTCCCAGAGTTAGCAGTCTTTACGTTCTGTCTCCCTTTCTGATATTTCCCACACATTTCTTCTGTTATCTTTTAGATTATTGATATAGTGGAAAACATTTAATACTAGACATATTTCTTGGGACATAAATAAAATATTGGAACTTATGATCATGGTGCTTTGAAACAAAATGAGCTGCTGTGAAAATAGTCCTTCAGTAAGTTTTTGGGTCAAAATTTATGAGATGGATTTACTATGCTGAATTTGAGAAACTTGGATGGTTTTTCTTATTTTTGTGGTCTTGAAAGAATTCAGTGAGTGCCACCCAAGGTTTACACGCTTGGAATGCTTTCTGCATAGAACATCCCTATATACAGAGCAGGGTCAAAACTACCATTTCTTTGGCAGCTGCAGGAAGGGCTCTCTGATGCTGTTTGAAGTGTGTCCTAACTCTCACAGGTGCTGTCAGACCTTGTTTGGGACTATGTCTTGCATCTTCCCTCTCCCCTCATCACTAGGGGGATTTTGTTGTCACTGTCTGGACACAAATGCCATGGAACCTGCAGAACAATTAGGTAGGGGTAAGCTGGAAATACAGGTGACTTAGCATCTCACAGGATGTGAACTTTGACCAATTGGAGATCAATGTTGCCACATAAATTATTTTCCCTACCTTACTTTAAAGAAAAGTGGTACTGGGCTGATGTGCCTGCCTGGTTGGTTGAATGTGTGGATTCGTCATTTCTGATAAATGTGTACATGTGATATGTGAGTGTGTGTGTGCACATGTGTGCTTATATTTTGGAAACTTTGAACTGAATGCTTTTTGCTAATCATTCAAAGAGAACTTTTTGTATAGTTTGTTTAGTAGCTAACTATTATTAAAAGGGTAAAAAGTGTAAGCTTTTGAGAGACTATCCCATTGAGTACTAGTGAATGAGGCATGCAAGATTTTAGGTTGCCCAGTTTCATAAAATATATACATATAGATATTTGAATCAGAAAATGGGTCCCTTATCCTACCAAAGATGTCCAGAACCGAGAATCTGGTGCCTTTCATGGAAAAAGATTTTCAGATGTGATTAAGGTAAGGAACTCCAGATGGGGAGTGTCTCCTGGATTATATAGGCAAGACCAATGTAATCCCAAGAAGTAAAGGGAAGTGAGAAAGAGTCAGAGGAGATGTGGCAGTGCAAGTAGAGGTCAGAGTTATGGGATCACTGTTTGGAAGGGGATGCCAAGTAAGGGATGAGGGCTGCCTCTACAAACTGGAAGAGGAAAAGAAACAGATTCTTCCATGGCAGTCCAAGAAGGAACACAGCCTGCTGACATCTTGATTTTAGCCTAATGAGACTTATTTTGAACTTCTGACCTCCAGAACTGTGAATGATAAGTTTCTGTGTTTCACGTTACTGAGTCAGTGGCAATTTGTTATCATAGCACTGGAAAACTAATACAGGTGAAAATATAATTATTTTTACAAAATACATATATTTAAACCAAGTTAAAAGGTGGAAAACACTACCATTTTTATTCTTGACTTTAATCCATTTAATAAAATACATAGGATTGGTAGAAGTACAAATGTGAGTTTAGCCTTCTTGCTCCAATTCTGTTCACTGAACTATACTTAAAAAAATGGATTTGTGCTAAGAAATATGTTTTCCCAATTGTACATATGTAGGCTGGTGTAGACAAATAGAGCCCATAAGGAAAATCAGACAGGAAAACAAAATAAATGATCTATATTATACACTTTTATATTTATAAAGAATAAAACTTAAAAATCTTAAAGGCTAATGCTACCAAGATATTGTCAAATTTATGTGTGGAGACCAAGAATCTCCACCATACAGTGTGACTCTTCTGTTTTCAACAAGCTATTTTGCTTATTTACAACTAATTATGGAATTAGCTAATGAAACTGAGTGCCACAGTTCCTGTATTTACATTATTTCTGACTTACCTGAAAAGATCATAAATCTAATTTATTTCCAGGCATTGCCTTACCTCGAATGCCATGCCCCATACCACTTAGTAGATATTATATTTAGTAGTATTTTGCATGCACAGAATGACCAGGTTACAATAGCAAGCGTTAAGATTTTCTCATTGAAATCCATTGCATACTTAAATATTTATACCTCTGCATTTAACAGAGATTAGTTTTTCAGGAGCAAATAAAACTCTTAAATGAAGACAATTGTAATTTTTAAATTTACATTAATTTGAAAGACTGGCAAGGGCTCTTTAGGAATCTCTTGAATGCATCCTTCACATCCTTGTTCCTTAGGCTGTAAATGAGGGGATTCAGCATTGGTATCACGAGAGTGTAGAAGACAGAGGCCATTTTATCAGTATCTAATGAGTGGTTGGTCCTTGGTTGCAAATACATAAAGAGAATGGTCCCATAGAAAACAGTGACAGCCATCATGTGGGAGGCACAGGTGGAAAAGGCTTTTCTTCGGCCCTCTGAGGAACGTATCCTCAAAATGGCAAGGACAATGTGGAAGTAGGAGGTTAGAACAATAATCATGGAGAAAAACAAATTGGTCCCAGCAGAGGTAAACACCGCTGTTTCTGGAATGTAGGTATCAGAACAGGACAATGCCAACAAAGGGACAGTATCACAGTAAAAATGGTTGATGACATTGGAAGAGCAGTATGACACAGAGAACACACAGCAGGAGACGGTCAGTGCTGTGGTCAGACTGTAGAGGTATGTGAGGGACACCAGCAGAAGGCAGATCTGCGGAGATACCACCACCATGTAGAGCAGGGGGTTGCAAATAGCCACGTAGCGGTCGTAGGCCATTGCAGCCAGCATGAAAATCTCCCCCACGATAAAAACTAAGAAGCCACCCAGCTGGGCTGCACATCCATAGTAGGATATGGTTTTCTTTGAAGCCAAGAAGTTGACCAGCATCTTAGGGGCAATGACAGTAGAATCGCCAAGATTGATGATAGCCAAGTGCCTGAGGAAGAAGTACATGGGCGTTTGAAGCTGCGAGTCAACACTGGTGAGGGTGATGATGCCCAGGTTCCCTGCCACGGTGAGCCCATAGATCACCAGGAAAACAAAGAAGAGTGGCATCTGGAGGTCTGGGCGGTCTGAGACTCCCCTGAGAATGAACTCAGTCAGGTGGGTCAGGTTCCCTGAGGCCATTTAATTTGTTCTTCTCATCTTTTAATGGAGAAAATGGAAGGAGGTTAATAGATGGTCAAGTTAATTTTTTTCTGGTTCATGCTGGATAGTAGACTGTTTCTTTTAAATGGGACAATTTTTGTTCACATGTGGAAGTGTCAGAATTTAATTGTATTTCTCACAATCTTTTGCAAAATTCAGAAATAGAAACTTTCTAGAGACCAATTTTAGGTTGTTAGAACTGTTGTGCCAAGCTCTTCATTTTTCAACTGTTTTAGATATAATCTATATAACTTGAGTATCTATTAATCTATTATATTACATGTAGTGGTGTTTATTTACACACATTAGCATACTAATTATACTATACATGAATACGTATTTACATATGTACCCGTCTCTGTGTCTGCTTCCAGTGATAAGATAGCTGTGTAACAGAAGTTGATGAGCCAGAGGGACTTCCAGTATCTTTGCCTTTTCCTTGGCTGCCTCTGGCTTTTCCTTTAGCCCATACCTTGTCATCATCCTGGGGAATTTTGTATTTCTGTGGGAAAGATACTTTGAGTATGCTGGATTTTTCCTTGTCAGTTTTGCCACACCTCAATAACCTTCTGATTCAGCTGCCCACCACCAGACCATACCTCAGTAATCTTCCTTCTCAGTGTTATTCAGAAACGGATTTATTTAAAGGAAGACAATTCTTTAGCCAAATACACTACTCCTTTCTGTCACTCTGCTATCTGCTCAGATGCTTTTCTATTATCATGGTCTGGCAGTCCTCTCTCTTTTTCCATCTTCCCATACCCTTTCCTTTAAATTCTTCAAAACCTGTTTTGAAGTTTTAAAAAGTATTACTTTTTAAAGTAATAAAGTTTGATTTACTCAAGTGTGATTACTTTGTTTTCCTTGTACAGAGAAATGAATATAGAAAAGTGCTAACATTATCCATTATGTGCTGTACTCTATGCCCAGAATAATGCAGATTATTTCAAAATAATAATGTCGTTATTTTCCAGAGTGTCCTAGAAGACATATGGAATTATTTCTATGTCTGATAGGACAGTTGAGGCTCAATGAGATTAAATCATGGAAACAATCTGTGTGCAACATTGTTTAATGTTATGGTTTTATGGTTTTGCTTAATATGTTTTGTTTGCTTGTCTGATTTGAATACATAAATCTCCTTCTACGTGGAGTTCATAGCCAGGATGAGTACTAAGTGAAATTATTGGGTTTACCTACCTGTCCCAGAGATCTGTTGAGTCTCACTGCAAAGGTTCTGCAGGAGGCACGCCAAAGAGGTTTACAAGTGTCTGATGTCCCTGAAGGCCCACACACTGAAATAAGCTTCTTTACGGATTAAGTCCCTACACAGGAAAACAGGAATTCCCAGAGAAAACTTCTGATTCCCCAGGGAAAGAAGCCAACTATTGAAGTCTCCACACAATTACACTCGCAGAGTGAAAATGTCAAGAGAGCCTAGGGATGTGCTTAGATGATTCTACTGAGTATCAATCATGTGCAATGATTCCAACCTCTGTGTGTTTGTTTCTTTTGAATTGTCCTCCTGTAATGGTTGAGAGGTGTGGCTGCTGGCCCTGGAGTGGAGAAAATCCAACTCTTAGAAAGCACACGATTCTGGCCCCAATGTTCCATTTTAATATGAATACTGGGAATAGAACTGAAAGCAAAGCTTCTATTCTCATGTCAAAAACAAGCCCTAATGTACCTGTCATGAAATACAGATGACATACACCATAAATTCAAAATGTGCACGGTTTTAAGAAAACTAAAAGTCAGTTATTTTAGAGCCTTTTAGAAGGCACCCATCATATGCCTGATCCTATTGCTGTTTTTTAATTAAGATTGTGTGATTGAAAATATATTTTTCATATAATCTTGTGATCTTTCCTCATGCATGTATAAATCTTGTAATTAAATATTGATAACAATTTTATTTTACTTGTGTGGTATTTTCTAGTCTGTAAACTTTATAAGAGTAAAGGATATATCTAAATAGTTTTCCTAAAAAAATAAAATTAAAAAAAATAAATAAATAGTTTTCCTTTGTAGTAATAACTTCTGAAATACTCAGGAAAGAGTAGGCGTTCAAAAATATTTGCTGAAAAAAATATTTGCTGACTCTCTGTAGGAATGAATGATGGAGTTAAGAACAAGTGAGTATAATATCTATCTTTAAATTTTGAAATAAAATATGAGTTTAGTCTTCAGCTCTATCATTTATCTTTACTATGGTTTTAAGTTTGATGAAGAAGTATTGACCACTTATTCTCTAGAATATTCACTACTTTAGAGCAGGACGCACTGTTCCTTCTCATCTTGGTGTTCCTAATATCAAACTAGGGTGTGGCACATTCTGGACTTTATGTTTTGAAATAACAAAGTGTGGGTCATAAAGAGGAAATACTAAGATTTTTATACACCTTATGTTACCCGTGAAAATGAATTGAAATCCTTGAGGTCCTTTCGAGATCCCAAGATTCCACAGGAAGTTTGTATTGTTGCTTCCTCTGTAATATCATTTGTAGATTGTCTGTATGTGGCTAAAGTTCACTTGTACCCTGTTCAATCAACAGGACTTTATTCCCTGATGAGCTCTGCTAACTTCCCCATCTATTTAGCATTCCAACAAAATTTAAAAAAATAAAAGTACTACTTTTACAGTTTCCATTCTCATTGATGCTTTATATAAGAGTTTGATCTCTCATTTAAAGCTTATTGTTTATTGCACAGGACGTATTGTCCATTTCTGAGGTTGTGAGTATGACACAAAATAAACTTACTTTGATTAAGCATATAAATTCTAAGACACAACAGTACCATCCCAGATGACAAAACTACACTTTTCAAAGTATTTGTAAGAAACACACACATGTCACCTACATATACATACACACACAAGATATGTGCAGGAAAAGATATTACAGACAATGTAATATTTCCATGCTCTACCTGAAAGAATAGTTCTCTCTTACATAATTCATTATTTTAAATTTGTAAATTAATTATACATAAGCTGAATATGCATTAATCCATTTCCCCCATTCCCTCTACCTCATGTAGTTAATAGTTATATATGACCTTTTTGGTTTTTCCAAATCTATTGATTTTTATTGTGATAAGAAACATATCATGAGATCAATACCCTTGACCAATATTTAAGTATATAATACAGTAATGATGATTATAGCACAATATTTTATAACAAATCTCTACAACTCAATCATCTTGCAGAAGTGAAGCTTCCTACCAATTGAATACAATTGACTTTAATGGACACATTAGCCAGCTTTGTTTTGTTTTGTTTTTTTAGAAAGAAGGGTAAGAGAGAGATGGAAAGAAATATTTATTCCCCCCCCCATGATTATTTATTTATTTATTTATTTATTTATTTATTTACTCATGAGAGACACAGAGAGAGGCAACATAGGCAGAGGGAGAAGCAGGATCCTGCAGCGAGCACAAAACAGGACTCAATCCCAGAACCCCGGGATCACAACCTGAGCCAAGGCAGACACTCAAACACTGAGCTACCCAGGTGTCCCACAGTCCCACATTAGCCACATTAGCCATTTGATTGACTTTCACCATGGAATGCCTTTTTCTTGTAAATTTGAATCTCCTTTTTACCCTTTCATCCTTCTATTAATCCTGGTCTGATCCCATCTCATTATCTGTTTTGGCACATTTAAATCTTATCTACACTGTGCCATTCATATGCAGGTTTTTACTGGTTGCCTATTTATGAATTTACCTCAATAAATGACATAATTTTGCAGGTATTTAAATTAATGTATATTATATGCCAAATGTCTCTTTCTGCAAGTTGACTTAGAAATAGGACAGGTACAGATGCCTGGGAGGCTCAGTGGTTGAGCATCTGCCTTTGGCTCAGCGCATGGTCCCAGGGTCCTGACATTGAATCTCACATTGGGCTCCCTACAGGGAACCAGCTTCTCCCTCTGCCTATGTCTCTGCCTCTCTCTGTGTCTGTCATGAATAAATAAATAAAATCTTTAAAAAAAAAAAAGTAGGACAGATGTAGAAGTCAATCTCTAAATATTTACTGAATTCATCTAGTTTTGCTTTTCCTTTGAAGGAATACATAACAAAGTTTAATGCTGATAGGAACCACATGTTATGATCAATTAAGAGAAGATATTGCATAATTTCTCCCACATCCTTTGTCCTGAATATTTGACATTTTGTTCTTCAAGCTATGGATCAAGGGATTCAGTGTGGGTATTAGAAGGGTCAAAATAGGGACACCACTTTCAATATCAAAGGAATGACTGGACTTGGGTTGCACATACATAAATATCAAAGTCCCATAGGACACTGTGGCCACTCTCAGGTGAGACCCATAGGTGGGAAAAGCCTTGTGTCTACCCTCTGGTGAGTTCAACCTATGATGGCTAGCAGGATCACCAGGTAAGACACAGAACTATGAGAAGGAGAAAAAATCCAATTAAAAACTGAGAAAATAAAAAAATCATCAATTCAATGTTAGGCATATTTGAGCAGAGCAAAGATAACAAGGGGAGACTGTCATAGTCTAAATGACTGATGATATTGTGGCCACAGAAGCATATGTATTTCTTTTGTCTGCCTTTGTCAGGTGATGTGTTGTTATAGGTAGTTCTAGATTGCTCATTCTCATGTCTGTGGACAGATCCATTTTATGAATACATCACAAATTAGTTATTCATTGTGCTCTGATAAAATGTTAGAATTGGTCTCAATTTGTAGTTTTATGACTAGGGATATAAATATTCCATTTCATCTGATTTTGGTGAGCATGAAGCTTACTTTTTCACATCGTTGGGCTATAAAAAATTAAATTTGGATTTTTGTAATGTATTCATGAAAGAGAATTATTTAGACATTATAAAAAATATTGCCCTGATACACAGACACATTTCCTGAAAATGGTAGTTAAAAACAGCTACTCCCACAGCCTTCATATCCACACTACTATTTAATCGAGATCAGTTTAATCTTGGATGTATTTCTATTTGGGTATATCCTTCATACTGAAATTTTTGAGTAGTAAGATATACATATCATCATTAATAAATACTACCTGATGAGTTTGCAGTGTTTATATTGATGTGCACTCCTATTAGAAGTGCAAATACTTATGGTTGCTTAATATCCTTGTCTACATTCAGTATTTTCCATCATTTTCTTTCTTGCCTGTGAAAATGTGCATGGCATCATTGTGGTTTTAGTTTGTATTATTCTAATGTGGAATGCAGTTGAAAGCCTTATATTTCTTTAATGGCAATTTAGATATTTTCTTTGAAATATGATTGTTAATAATATCATTTGTCACCTTTGTATTGTATTTCATATAAATTCTTTATGGATTTGTAAGAGGTACATTTATGTTTGGAATATGAGTCCCTTCTCAGCTCTTTGTCTGATTCTGTAGGTATGATAAAAGTATCCTCTTCCACTATGAGAGTTTATTTTTATCATAATTAATTTTTTAAGATTTTATTTATTTATTCATGAGAGACAGAGAGAGAGGCTGAGGCATAGGCAGAAGGAGAAGCAGGTTTCAAGTGGGGAGCCCGATGTGGGACTCGATCCCAGGGCCCTTAGGGTCACAAGCTGAGCCAAAGGGAGATTTTCAACCACTGAGCCACCCAGGTACCCTTCACATTATTAATTTTAGCCAACAGAATTTCTTAAGATAGTTCAATTGATCATTTTAAATCTTAGATAGCTATTGGTTTTTGTATTCTGTTTAAAATGATGTACATGTTTAATATCACAAATATGTCCCACTATGTTTCCTTTTAAACGCTGTTTGCATTTCACAGTTAGATCTTTAATCCAAGTAGAAGTGAGTCTGCATAGGGTCTGGTTACAAGTCCAGATTCTTTTCCTCTCTCCCCCAAATGAATATACAAATTACCTAATAGCATCTATTGAAAAAGATCATTCTTTCTCATTTAGAAAACAGTGATGAATCTATCATAAGTTAGGTCACAATCTATGCATGGATCTGTTTCTAATGTCACTCTTGTATTCCATTGATCAATTAGTCTGATTTCTGGAAAAGACTTTCTTTCTTTCTTTTATTGGAGTATAGTTGACACACAATGTCACATTCATTTCAGAAATCCAACACAGTTAATGAACATGTATATACATTCTATTGTACTCACTGCAAGGGTGGCTACCACCTGTCACCATGCCGTGCTATTACAATACTATTGACTGTATTTCCTATGCTGTACCTTATGCCCCATAACTTACTCATTCCATAACTGGAAGTTTGTGTCTTCCCCTCCCCCTTCCCATTTATCTCATACCCATTTATCCCTGCCCTCTGGCAAGTATCAGTTTGTTGTTGGTATTTATGGGTCTGTTTCTGCTTTTTGTTGGTTTATTTGTTTTGTTTTTAGATTTCTTAAGTGAATTCAAAATGTATTTCTATTTGTCTGATTTGTTTCTCTCAGTATAATACCCTCTATGTCCATCCGTGTCATCACAAATGGCAAGATCTCATCCTTTCTTTTTAAAAAACTTTTGTATATTCTTTTATTGGAGTTCGATTTGCCAACATATACTATAGCACCCAGTGCTTATCCTATCAAGTGCCCCCCTTAGTGCCTGTCACCCAGTCACCCCATCCCCCTGCTCAACTCCTCTTTCACTATCCCTTGTTCATTTCCCAGAGTTAGGAGTCTCTCATGTTTTGCCACCCTCTCTGATTTTTCCCACTCAATTTCAGTCCTTTCTGCTGATCCATTTCACTATTTTTTTTATATTCCCTGTATGAGTGAAACACAAAAGCATAAGATACCTATGAATAAACCTAACCAAAGAGATAAAGGATCTATCCCCTAAACACTACAGAACACTTATGAAAGGAATTGAGGAAGACACAAAGAAATGGAAAAATATTCCATGCTCATGGATTGGGAGAATTAATATTGTGAAAATGTCAATGTTACCCAGGACAATTTACACGTTCAATGCAATCCCTATCAAAATACCACGGACTTTCTTCAGAGAGTTGGAACAAATCATATTAAGATTTGTGTGGAGTCAGAAAAGACCCCAAATAGCCAGGGAAATATTAAAAAGAAAACCATAGCTGAGGGCATCACAGTGCCAGATTTCAAGTTGTACTACAAAGCTTTGATCATCAAGACAGTGTGGCACTGGCACAAAAACAGACACATAGATCAATGGAACAGAATAAAGAATCCAGAAATGGGCCCTCAACTCTATGGTCAACTAATATTCCACAAAGCAGGAAAGACTATGCACTGGAAAAAGTCTCTTCAATAAATGCTGCCATGTGGACAGCCACATGCAGAAGAATGAAACTAGACCATTCTCTTACACTATACACAAAGATAAACTCAAAATGGATGAAAGATCTAAATGTGAGACAAGATTCCTTCAAAATCCTAGAGGAGAGCAAGGCAACACCCTTTATGAACTTGGCCACAGCAACTTCTTGCAAGATACATCTATGAAGGCAAGGGAAACAAAAGCAAAAATGAATTATAGGGACTTCATCAAGATAAAAAGTTTCTGCACAGCAAAATAGTCAACAAAACTTAAAGACAACCTACAGAATGGGAGAAGATATTTGCAAATGACCTATCAGATAAAGGGCTAGTATCCAAGGTCTATAAAGAACTTCTTAAACTCAACAGCAAAGAAACAAACAATCCAATCATGCAACGGGCAAAAGACATGAACAGAAATTTCACCAAAGAAGACCTACGCATGGCCAACAATCCCATGAGAAAATGCTCTGAATCACAGGCCATCAGAGAAATACAAATCAAAGCCACAATGAGATACCACCTCACACCAGTGAGAATGGGGAAAATTAACAAAACAGGAAACAACAAATGTTGGAGAGGATGTGGAGACAGGGGAACCCTCTCGCACTGTTGGTGGGAATGTGAACTGGTACCACCACTCTGGAAAACTGTGTGGAGGTTCCTCAAAGAGTTAAAAATAGAACTGCCTTATGACCCAGCAATTGCACTGCCGGGGATTTACCACAAAGATACAGATGCAGTGAAAGACCGAGACACCTGCACTCCAATATTTATAGCAGCAATGTCCACAGTAGTGAAACTGTGGAAGTAGCCTCAGTTTCCATTGAAAGATGAATGGATAAAGAAGATGTGTAGATAGATGATAGATAGATAGATAGATAGATAGATAGATAGATAGATAGATAGAAGAATATATATATATAATAGAATATATTATATATAATATATATATATAATAGAATATTACTCAGTCATTAGATCTCTTCCTTTTATACAACCGAATAGTATCCCATTCTATACATATTCCACATATTCTTTTTTTAAAGATTTTATTTATTTATTCATAAGAAACACAGAGAGGAGAGAGAGAGAGAGAGGCAGAGACACAGGCAGAGGGAGAAGCAGGCTCCATGCAGGGAACCTGACTTGGGCCTCCATCCAGTGTCTCCAGGATCACACCGTGGGCTGAAGGCGGAGCTAAACCACTGAGCTACCTGGGCTGCCCTCCACATCTTATTTACGCAATCATCTATCAAAGGCTATTTGGGTTCCTTCTGTATCATGGATACTGTAAATAATATTGCAATGGACATAAGAATGTACATATCCTTTCAAATTAGCATCTTTATGTTCTTTGGCTAAATACACAGAATGAAATTACTCGATCATATGGTATTTCTATTTTTAAATTTTAGAGGAACATCTATATTACTCCTTAGGGACTATGACAACTAGGAAAATGTTTTCTTAATTACTAAACCTTTGATACAGGTAATGAGGGCAGCAGGGGTGGCTCAGCAGTTTAGCGCCACCTTCAGCCCAGGGCATGATCCTGGAGACCCTGGATGGAGTCCCCACATTGGGTTCCCTGCATGGAGCCTGCTTCTCCTTCTGCCTGTGTCTCTCTCTCTCTCTGTGTGTCTCTCATGAATAAATAAATAAAAATCTTTAAGAAAAAGAAAAGAAATAGGTAAAGAAATCTGGTAGTGGAACTCCTGCCACTTTATTTTCTTTCTTCTAGACTATCTTTATATTTTAGGCATTTTGCCTTTCTGAGTAAATTTTAGAGTCAGCTCCATCATTCTAAAAGAAAGAAGAAAAGACAAAGAAGGAATGAAGAAATGAAGGAAGAATTAAAAAATTAAAATAGTTCAAAAAATAATTTTAAAACCTAATCTAGTTTTACAAAAGACATTCATAACTTTTTTGGGAATACCTCTATGTTCTTTCTTCTTCTAAGATAGTCTAGATCCTTTGCATTTACACATGATTTTTAAAATCAACCTGAGTATCCAAAATACTGTTGGATTTTGAATGTCACTGTATTAAATGCATTGAATAATTTAGGGGAAACTAACCACATGACATTTATTCATCCAAACAATGTTATGGTATATGTAACATTATGTCTTCCTTAATAATTCAAGGTTTTGTAGTTTCCAGCAGGAAAATAATGCCAATCTTTCACTAAAATTTTTCTAAGGTATTATACAGTTTTATTTCAATTAAATTTTTAGTTTAAAATTATATTTTTATTTTTTTTTTGCTAAGTTGTAGTAAAAAAAACAAAAACATAAAAACCTCAGATGTGACCTTATATGCACCAATCTAGCAAAACTCAGGTATTATTTCTAATGTTTCAGAAATAAGCAATTTTGAATTGTTGCTGTACACATTTATGCTACCTAAAATAATCACATTTTTATTTCTGCTTTCCTAAGCATACACAGGTTCACATATCAACACGTAACAGACTGAGATGCAACCCACCACAATGGGATAAAGTTAAAGTGTTGGTACTTAAGGCAGACATTGTTGATTATTCATTGATGTGCATATTCCTTACACAAAGAACATTAAGTTCCATCTTCTCTGTGCCATATGCCAGTATGGTGGGCATATTTATTTCATATCTAATAAAAGACATAAAACAACTATGAAAAAGAGATTATCACGGTGTTATGTATTTAAAAGAAAACAAACAAAGCAAACCAAAACTTGCCTTCAGTTGCAAAATAAGTACTTGGTACTGTGGAAACAGTGGTCTGGACTTGTCTTAGCACTTAAACCAAAGCTGGCATGAGAAGAATGATCACTACTGGAATACCTATGAGTTGAAAACAGGAAAAGCATTTCTAGCTTTCCACGACTTCTACACATTACTCCTTTCTAAGGCCAATGACATGTCCTAAACAGAAGTCTGTACCTATTTTATTACAGGTAGTGCCTATATTGAACTCTACATAGGTGGTTTATGCAGGTTTTTCCATATTCTATGCAGGGCATCTTTTACCTCTTTGTTCCTTAGGCTGTAGATCATGGGATTCAGCATAGGGATTATCAAAGTGTAAAATATAGAGGCAATTTTATCAGTATCAAAGGAATGACTGGATTTGGGCTGCACGTACATGAAGAAGAGAGTGACATACAATACAACAACCACCGTCAGGTGGGATCCACAGGTGGAGAAGGCCTTGTGCCTGCCCTCTGTGGAGTTCATCCTCAGGATGGCCATAAGGATGAGGATGTAGGACACAAGCACTATGAGAAGGGAGGAAATCAAATTAAATGCTGAAAAGATCAGTATTATCAACTCAATGTCACGTGTGCTTGAACACAGCAAAGTTAACAAAGGAAGATTGTCACAGTAAAAATGTCTAATGACATTATGTCCACAGAAGGATGCCATAAAAATCTTGATGGTGATTATCAGAGAGAGACAGGAACTGTAGACATAAGGGATTGCTACTAGCACCCAGCACGCCCTTTGTGACATAACAATGGTGTAGAGTAGAGGGTTACAGATGGCCACATAGCGGTCATAGGCCATTGCTGACAGAATGAACAGCTCACTGATGATGAACAAGATGAAGAAAGCCAGCTGGGTAGCGCACCAGTTATAGGGGATGGTATTTTGATCAGCTACAAAATTTACTAACATTTTGGGTGCCACAGCTGATGAGTAGCCAAGATCAATGAAAGCCAGGTGTCTGAGGAAGAAGTACATGGGTGTTTGGAGCCTGGAGTCCACCTTGGTGAGGATGATCATGCCCAGGTTGCCCACCACTGAAACTGTGTAGATGATGAGGAAAAGCCCAAAGAAGAGAGCCTGCAGCTCAGGATGGTCGGTGATTCCCATTAGGATGAATTCTGTTAACACTGTTAGATTTTGTCTGTTCATCCAGGTCATTAAGCGAAATTGCTGTGGGAACAACCGTCACAAGAGTCATTGGGTATCAGGAGACAACATCTGTGGATCAGATTGGTCCAATTTTTTAGATGGGTTGATTTAAATAAGACTCACCTCCATCACTGAACCTGGCACCAAAAATAAGAGGTGTTGGCAGCGGCGGTGCCTGTGGAGATGCCCGGAGACTGCAAGATTTCCCAGAATTACCTCTTTCAGCTTGCTAAAGAAGAAGTAGGAGAGAGAGCTTAGTTTTAAGGTTGTTCAGTGGACTGATATAGGCAAGTTGGCAAAGAGTACGGTCCCTAAGTCACCTGTCCCCACCAACTTACCTAGATAACTTTCAAATCATCCTGAAAACCTACAAATTCAGCCTGAGATTTAAAGAGACAACAGCTGAAATGCTACAGTGAGGAGAGTTTGTGCTTCTATCAAGGTAGGAAGATGGACAAAAAAATAAAGAAATAAAAAGGCATCCAAGGGGGAGGGGCCCTGCGAGGAGCTAAGGAGCTAAGGCAGAGCGGCAAGTGTCCCCTGGACAGAAAAGCCCAGGCCCGGAGAAGCAGGAGCTTCACCAATCTTCCCAGATGGAAAGGCGCTAGCAGGGACCTCGGGCAGGATCCCAGGAGGGGCGGGGATGCCCTCCGGCTCCCAGGGGCACTAACAGAGGACCTGTGTCCAGGGGAGAGAGTCCCACACACCTCGGCCGAGCTCCCTAAAGAGCTGCAGCACGCCCGGCAGGGGGCCCGGGAGCAGCTCAGAGGCAGCTCCGCAGGGAGGGGGCTGCGACCCTGGAGCCCAGGCCACCGGGGGACACAGCCCTGGATCCGGCACTTCCCCGGGACAGGCAGAGGCCAGGAGGACACAGGGCAGCAAGGACACTCCTGCGGCAGGGTGCCCTGAGCTGTGCAGGTCAGCGCCTCCCACCCCTGGAGCATCTAGGACCCTGTGGACTGGGAGCTGCAGTAGTTACTGTGGGAGCTGACTCCAGGGCTGGAGAGCTAGCCACCACCACTGTTTTTGTTCCTCCTGGTGTCACCTTGTACCTGGGACTGAGCAGGGGCCCCACAGGATAGACAGCTCCCACTGAGCCATGCACCTGGTAGGGGGCTGGGCAGCTCCCCCAGGTGTACACATCTCAGAATCAGCACAGCACTCCCCTCCCCCAGAAGACCAGCTGGAACAACAAGGGAAGAGAAAGTTCTTAACCAAGCAGCGCTGGAAAGTTCCAGGGGAAGTCGAGGGATTTATAGTATATAGAATCAGAGGATACTCTCCTTTGTTTTTTGTTTTCTGTTTGTTTCCCCCTCCCTATTTTTTCTCTCATTTTCTCCTTTTTCCAGTACAACTTGTTTTTGGCCACTCTGCGCTGAGCAAAATGACTAGAAGGAAAAACTCACCACAAAAGAAAGAATCAGAAACAGGACTCTCTGCCACAGAGTTACAAAATTTGGATTACAATTCAATGTCAGAAAGCCAATTCAGAAGCACAATTATAAAGCTACTGGTGGCTCTAAAAAAAAGCATAAAGGATTCAGGAGACTTCATGACTGCAGAATTTAGATCTAATCAGAAATTAGATCTAATCTAACTTTAAAATCAATTAAATGAGATGCAATCCAAACTGGAGGTCTTAACAATGAGGGTTAACGAGGTAGAAGAACAAGTGAGTGACATAGAAGACAAGTTTATGGCAAGGAAGGAAGCTGAGGAAAAAAGAGAAAAACATTAAAAGATCATGAGAATAGGTTAAGGGAAATAAATGACAGCCTCAGAAGGAAAAATCTACATTTAATTGGGATTCCAGAGGGTGCCGAAAGAGACAGAGGATCAGAAAGTGTATTTGAACAAATCATACCTGAGAACTTCCCTACCTTGGGAAGGGAAACAGGCATTCATATCCAGGAGATAGAGAGATCCCCCCCTAAAATCAATAAAAACTGCTCAACACCTCGACATTTAATAGTGAAACTTACAGATTCCAAAGATGAAGAGAAGATCTTTAAAGCAGCAAGAGATCCCTAACCTTTATGGGGAGAAGTATTAGGTTAACAGCAGACCTCTCCACAGAGACCTGGCAGGCCAGAAAGGGCTGGCAGGATATATTCAGGGTCCTAAATGAGAAGAACCTGCAGCCAAGAATACTTTATCCAGCAAGGCTTTCATTCAGAATAGAAGGAGTGATAAAGAGCTTCCAAGATAGACAGAAACTGAAAGAATATGTGACCACCAAACCAGCTCTGCAAGAAATATTACGGGGGACTCTGTAAAAGAAAGAGGAAGACCAAGAAAACAATCCACGAAAACAGGGACTGAATAGGTATCAGGATGACACTAAATTTATATCTTTCAATAATAACTCTGAATGTGAATGGGCTTAATGACCCCATCAAAAGGCACAGGGTTTCAGACTAGATAAAAAAGCAAAACCCATCTATTTTCAGTCTACAAGAGACTCATTTTAGATAGAAGGACACGTATAGCCTGAAAATAAAAGGTTGGAGAACCATTTACCATTCAAATAATCCTCAAAAGAAAGCAGGGGTAGCCATTCTTATATCAGATAAATTAAAGTTTATCCCAAAGACTGTAGTAAGAGATGAAGAGGGACACTATATCATACTTAAAGGATTTATCCAACAAGAGGACCTAACAATCTTCAATATTTATGCCCCAAATGTGGGAGCTACCAAGTATATCGATCAATTAATAAACAAAGTTAAGACATACTTAGATAATAATACACTTATACTTGATGATTTCAATGTAGTGCTTTCTACAATCTACAGATATTCTAAGCACAACATCTCCAAAGAAACAAGAGTTTTAAATGATACACTGGACCAGATGGATTTCACCGGTATTTACAGAACTTTACATCCAAATGCAACTGAATACACATTCTTCTCAAGTGCACGTGGAACTTTCTTCAGAATAGACCACATACTGGGTCACAAATCAGGTCTTAAATGATACCAAAAGATTGGGATTGTACCCTGCATATTTTCAAACCATCATGCTTTGAAACTAAAACTAAATCACAAGAAGAAGTTTGGAAGGATTTCAAACACATAGAGGATCATCCTGCTAAAAGATGAAAGTGTCAACCAGGAAACTAGAGAAGAATTTAAAAGATTCATGGAAACTAGTGAGAATGAAGATACAACCATTCAAAATCTTTGGGATGCAGCAAAAGCAGTCCTTAGGGTGGGGGATATATCACAATACAAGCATCCATCCAAAAACTAGAAAGAATTCAAATACAAAAGCTAACGTTGCTCCTAAAGGAGCTAGAGAAGGAACAACAAATGAAACCTTCACCCAGCAGAAAAAGAGAGTTAATAAAGATTCGAGCAGAACTCAATGAAATAGAGACCAGAAGAACTGTGGAACAGATCAACAAAACGAGGAGTTGGTTCTTTGAAAGAATTCATAAAATAGATAAACTATTAGCCAGCCTTATTAAAAATAATAGAGAAAAGACTCAAATTAATAAAATCATGAATGAGAAAGAAGAGATCACCACCAATACCAAGGAAATATAAACAATTTTAAAGACTTATTGTGAGCAGCTATATGCCAATAAACTAGGAAATCTAGAAGTAATGGACGCATTTCTAGAAAACCACAAACTACCAAAACTGAAACAAGAAGAAATAGAAAACCTGACCAGGCCAATAACCAGGGAGGAAATTGAAGCAGTCATCAAAAACCGCCCAAGACACAAAAGTTCAGGGCCAGATGGCTTCCCAGGGGTATTCTATCAAATGTTTAAAGAAGAATCCATACCTATTCTACTAAAGCTGTTCTGAAAGAAAGAGATGGAGTACCTCTAAACTCATTCTATGAGGCCAGCATCACGTCAATTCCAAAACCAGACAAAGACCCCAAAAAGGAGAATTATAGATCAATATCCCAGATGAACACAGATGCAAACATTCTCAATAAGATACTAGCCAATAGGATCCAATAGTACATTAAGAAGATTATTCACCACGACCAAGTGGGATTTATCACCGGGATGCAAGGCTGGTTCAACACTCATAAAGCAATCAATGTGATTCATCATATTAGCAAGAGATAAAACAAGAACCATATGATCCTCTCAATAGATGCAGAGAAAGCATTTGACAAAATACAGCATCCATTCCTGATCAAAACTCTTCAGAGTGTAGGGATAGAGGGAACATTCCTCAGCATCTTAAAAGCCATCTACGACAAGCCCACAGCAAATATCATTCTCAATGGGGAAACACTCGGAGCCTTTCCCCTAAGATCAGGAACACGACAGGGATCTCCACTCTCACCACTGCTATTCAACATAGGATTAGAAGTCCTAGCTTCAGCAATCAGACAACAAAAAGAAATAAAAGGCATTTAAATTGACAAAGAAGAAGTCAAACTATCCCTCCTCGCAGATGACATGATACTGTACATAGAAAACCCAAAAGACTCCACCCCAAGATTGCTAGAACTCATACAGCAATTTGGCAGTGTGGCAGGATACAAAATCAATGCCCAGAAATCAGTGGTAGTTCTATACACTAATAATGAGACTGAAGAAAGAGAAATTAAGGAGTCAATCCCATTTACAATTGCACCCAAAAGCATAAGATAACTAGGAATAAACCTAATCAAAGAGGTAAAGGATCTATACCCTAAAAACTATAGAACACTCCCGAAAGAAGTTGAGGAAGACACAAAGAGATGGAAAAATATTCCATGCTCATGGATTGGCAGAATTAATATTGTGAAAATGTCAATGTTACCCAGGGCAATTTACGCGTTTATTGCAATCCCTATAAAAATACCATGGACTTTCTTCAGAGAGTTGGAACAAATCATCTTAATATTTATGTGGAATCAGAAAAGACCCCGAATAGCCAAGGGAATATTAAAAAAGAAAACCATAGCTGAGGGCATCACAATGCCAGATTTCAGGTTGTACTACAAAGCTGTGGTCATCAAGACAGTGTGGTACTGGCACAAAAACAGACACATAGATCAATGGAACAGAATAAAGAATCCAGAAGTGGACCCTCAACTTTATGGTCAACTAATATTCAACAAAGGATAAAAGACTATCCATTGGAAGAAAGACAGTCTCTTCAATAAATGGTGCTGGGAAAATTGGACAGCCACGTGCAGAAGAATGAAACTAGACCACTCTCTTTCACCATACACAAAGATAAACTCAAAATGGATGAACGATCTAAATGTGAGACAAGATTCCATCAGAATACTAGAGAACACAGGCAACACCCTTTTTGAACTTGGCCACAGCAACTTCTTGCAAGATACATCCATGAAGGCAAGGGAAACAAGAGCAAAAATGAACTATTGGGACTTCATCAAGATAAGAAGCTTCTGCACAGCAAAGGATACAGTCAACAAAACTCAAAGACAACCAAAGAATGGGAGAAGACATTTGCAAATGATGTATCAGATAAAGGGCTAGTTTCCAAGATCTATAAAGAACTTATTAAACTCAACAGCAAAGAAACATACAATCCAATCATGAAATGGGCAAAAGACATGAACAGAAATTTCACCAATGAAGACATAGACATGGCCAAAAAGCACATGAGAAAATGCTCCACATCACTTGCCATCAGGGAAATACAAATCAAAGCCACAATGAGATACCACCTCACACCAGTGAAAATGGGGAAATGTAACAAGACAGGAAACAATAAATGTTGTTTGGATGTGGAGAATGGAGAACCCTCTTGCACTATTGGTGGGAATGTGAACTGGTGCAACCACTCTGGAAAACTGTGTGGAGGTTCCTCAAACAGTTAAAAATAGACCTGCCCTATGACCCAGCAATTGCACTGCTGGGGATTTACCCCAAAGATACAGATGCAGTGAAATGCCGGGATACCTGCACCCCAATATTTTATAGCAGCAATGTCCACAATAGCCAAACTTTGGAAGGAGCCTCGGTGTCTATCGAAAAATGAATGAATAGAGAAGATGTGGTCTATGTATACAATGGAATATTACTCAGTCATTAGAAATGACAAATATCCACCATTTACTTCGACGTGGATGGACCTGGAGGGTATTATGCTGAGTGAAATAACTCATTTGGAAAAGGACAAACATTATATGGTCTCATTCATTTGGGAATATAAAGCATAGTGAAAGGGAAAAAAGGGAAAGGAGATAAAATGAGAAAATGTCAGTGAGGATGACAAACATGAGAGACACCTAACTCTAGGAAATAAACAAGGGGTAGCAGAAGGTGAGGTGGGCAGGAGGTTGGAGGGCTTGGTGATGGGCACTGAGGAGGGCACTTGGCGGGATGAGCACTGGGTGTTATTCTATATGTTGGCAAATTGAACTCCAATAAAAAAAAAAAAACCTAAAAGAAAAAAACTAAAAAAAATAAGAGATGCTATAGCCTAAGACATACAGTAGTCAGTTTATTTTTTGTGCCGTTTGCTCGCTATCATTACCAAGTCAATATCATCTGTTTATGGTCTGTCAACAGGTATCATTAGACACATCTGGTCTTAAGTGGTAATCCTGATATCTTTTTAGTTATGCTTTTACTTAACTTACCTATAATTGGTTAACACATCATAACTAGGAAAGTATTCTAATATAAGTAAAAGCCTTTGCTTCTCGTCCTTGAAATTTTATCCCAACCTTTGTCCCAAAGAAAACCATGATTAACTCATTCAGTAGACTTTGGTTTACTTTTCTCATTATAGCTCTGCATATTTAAGACTATTCTCTTCCAACCATTCATATCATTTTTAAAACTGTATTTTCAGGACGCCTGGGTGGCTTAGCGGTTGAGCATCTGTCTTTGGCTCGGCGTGATATCGGGGTTCTGGGATTGAGTCCCACATCAGGCTCCCTGTGAGGAGTCTGCTTCTCCCTCTGCCTTTGTCTCTGCCTCTCTGTTAATCTCTCATAAATAAGTAAATAAAATCTTTAAAAAAATAAAACTGTATTCTCATTCTTTTATACTTTTATGGGTTTTAAAGAGTGTTTATAATTTTTTGTAATAATAGACAATAATTTAGCACTTTTACAGAAGTGCCAACTAGTGCATTCTAATGCACATAGATATCTTTGATATCTTTTATTTTCCATAGAGTAGTGCATGTGGAAACTCAGCACTTGGGTGTTGACTCTTTCAGTGTGTGATTTGTATTTGTTGATGTATCACCTAAAATCATCCAGCAGGCTGATATAAATGTACTTATCCTACCAAGAAAAATATCACGCCAACACTGGGTGTGCTATCTCAAATTCAATACAGGCTGGCAAATCACATTGCCTGAAGCAGATGAATGAAAGACATAGTAGTGGGAAGTGAGGGGAAAGGCATATAGCATGATTCAGTAGAAGTATTTACTTTGTATTTGTTTAAATGACTGGATCAGGACAAATGATTACTTGATCCAGATAAAGCCAACAGGGCATGGCTTTGGGAGAAGTGGAATTCACTTATATATTTTAATTTTAATCCTATTCTTACACCTTTATTTCATCCTCTTTCAACTATAGGTGAAATGTTTCATGAAAACTCATTTTATTTAAGGATTGCACTTTATCTACCTCTTCTTTTCCAAGTCTGTTTTCCTTCAGATTGCTTTCAAAAGTAGGTACTTCCAAAGTTTTATGGGAAAAAAAAATCATCTGATTTCATTACAAAGTCTTCTAGAGTATAAAAAAATGAGAACTACATTGTGACTCATTCTAGGAGGCCCTAAATCCTGATTTAAACATACACATACTTGTATATGCAAATTATAATATTTTGTTACTTATATATGTTAAAGCTCACTACATATTCAGGCCTATAATTTCACTTATGCAGCTGTAAAACTGCAAACAATATTAATATATCATTGATATATGTATAAAAATGTCTAAGAGTGATAAAACACTTGTTCAAGCTGGGTTGATCCTATGTTTGGCTGGACCGTTTTCTTCTGGAAAACCTGGAATTAGAATTTACCACATCATCAGAAAGAATTAGGGGATAAATGAGCATCTGAATAGATGAGTTAATGCCAGTTAGAATGGACAAAAGCCACTAAAATTAAGAATAAAAGTGAAATCCCATATTGATGGAATATTTTATAGAAACAAAACGTACTCCTAAAAAGAGAAAAATTCAAACCCCTTGGGGATGCATTATAGAAGTCCTAAATAAATTAACAGAAACTCAATGTTCCTGGATTGTACAAACTGATGTGACAAAATGTTACTTGTGCTGAAATTGGTCTATTTGTTCAATGACCTTACAATCAAAAATCACTAAGGATATTTATAGGTTTTGATATTGATTTCAAATGCATTTTGAAAATGCACACTGTTAAGAAGAAGCAAGACACTTTTGAAGGGACTTGTTTTACCAGATAATAAAACTTTTGCTGGATTTCTTGAGATGATATGGTAGACATCAATGAAAAAGAATGGGAACCTCGGGAAAAGACCCATGCATGCAAAGAATTGAAACTGTTGGCGACCACGAACTAGCTGGAGTAACTGAACCAAACCAGCCCCAGACTTGCATCCCTCATTCACTCAAAAGGCTCGGGAGCCTAAAGGGTGAATAGTTGGTTGACGCTTGAGAAAGGGCTTGAGCAATGGTTCTCGGGGCTCGCTTGTACGTGATCGCCCACATAGCACAATAGATACAACTTATTCTGACCTGGTCATAAATGTAAATAAGGTCTGTCTGTTCTTGCTGGTCTGTTTACCATACCTAATATTCCTTTGAAGTATGCACACCTGGAGCAATAAGCTTATCTTTTACCAAGGTCTTCTGGCACCTGTGAATCTGTCTTGCATGCTGAGAAAGGGGAACTTTGGAGGGTTTCACAAACCTGCTAAAAAATAAACACCTTCTTGGCTTTGTTTTGCTCATGCTATAAAATGTTGTAAAACCTTGAATAAAGCTGGCACTGCTTGGACATCATCCACTGTGTCCCTCCTGTCCCCATCTCTTTACTTTTCTTTTATTTTCCTCATACCCTTATCCTCAGGACCCTGATCGTGTTGCCACAGCGCGCGCAACATGTAATATATGAGAAAAGGGGCATATCAGGACAGGCATGAAAAAATGGTCTCCATTGGATCTGGGGAAGGTGATTATCCTACAAAGGATGATGAACTTGGATGTTCTGTTCATCCACACAAAAATCAACTGTAGACTTGTCAGGACATAATGTTATAAGAAACTGTTCGACATTCATAACCTTAAAACTAAAAGCTATGGATGCCCTTAAAAAAGGAAATTTTCAAAAAATAGAATAGCAATTTAACATTATTTTGGCAGATGAAACTACTTCACAAAATTTACTCTGCCCAAAAACCTATTCAAATTAACAAAATATTCATGGCAAAGCAATTTGAAACATTCATTAGCAGCGAATGAAAAGAATGAAAAACTCTAATGCTTTAAGCTACAAAAATTATACCCCAAAGGACTATTCCATAGCAGTTTGTAGAGTTGGCAAATCTCTTCATCTCAACATGCATTTTATTGTGATTTTTACAAATGCCTGCAGTTCCCCTGAAACTCACTTGAGTGAATATTTATGTGGTACTCCTTCCCCCAGTCCTACTCAAGCACTGTCTGGAAAAAGCAAGGAAATTGAGCATCAAACCTGACTCTTCTCAGATGGAAGCAGGAACTCGGAACTGTTCCAGGGCCTGGGGTTAGACAGGGAGCCCAAGGGTGCGAATACCTAACCTCAATCAATATTCTATAACTTTTTGTAAATAGCCTCAGCAGAGATTAATGGGTCCAACTGAGAACACTGCAATCCCATTAAAAGGAGAGAGGGGTCCAGAGGGGAGGGAAGGACAGATGAGGATCCTAAGCTGAGGTTGCCAAAGTGCTTACTCCTCCTTCCTGATGTTTATTGTCTAGAATCTCAATTTATTTTTTATTTTTTATTTTTTTAGAATCTCAATTTAAATGTAGAAATAATCAGAAATAGAAATAAGGTCCCTTACCACCTTCAGAGAACATACCAACAGTGGCAAACATATATCCTTACCCCAGGAAATCTAGTTAGGAAAAGAGATGAGTAATATATATGATGTACTAGTTGGCATTGGTGACAATACTCATATGTGTCCTTTAAATAGAACAAGGAGGGAAGCATAGGTGGCTCAGCGATTTAGTGCTGACTTCAGCCCAAGGCATGATCCTGGAGACCTGGGATCGAGTCCCATGTCAGGCTCCCTGCATGGAGCCTGCTTCTCCCTCTGACTCTGTCTCTGCCTCTCTCTCTCTCTCTCTCTCTCTGTGTGTGTGTGTGTGTCTCTCATGAATGAATAAATAAAATCTTAAAAAAATTGAACAAGGAATCAAGAATCATCACTGCAGGTAATTCAGCAATAATAATCGGTGGCAGCTACTCACCTTAAGTGGTGACTGGCTTCCTATTTTCTTGTGTGATACCAGCCTGACTACAGTGGGAAGAATTTATGAGCATCTCCTTTATTTGAGACACTCCTCTGGGAACTTGAAAGCAATTCTTGGTTATTCCCAAAGCATCTGAGAGCAGGAAATGATGTCACTCATCTTTGCTAATTATTCCGTGAGTTTTATTTCCCTATTGAGGTAATTATATATATATATATATATTATATATATATATAATTTTATGTATATATAATTTTATATATATTATATATAATAAATATATAACTTTGCTTCTTATTTGCTATTTTTGTTGTCTTCACTGAAATATCTACTTTTAAATAGATAATTTCTCAGATACATGCTTTATTCATCTAGAAATTACATAGACTTTCAGCATTTTCCACAAAAGTTTCTTCCATGTGTTATATCTGAGGATTAACAGAACTATTTAAACATGTCCTATAGTGTGTTAGAAGGTTCAGAAGGAATACAAATTATGAATATGTGTGTAACTCCTATTTTTTTCTTTTTCTAATCTAAGGGCTAAAATTGAGTTAATGATACTGTAATTCCACACCCGAGGTGCATACTGAAACTAATTTCCCTTGTCCGCTTCTATTTCTCTTCCCCATGAGTACCTCTTTTACAAAAGCTGATATATGTCTTTAAAATGGAATATAGCTTTATAAAGTAAAATAACGTATGTTTTAAAGTGCACAATATGTTATATATAACTCATTCAGATATCTAACGGTTTTCACTCAACTATATGTTTTTGAATTATATTCATTTTATTACGTTAATACAACTGAATTATATTCATTTTATGCATGCCAATATTTTGCTGACTCTGAATAAAATTACTACACTCTCATTCTACCCCCCATTTACTATAGGTTTGCTCCAATTCTAATAGGCATTTAGAGAGATACCGACCTTTGGATTCTCCATATATTATCACAATTAAGAACTTTGAGTGTGGTTCTTGCTAACCCATGAATGGACATGTCTACAATGTATCTTGCATTCCCGACTGGGGAAAAATAAGTACAGTTAATTGATTTAAATAAATTAGTTCTAAATAAAGATTTCTTTCATTAATGTGTATTCCACCCTCAGTATCCTAGTGTTTTCAGACCCTGGACATCCAACTTATGAATATGCACCACTTGTACAAATGGTAAAAGTTGCAACAAATAATTACATGAAATTTAGCTTGACAGAGCTAAATGGTTTCACTTGTTTTAATACATTATTTTTTCAAGGAATCCAAATATTGTTCTTGACTGGAAGTAGAAAAATGCACTAAGTATAATCCCTGTCATCAAAGAAGTTCAAGGATTATAATGGAGACATATACTATTGATTTTTATATAACTTTAGTATTTGAATGTCTATCACAGCGATAGTGCTGATGGAGTTGTTGTTAGAGTGACAACATTCGCACACAGCTTGTAGCTGAATCTGGGAGGGGAGGCCACCAAATCCTACTTTTCCTCCTGGGCACCTGGAAAGCTGACTTCTCATCCTCCTGGCAGGTGTGCAGAATTGGCTGAGCTGCAGCCTGACTCTCCTGTGGTGGCACAGCCCCTCCCTGTGTGCAGCCATCCTTCACCCCTGCGTGCTGGTCCTGGGGGCCTGCTACACTGCCTTTCTATTTCAGAGCCTGTAATTCCCTGTGGTTGAAGCATGAAATACACATAAAATGCTGAAAAATCCTGAGAAAAAAATGCAAGGAGAAAGGTGATTACAACAGAGATTAAGAAACTGCTAGTTTGCCCCCAAATTTGATTAGTCTGTGATCTATCACCCAAGTTTTAGGCATCCATATTTAAACATGAAAGTATCTTCTTTACGTATTTCATAAGGATTTTAAATTAATATAGCATAATCTCAGCTCATACCTTAATCACTTTTTGGCTGTATATACATTAATAACATTGATTATTCAGTAAGTTATTAGATCTTTAAATACATATTTTAAGTATTTTTAAAGAATCATTAGTAATCTCTTCTGACAATTATAACTCAAACTACTTTTGTGGTTAGATGTTTTTTTAAATAGAAGTACAATGAACACAGAATTCTGTATTAGTTTCAGGTATATTACATATGGGTTCTATTAATTGTGTACACTACCAGTGCTCATCATGATAAGTGCAGTCACAGTCTGTCACCATACAATACTACTATAATATTATTGACTCTATTCTCTGCAGAGTGCTTTCCATATCTGTGACTTATTTATTTTAAACTGGAAGTTTGTATCTTTTAATCCCCTCTATCTTTTTTGCTCATTTCCTCTACACTTCTTTAGTGGAAAAAAAAAAAAAAAGACTAGTGTTATTCTCTTTATTTAAGAACCTGTTTGTTCATTTGCTTTGTTTTATAGTCCACAGATATGTGAAATCACAAAGTATTTGCTTTTCTCTCTTGAATTTATTATACTTAGCGTGATCCCTCTAGGTCTTTCATGTGGTCACAAATTGAGAGATCTCAGTGGTCATTATGACTGCGTAATATTCTATTCTGTATGCTTTTTAAGAAGTAGTCATTTTCATATTACATTATAGGTAACTCAATGACTTGTACATTTTGTGAGCTGAGGTAAGAGTTTGTTATCAAAACTATTTTTGTCAACATAATTTCTCTAATCCAAAAACAATGATTGTTCATAAAAATAGCTTTATAAATATTGAAGGAGTCAAAACCAATCAGGAAGGGAAGGTTGGAACAGTGACGTGGAGCATAACTTATGGAAGGGTATCAAACTTCATAAACAGTATTTCTGTTTAATAGAAGGAGATAAAAAATATGTAGCCTTTATTGAGACACAAGAGAAAAGAAGAGTGGTACAAAGAGAAGGAGTAAAACAAGGAATAATGATAAGGTTTAAATTTGGAGATGTAAGAAGTCAGTGGGAAATTAATTTGTGGTGCTGTAGTTAAGTTTCTCTAAATATAAAGAGGCAATGTGGCAGGATACAAAATCAATGCCCAGAAACCAGGGGCATTTCTATACACTAACAATGAGACTGAAGAAAGAAATTAAGGAGTCAATCCCATTTACAATTGCACCCAAAAGCATAAGATACCTAAGAATAAATCTAACCAAAGAGATAAAAGATCTATACCCTAAAAACTACAGAACACTTCTGAAAGAAATTGAAGAAGACACAGAGAGATGGAAAAATATTCCAGGCTCATGAAATGGAAGAATTAATATTGTGAAAATGCCAGTGCTACCCAGGGCAATTTACATGTTCAATGCAATCTCTATCAAAATACTATGGACTTTCTTCAGAGAGTTGGAACAAATCATCTTAATATTTGTGTGGAATCAGAAAAGACCCCAAATAGCCAGGGGAATATTAAAAAAGAAAACCAGAGCCAGGGACATCACAAAGCCAGATTTCAAGTTGTACTACAAAGCTGTGATCATCAAGACAGTGTGTTACTGGCACAAAAACAGACACAGCGATCAATAGAACAGAATAGAGAACCCAGAACTGGGCCCTCAACTCTATTGTCAACTAATATTCCACTAAGCAGGAAGGACTATCCACTGGAAAAAGGATCATATTCAATAATCGGTGCTAGGAAAATTGGACAGCCACATGCAGAAGAATGAAACTAGACCACTCTCTTACACTATACACAAAGAAAAACTCAAAATGGATGAAAGATCTAAATGTGAGACAAGATTCCATCAAGGGAGAACACAGGCAACACCCTTTTTGAACTTGGCCACAGCAACATCTTGCAAGATACCTCTATGAAGGCAAGGGAAACAAAAGCAAAAATTAATTATTAGGACTTAGTCAAGATAAAAAGGTTCAGCACAGCAAAAGAAACAGTCAACAAAACTAAAAGACAACCTACAGAATGGGAGAAGATATTTGCAAATGACGTATCAGATAAAGGGCTAGTATCCAAGATCTATAAAGAGCATATTAAACTCAACAGCAAAGAAACAAACAATCCAATCATGAAATGGACAAAAAACATGAACAAAAATTTCAGCAAAAAAGACATACATGTGGCCAACAAGCTCATGAGAAATGCTCTGCCTCACTGGGCATCAGAGAAATACAAATCAAAGCCACGATGAGATCCCACCCCCACCAGTGAGAATGGGGAAAATTAACAAGACAGGAAACAACAAATGTTGGAGAGGATGTGGAGAAAGGGGAACCCTCTTGCACTGTTGGTGGTGTGTGAACTGGTGCAGCCACTCTGGAAAAATGTGTGGAGATTCCTCAAAGAGTTAAAAATAGATCTGCCCTATGACCCAGCATTGCACTGCTGGGGATTTACCCCAAAGATACAGATGCAGTGAAACAGCAAGACATCTGCACTCCAATGTTTATAGCAGCAATGTCCACAATAGCCAAACTTTGGAAGGAGCCTCGGTGTCCTTCGAAGGATGAATGGGTAAAGAAGATATGGTCTATGTATACAATGGAATATTACTCAGCCATTAGAAACGATGAATACCCACCATTTGCTTCAATGTGGATGGACCTGGAGGGTATTATGCTGAGTGAAGTAAGTCAATTGGAGAAAGGCAAACATTATATGGTTTCACTCCTACGGGGAATATAAGACATAGTGAAAGAGAACAGAGGAGAAAGCAGGGAAACCGAGTGGGAAATGTCAGTGAGGGTGACAGAACCTGAAAGACTCCTAAATTTGGGAAATGAACAAGAGGTAGTGGAAGGGGAGGTGTGGGGCGATCGGGTGACTGGGTGATGGGCACTGAGGGGGGCATTTGACGGATGAGCACTGGGTGTTATACTATATGTTGGCAAATCAAACTCCAGTAAAAAAAATATACAAAAAAAAAACCCATAAGGAGAACTGATGCTACCATAGAAACCTCTATCTTGTCTCCTGTCACTCATATCTGCAGTGATTTCTACTTCTTTATTGATTTTCCTTGAAAGGATGTTTTCCCTTCCATGGAAATGGCTTGTGGAAGCTGACTTTTGGAAACCAGAGATGATAGATGGGACTCATAGCATGGAGATATCGGAGAAGTCTTATGGACTTGCAGGGAGATGGTATTAGCAGCTCAAACCAAGCTTGTCTAGACCTGAAGACAAGAAAATCTCCATTGGAAGTTTTACATTTGCTTAGATTAACCTATCAACTGAAAAATTCACAAACATGACAATTTTGTTCCCTATCAGACGATTGTTAAAGGATGAAACAATCATGCTACACATATCTCTTGGGTCATAAGTAAAATGTTGGGATATATGATCATGTGCTTCAAAACAAAAAGAGCTGCTGTGAAAATACTCCTTCAGTAAGTTTTCAGGTCAAAATGGCATTTTCTAGGCTGAATTTGAGAGACTTGGATGTTTTTTCTTATTTTCGTGGTCTTGAAAGGAATCTTTGTGTGGCACTGTGATGCTTTCTGCCTAGAACATCCCTATATACAGAGTAGGGTCAAAGCTACCACTACTGTGGCAGCTGCAGAAGGAGGGGCTCTGTGGTGCTGTTTGATGTGTGTCCTATCTCTCACAGGTGCTGTCAGACCTTGCTTTGTGACTGTCACAGGGGGATTTTGTTGTTACTGTTTGGACACAAATGCCATGGAACCTGCAGAGCAGTTAGGTGATGATTAGCTGGAAGTACAGGTGACTTAGCATCTCACAGGTTGGAAGCTTGGACCAATGGAGATCAGTGCTGCCACATAAATGAGTTTCCCTACCTTACTTCAAGGAAAGGTGGTACTGGGCTGATGTGCCTGCCTGGTTGGTTGAATGTGTGGATTTGTCAATTCTGATAAACGTGTACAAGTGATATGTGAGTGGGTGTGCATGTGCGTGTGTGCATGCGCTGTGTTACCTTTCAACCTAATGAACTTATCTTAACCTTCATTTAGAGTGGGCATTGTGTAGAGTTTGTTTAGGGTAAATTTTGTAGCTAACACATGCAGAAAGGGTATATACTATGCAAGCTTTTGAGAGACTATCCCTTTGAGTCCTAGTGAATGAGGCAGGTGCAAGGTTTTAGATTGCCCAGCTAAGATACTATGCCAATATACAGATGTAGATGTTTTAGGCAAAATCATGTACACCCACCTACCCACCAAGGATGCCCACATCCCTATCCCCAGGACTGTGAACATGCTGTCTTCCATGAAAAAAGAGACCAGAAGTATTAAACACACAGTGTGACTGTATTTTCAGCTTTGCTGTTTGTTTATGACTAAATTGACAAATGATTCATGGACCTGAGTGTCATGTTCCCTATAGTTGCCTTCTTTCTGACATCCCACCTCCCCAAATTTCATGTCATTTCCAGTTGTTGCCTGTCTTGCATGCCCTGACCAGTCTCCCTTACTCATTGTAAATTAGGAACATTTTACATGTACAGAAGTAGATATGGCACATGATGATTTATTTTTTTTCCATCAGAGCTCCCTTGAGAGTTGGTGTCTCTTTGAAGAGAATGTTTTTATTTTCATTCCAATGAGATTTTACTCCAAAAGACACTAAATACAAATGTTAAAAGAAGTGGAGTTTGCTGTTATGAATCTATCACACAGACAATGAGCCCTATACCACAACGTTTGCTCTGAGAATAAGACATGGAGAATGTTAATTTTATGGCACATTGGAATGAAATATCAACATTTTGCCTCATCTACATGTAACATATGATAGTAGTGGAAACGTAGAATCTCCTTTTGTAGGTTTCCTTTTTCTGTTTGCTACAGGTTCTCTTTCAATGGATATCTAGGCATTTTTGCTGTTTTTAGTTTCTCCTCAAGATTTCATTTACTGTGATTCAAATTTATGTTAGGTGCAAGACAAAAATGAATTTAAGAAAGTTAAGATATATGAATCACAGAAAATGCAGCAAAAAGGAAAAATAAAACTTTCAAAATTTGAAAAAAACAGGTCTATGGCAAGGACAATGACCCAAATCTTGACCGTCATCTGAGAAATGGTTTTCACATAATTTCTACAACCCTCAAACACTGTGTTCCTTGATTTCAAATTATCAAAACCCAGTAGCAAATTGTGTTGTACCTTAAAATGTGCTTACTTTGAAAATATTTTTTACCACTTAATTAAGCGTATTTTGTATGGTCAACTAATATGTCTTTGTATTAGGGATAGTTGGATATTTGACGGTGGAATAGAAAGAGTTAAGATTTACCCATTGAATCCACTAAATTTATAACTATTTATTGCCTCTACTTAGTAGATACTAGCTTTTCAGGAGCAAATAAAAACCCTTAAATAAGAGAACTGAATCTTTAAATTTACACTAATTTGAAAGCCTGGCAAGGGCTCTTTAGGAATCTCTTGAATGCATCCTTCACATCCTTGTTCCTTAGGCTGTAAATGAGGGGATTCAGCATTGGTATCACCAGGGTGTAGAAGACAGAGGCCATTTTATCAGTATCTAATGAGTGGTTGGTCCTTGGTTGCAAATACATGAAGAGAAGGGTCCCATAGAACACAGTGACAGCCATCATGTGGGAGGCACAGGTGGAAAAGGCTTTTCTTCGGCCCTCTGAGGAACGTATCCTCAAAATGGCAAGGACAATGTGGAAGTAGGAGGTTAGAACAATAATCATGGAGAAAAACAAATTGGTCCCTGAAAAGGCAAACACCACTGTTTCTGGAATGTAGGCATCAGAACAGGACAATGCCAACAAAGGGACAGTATCACAGTAAAAATGGTTGATGACATTGGAAGAGCAGTATGACACAGAGAACACACAGGAGGAAACGGTCAGTGCTGTGGTCAGACTGTAGAGGTATGTGAGGGACACCAGCAGAAGGCAGATCTGCGGAGATACCACCACCATGTAGAGCAGGGGGTTGCAAATAGCCACATAGCGGTCGTAGGCCATTGCAGCCAGCATGAAAATCTCCCCCACAATAAAAACTAAGAAGCCACCCAGCTGGGCTGCACATCCATAGTAGGATATGGTTTTCTTTGAAGCCAAGAAGTTGACCAGCATCTTAGGGGCAATGACAGTAGAATCGCCAAGATTGATGATAGCCAAGTGCCTGAGGAAGAAGTACATGGGCGTTTGAAGCTGCGAGTCAACACTGGTGAGGGTGATGATGCCCAGGTTCCCTGCCACGGTGAGCCCATAGATCACCAGGAAAACAAAGAAGAGTGGCATCTGGAGGTCTGGGTGGTCTGAGACTCCCCTGAGAATGAACTCAGTCAGGTGGGTCAGGTTCCCTGAGGCCATTTAATTTGTTCTTCTCATCTTTTAATGGAGAGAATGGAAGGAGGTTAATAGATGGTCAAGTTGATTTTTCTGGTTCATGCTGGATAGTAGACTGTTTCTTTTAAATGGGACACTTTGTTCACATGTGGAAGTGTCAGAATTTAATTGTATTTCTCATAATCTTTAAACAAAATTCAGAAACACAAACTTTCTAGAGACCAATTTTAGGTTGTTAGAACTGTTGTGCCAGGTGATACTCTATAGGCTGAGTGTCTACCTTGCACTCAGAGCGTGATCCCGGTGTCTTGGGATCGAGTCCCACATTAGGCCCCTGAAGGGAGCTTGCTTCTCCCTCTGCCTGTGTCTCTGACTCTCTCTGTGTCTCTCATGAATAAATAAAATCTTTAAAACAATAGAACTATTGAGCCAAGCTCTTCATTTTTCAACTGTTTTAGATATAATTTATATTCCTTGATATTAATCTATTATATTACATGTAGTAATATTTATTTTCATATGTTAACATTAGTAATTATACTATACATGAATATGTATTTACACATGTACATGTCTCTGTGTCTGCTTCCAATGATAAGGTAGCTGTGTAACAGAAGTTGATGAGCCAGAAGGACTTTCTGTAACTTTGCCTTTTCCTTGGCTGCCTCTGGCTTTCTCTTTAGCCCATACCTTGTTATCATCCTGGGGAATTTTGTACTTCTGTGGGAAAAAAATACTTTGAGTATGCTGGATTTTTCCTTGTCAGTTTTGCCACACCTCAATAACCTTCTGATTCAGTTGCCCAACACCAGACCACCACTCATTAACCTTCCTTTTTAGTGTTATTCAGAAACAGATTTATTTAAAGGAACACAATTCTTTAGCCAAATACACTACTCCTTTCTGTCACTTTGCTCTCTATCAGATCAGATGCTTTTCTATTATCATGGTCTGGCAGCCCTTTCTTTTTTTCCCCATCTTCCCATACCTCTTTCCTTCAAATTATTTAAAATTGTTTTGTAGTTTTAAAAAGTATTACTTGTAGGTTTGATTTGCTCAAGTGTGATTACTTTGTTTTCTTTGTTCAGAGAAATGAATATAGAGAAGTGCTAACATTATCCATTATGTGCTGTACTCTATGCCCAGAATAATGCAGGTCATTTCAAAATAATAATCTCATTATTTTCCAGGAGTGTCCTAGGAGACATATGGAATTATTTCTATGTCTGATAAGACAGTTGAGGCTCATGATTTAATGAGATTAAATCATGGAAAGAATCTGTGTGCAATATTGTTTAATGCTATGATTTTATGGTTTTGCTTAATGTGTTTTGTTTGCTTGTTCGTTTGGTCACTTGGTTGGTTGAATGTACGTCCATCAATTACTAGCTGTGAGATTTTTATCAATTGTTTACATTCTAGTCTTGTGTGAATGTAATGAAATACTACATAAACTCAGGTTAGTACAGAGCCTGCTAACAAGAAACGCAAAATATCTGCCTACCAGCAGTTTTTGTTATTAGCATGTTTTGAATGATTTTCTAATACGGTTTCCTGTTTGTTCCCAGCACCTCATTCTAACTCACTTAGGATTTTCATAGTTGAAATGTGAATAACAAGTGAATTATAATTTTACATATCCAAGCCACTGGGACACATGATATCTAGGTATATACTTAACAAACAAGTCAGATTATGTTCTCCCACAACCAGATTCTTTCTTAAATCTGTGGTATTTGTTGAATCAAAGATACTTTACTCCACACATCAAATATTTGTCTCCTCAGGTTATATAACTATGTGGCAATATTCCATATCTCTTTTCTCCTAATACCACATCTGTAAAGAAATAGAAAGTTAAGTTTAAGGTGGAAAATTCAATAGCAACCCTCACTTTAAGCAAAACATTTCCTGTTTCTTTGCTGCATGCAAAGCAGCTCTGTGCATGTGTCATTCTGGAACATACTGTACTCAATAACTGTATCCTTGATTTAGCAAAGCAAAAGAAAAAAAAAACAAAAAAGAAAGAAAAGAAAAGGGAAAAAACCTACTGACAAGAGTAATTATGGACTATGTACCATGAATTTGTGTAATTAGCTGTTAAAACTATATTTGCATATATCATTAACTCTTATTAATCATTTTTGTAAAGAAATGTTACTAATGGCAAAACTAGGATTGTTTTTTTTTATTTTGATAAGTATATATCACTGATATAAGTATTTTTCTTATGTTTCCTAGGAGACTTTCTGAATTAAGTGTTTCTGATAAAGCTAGGTTAATTTTTTACACATATTTTTCAAGTTTGTGTTGAAAAGAAAAATTTTTTGAGTCTACTAAAATAATAGCATCTCTTGAAAAGAACTTCAAAAATATACCTAATGTTAATCATTTATATTACAATTTGGCCAAGAAATCACATTGCAAATGTTTATAATTAGCTACTAAAATGATTTCAAGAGATATTCTATTGGTCTCTAACTGTTCAATTCGTCTTGAACTTACTTAAACCTGACTTGCGTTGAGACAAAAGGCATCTTGACATGAACTGTCAGTGTCCACCAACAACTTATGGCCTGCCAGTTCACATCAGGGAATCTTTCCTTGTTTGATTTGTCACCCTGACAAAATGAACATCCAGAAGGGTAGAAACATTTTTTTTCCCACATTGTGCAATTTAGTAGGTCTTTCTTGAAGAAGAAATCTGGTATTTCAAAGACACTTAAAAAGCTTTCTTTCTGGCATAGAGTGCCTTCTAAAATATGAATCCTACAAGCTCTAAGGCAGAAACCTTCCTTTTTATCCCAAGATGAAATAGAATCCTCATGATGACTCTTCTTTATTCCATAGAAATGTCCATGCTGTTGAATTTATCAGCAGGGATACTGGGCACCCTGGATTGAGTCATTTGCCTGTCTCTTTCACTAAGCCTTCAGAGAACAGTCCCCGGGAAAAGAGAACAGAATAGGTATCATTTCGGTTCCAAGTCTGATTTGAATCCATAAATCTCCCTCTACATGGAGTTCATAGCCAGGATGAGTACTAAGTGAAATTATTGGGTTTAACCTACCTGTCCCAGAGATCTGTTGAGACCCACTACAAAAGTTCTACAGGAGGCACGCTGATGAGATTTACAAGTGTCTGACGTCCCTGAAGACCCACACACTGAGTAAGCTTCTTTATGGGTTGAGTCCCTACACAAGAAACAGGAATGCCCAGATAAATTTCTGATTCCCCAGGGAAAGAAGCCAATTATTGAAATCTCCACACAATTACGCTCACAGAGTGAAAATGTCAAGATAGCCTAGGGATATGCTTAGATGATCCTACTGAACAACAATAATGTGCGATGATTCCACCCTCTGTATGTTTGTTTCTTTTGAATTGTCCCCTGTAATGGTTAAGAAGTGTGGCTGCAAATAGAAGTGAATGCAAAGCTTCCATTCTCATGTCAAAAACAAGCCCTGGTGTATCTGCCATGAAATACAGATGACATACACCCTAAATTCAAAATGTGCACAGTTTTAAGAACTCTTAATGTCAGATATTTTAGAGCCTTTTAGAAGGCACCCATCATATGCCTGGTCCTATTGCTATGTTTTAATTAAGATTGTGTGATGGAGAATACATTTTTCACAATCTTGTGATCTTTCCTCATGCATGTATAAATTTTGTAATTAAATATTGATAACACTTTTATTTTACTTCTTGTGTGGTATTTTCTAGTCTGTAAACTTTATAAGTGAAAAGAATATATCTAAATAGTTTTCCTTTGTTTTTGTAACTTCTGAAATGCCCAGGAAAGAGTAGGCTTTCAAAAATATTTGCTGACTTACTGCTGGAATGAATGATGGAGATAAGAACGAGTGAATATAAAATCCATCTTAAAACTTTGAAATATGAGGTTTAGTCTTCAGGTCTGTCATTTATCTTTAATATGATTTTTAAGTTTGATAAAGAAGCATTGACCACTTGCTTACCATTCTCTAGAATATCCCCTACTTTAGAGCAGGACACACTGTTCTTTCTTCACTGTAGCGTTCCTAATATCAAACAAGGGTGTGACACATTCCAGGCTTTATGTTTTGAGGTAACATATTGTGGGTCATAAAGAGGAAATACCAAAGATTTTTTTTAATGATTTATTTATTTATTCATGAGAGACACAGACTGAGAGAGAGAGAGAGAGAGAGAGAGAGAGAGAAACAGTGACACAGGCAGAGACACAGGCAGAGGGAGAAGCAGGCTCCTCGCAGGGATCCTGATGCGGGACTCGATTCCGGTTTCCTGGATCACGACCTGAGCCAAAGGCAGGTGCCCAACCGCTGAGCTACCCAGGTGTCCCTACCAAAAATTTTTATACACCTAATGTTACCCATGAAAATGAATTGAAATCCTTGAGGTCCTTTCCAGATTCCAAGATTCCACAGGAAGTTTGTATTGTTCCTTCCCTTGTAATGTCATTTGTAGATTATCTGTTATGTACCAAAGTTAGCCTGCACCCTGTTCAGTCAGCAGAATTTTATTCCCTGATGAGCTCTGCTAGCTTCCCCATCTATTTAGCATTCTCACAATGTCATAAAATTTTTTTAGAAAATTACTTTTACCGTTTCCATTCTTATTGATGTTTTAGAGTTTGATCTCTCATTTAAAACTTATTATTTATTGCATAAGAAATATAGCCCATTTCTTAACTTGTGAGTATGGTATAAAAATAAACTTACTTTGATTAAGGATATAAACTCTAAGACACAATAGTACCATCCTAGATTGTCTGTATGTGGACAAAGTTCACCTGTACCCTGTTCAATCAACAGGACTTTATTCCCTGATGAGCTCTGCTAACTTCCCCATCTATTTAGCATGCCAACAATATAAAATTAAAAAAAAAAAGTACTACTTTTACAGTTTCCATTCTCATTGATGCTTTATATAAGAGTTTGATCTCTCATTTAAAGTTTATTGTTTATTGCACAGGACATATTGTCCATTTCTGAGGTTGTGAGTATGACACAAAATAAACTTACTTTGATGAAGCATATAAATTCTAAGATACAACAGTACCATCCTAGATGACAAAACTACACTTTTCAAAGTATTTGTAAGAAACACACACATGTCACCTACATATACATACACACACATAGATATGTGCAGGAAATGATATTATAGACACTGTAATATTTCCATGCTCTACCTGAAAGAATAGTTCTCTCTTACATAATTCATTATTTTAAATTTGTAAATTAATTATACATAAGCTGAATATGCACTAATCCATTTTCCCCATTCCCCCTACCTCATGTAGTTAATAGTTATATATGACCTTTTTGGTTTTTCCAAATCTATTTATTGATTTTTATTGTGATAAGAAACATATCATGAGATCAATACCCTTGACCAATTCTTAAGTATATAATCAGTAATGATGATTAAAGCACAATATTTTATAACAAATCTCTACAACTCAATCATCTTGCAGAAGTGAAGCTTCCTACCAATTGAATACAATTACTTTACATGGACACATTAGCCAGTTTTTGTTTCGTTTTGTTTTTTTAGAAAGAAGGGTAAGAGAGAGATGGAAAGAAACCTTTATTTCCCCCCAGATTATTTATTTACTCATGAGAGACACAGAGGGAGGCAACATAGGCAGAGGGAGAAGCAGGATCCCTGCAGGGAGCACAAAGCAGGACTCAATCCCAGGACCCCAGGATCACAACCTGAGCCAAGGCAGACACTCAAACACTGAGCTATCCAGGCGTCCCACAGTCCCACATTAACCACATTAGCCATTTGATTGACTTTCACCATAGAATGCCTTTTTCTTGTAAAATTGAATCTCCTTTTACCCTTTCATCCTTCTATTAATCCTGGTCTGATCCCATCTCGTTATCTGTTTTGGCACATTTAAATCTTATTTACACGTGTCATTCATATGCAGGTTTTTACTGGTTATATGAATTTACGTCTTAACAGAATGGCATAATTTTGCAGGTATTTAAATTAATTAATTAATTAATTAATTAATTATTAATTAATTAATTTAAATTAATTTATATTATATGCCAAATGTCTCTTTCTGCAAGTTCACTAGAATAGGACAGGTACGTAGAAATCAATCTCTAAATATATATTGAATTCATCTAGTTTTGCTTTTACCTGTGAAAGAATACATAACTAGGTTTAATATTGATAGGAACCACATAGTATGATAATTAAGAGAAGATATTGCATACTTTTTGCCACTTCCTTTGTCCTGCATATTTGACATCTTTGTTCCTCAAAAGCTATATAGGTAAAGGGATTTAGCGTGAGGATTAGAAGAGTGCAAAATAGGGACACCACTCTCAATGTCAAAGGAATGACTGGACTCCTGTTGCATGTACATAAATATCAAAATCCCATAGAGCACTGTAGCCACTGTCAGGTGGGACCCACAGGTGGGAAAAGCCTTGTGTCTACCTTCAGCTGAGTTCATCCTGACAATGGCTACCAGGATCACCAGGTAAGAACTATCAGAAGAAAAATTTTTTCAAATAGAAACTGGAAAATCAAAATCATCATTCAATTTTATGCATATTTGAGTAGAGCAAAGACAACAAAGGGAGACGGTGCTAGTATAAATAACTGATGACATTGTGGCCACAGAAGCATATGTATTTTTTTGTCTGGCTTCTTTTAGCTGATATGTTGTTATAGGTAGTTCTAGAGTGCTCATTCTCATGTCTGTGGACAGATCCATTTTATGTATATACCACAAATCAGTTATTATTGTGCTAGAATCAAATGTTAGAATTGGGTAGCCCAAGTGGCTCAGTGGTTTAGTGCCGCCTTCGGCCCAGGGTGTGATCCTGGAGACCTGGGATGGAGTCCCACATCAGGCTCCCTGCATGGAGCCTGCTTCTCCTTCTGCCTGTGTCTGTGCCTCTGTCTCTCATGAATAAATAAATAAAATCTAAAAAAAAAAATATTAGAATTGATCTGAATTTGCAGTTTTATGACTAGGGATATAAACATTCCATTTCATCTGATGTTTTGATGAGCATGAAGCTTTCTTTTTCACACTGTTGCATTATAAAAAAAATAAAATTTGGATTTTTGTAATGTATTTATGAAAGAGAGTCATTTATACTTTATAAAAAATATTGCCCTGATACACAGACACAATTTCCTGAAAGTGGTAGTTAAAAATAGCTCCTCCCTCGGCCTTCACATCCACACTACTATTTAATCGAGATCAGCTTAATCTTGGATGTGTTTTTATTTTAGTATATGCTTCACACTGAAATTTTTGAGTAGTAGGATATACATATTATCATTAATAAATACTACCTGATGAGTTTGCAGTGTTTATTTGACATGCATTCCTATTAGAAAGCAAATACTTATGGTTGCTTAATATCCTTGTCTACATTCAGTATTTTCCATCATTTTCTTCACAGGTTCTTATCTGTGAAAATGTGCAAGGCATCATTGTGGTTTTGGTTTGTATTATTCTAATGCTGAATGCAATTGAAAACCTTTATGTTTAATGGCAACTCAGATATTTTCTTGAAACATGATTGTTGATATCATTTGTCACCTTTGTATTGTATTTCATGTAAATTCTTTATGGATTTGTAAGAGGCACAATGGCAAGATCTCCATGTTTTGTATGACCAAATAATATTCCATTCCATACATATTCCACATCCTCTTTACCAACTCATCTATCAAGGGCTACTTGGGTTGCTTCTGTATCATGGCTACTGTAAATAATATTGCAATGGACATAAGAATGCACATATCTTTTCAAATTAGCATCTTTATGTTCTTTGGGTAAATACACAGCAGTGAAATTACTTGATTATATGGTATTTCTAATTTTAATTTTTAGAAGGACATCTATATTACTCCTTTAGGGACTATGACAACTAGGAAAATGTTTATATACTAAACACTAAATATATATACTAAAACCTTTAAATAGATAATGAAATCCAGTTGTGCTACTCCTGCCATTTTGTTCTCTTTTTTCAAGACCATCTTTATATTTTAGGCATTTTGCCTTTCTGAGTAAATTTTAGAGTCAGCTCCATTATTCTAAAAGAAAGAAGAAAAGACAAAGAAGGAATGAAGAAAGGAAGGAAGAATTAAAAAATTTAAAATAGTTCTAAAAATAATTTAAAACCTAATCTAGCTTTAAAGGAATTCATAACTGTTATTGGAATACCTCTGTGTTCTTTCTTCTTTTAAGATAGTCTAGATCCTTTTTTTTAATTGGTAGTTTTTTAATTCTACAGAAACATATAAATATTTAAATTTATAGCAAAAGAACAATTGTACCATTCAGTACACTGCTTACAATTTTTAAAATTACACATGATTCTTAAAATCAACCTGAGTATCACAAAATACTGTTGGATTCTGAATGTCACTGTATTAAATACATTGAATAATTTAAGGGAAACTAACCACATGACATTTATTCATCCAAATAATGGTATGGTATATGTAACATTATGTCTTCCTTAATAATTTAGCAAGGTTTTATAGTATCCAGCAGGAAAATCATGCAAATCGTTCACTAAAATTTTTCTAAGGTATTATAAAGTTTTATTTCAATTAAATTTTTAGTTTAAATTATATATATATATTTGGTAACTTGTAGTAAAAAAACAAAAACAAAAACAAAAACATAAAAACCCCAGATGTCTTAAATGCTGACCTTATATGCACCAATCTAGCAAAACTCAGGTATTATTTCTAATGTTTCAGAAATAAGCAATTTTGAATTGTTGCTGTACACATTTATGCTACCTAAAATAATCACACTTTTATTTCTGCTTTCCTTTTTTTTATAAATTTATTTTTTATTGGTGTTCAATTTAACAACATACAGAATAACACCCAGTGCTTATCCCATCAAGTGCCCCCCTCAGTGCCCGCCACCCAATTACCCCCATCCCACGCCCTCCTCACCTTCCACCACCCCTAGTTCGATTCCCAGAGTTAGGAGTCTTTATGTTCTGTCTCCCTTTCTGATATTTCCCACACATTTCTTCTCCCTTCCCTTATATTCCCTTTCACTATTATTTATATTCCCCAAATGAATGAGAACATATAATGTTTGTCCTTCTCCGACTGACTTACTTCACTCAGCATAATACCCTCCCGTTCCATCCACGTTGAAGCAAATGGTGGGTATTCGTCGTTTCTAATAGCTGAGTAATATTCCATTGTATACATAAACCACATCTTCTTTATCCATTCATCTTTCGATGGACACCGAGGCTCCTTCCACAGTTTGGCTATTGTGGAGGTTGCTGCTATAAAAATTGGGGTGGAGGTGCCCTGCCGTTTCACAGCATCTGTGTCTTTGGGGTAAATCCCCAGCAGTGCAATTGCTGGGTCCTAGGGTAGCTCTATTTTTAACTCTGAGGAACCTCCACACAGTTTTCCAGAGTGGCTGCACCAGTTCACATTCCCACCAACAGTGCAAGAGGGTTCCCTTTTCTCTGCATCCTCTCCAACATTTGTGGTTTCCTGCCTTGTTAATTTTCCCCATTCTCACTGGTGTGAGGTGGTATCTTATTGTGGTTTTGATTTGTATTTCCATGATGGCAAGTGACGCAGAGCATTTTCTCATGTGCATGTTGGCCATGTCTATGTCTTCCTCTGTGAGATTTCTCTTCATGTCTTTTGCCCGTTTCATGATTGGATTGTTTGTTTCTTTGGTGTTGAGTTTAAGAAGTTCTTTATAGATCTTGGAAACTAGCCCTTCATCTGATATGTCATTTGCAAATATCTTCTCCCATTCTGTAGGTTGTCTTTTAGTTTTGTTGACTGTATCCTTTGCTGTGCAAAAGCTTCTTATCTTGATGAAGTCCCAATAAGCATACACAGGCTCACATATCAACACGTAACAGACTGAGATGCAACCCACCACAATGGGATAAAGTTAAAGTGTTGGTACTTAAGGCAGACATTGTTGATTATTCATTGATGTGCATATTCCTTACACAAAGAACATTAAGTTCCATCTTCTCTGTGCCATATGCCAGTATGGTGGGCATATTTATTTCATATTTAATAAAAGAAATAAAAATATGAAAAAAGATTATCAGGGCATGATGTATTTTAAAGAAAACAAACAAAGCAAACCAAAACTTGCCTTCAGTTGCAAAATAAGTACTTGGTAATATGGGAACAGTGGTCTGGACTTGTCTTAGCACTTAAACCAAAGCTGGCATGAGAAGAATGATCACTACTGGAATACCTATGAGTTGAAAACAGGAAAAGCATTTCTAGCTTTCCACGACTTCTACACATTACTCCTTTCTAAGGCCAATGACATGTCCTAAACAGAAGTCTGTACCTATTTTATTACATGAACTGCCTATATTGAACTCTACACAGGCAGTTTATGCAGGTTTTTCCATATTCTATGCAGGGCACCTTTTACCTCTTTGTTCCTTAGGCTGTAGATCATGGGATTCAGCATAGGGATTATCAAAGTGTAAAATATAGAGGCAATTTTATCAGTATCAAAGGAATGACTGGATTTGGGCTGCACGTACATGAAGAAAAGAGTGACATACAATACAACAACCACCGTCAGGTGGGATCCACAGGTGGAGAAGGCCTTGTGCCTGCCATCTGCAGAGTTCATCCTAAGGATGGCCATAAGGATGAGGATGTAGGACACAAGCACTATGAGAAGGGAGGAAATCAAATTAAATGCTGAAAAGATCAGTATTATCAACTCAATGTCACGTGTGCTTGAACACAGCAAAGTTAACAAGGGAAGACTATCACAGTAAAAATGTCTAATGACATTATGTCCACAGAAGGATGCCATAAAAATCTTGATGGTGATTATCAGAGAGAGACAGGAACTGTAGACATAAGGGATTGCTACTAGCACCCAGCACACCCTTTGTGACATAACAATGGTGTAGAGTAGAGGGTTACAGATGGCCACATAGCGGTCATAGGCCATTGCTGACAGAATGAACAGCTCACTGATGATGAACAAGATGAAGAAAGCCAGCTGGGTAGCGCACCAGTTATAGGGGATCGTATTTTGATCAGCTACAAAATTTACTAACATTTTGGGTGCCACAGCTGATGAGTAGCCAAGATCAATGAAAGCCAGGTGTCTGAGGAAGAAGTACATGGGTGTTTGGAGCCTGGAGTCCACCTTGGTGAGGATGATCATGCCCAGGTTGCCCACCACTGAAACTGTGTAGATGATGAGGAAAAGCCCAAAGAAGGGAGCCTGCAGCTCAGGATGGTCAGTGATTCCCATTAGGATGAATTCTGTTAGCACTGTTAGATTTTGTTCATCCAGGCCATTAAGCGAAATTGCTGTGGGAACAACCATCACAAGAGTCATAGGGATTCAGGAGACAACATCTGTGGATCAGATTGGTCCAATTTTTTCGATTGGTTAATTTAAAATAGGACTCACCTCGACACTGAACCTGGAACCAAAAAAGGAGGTGTTACAACCTAAGATATACAGTAGTTAGTTTATTTATTTGTGCTGTTTGCTGGCTATTGTTACCAAGTCACTATCATCCATTTATGGTCTGTCAACAGGTATCATTAGACACATCTGGTCTTAAGTGGTAATCCTGATATCTTTTTAGATATGCTTTTACTTAACTTATCTATAATTGGTTAACACATAATAGCTAGGAAAGTATTCTAATATAAGTAAAAGCCCTTGCTTCTGGTCCTTGAAATTTTATCCCAACCTTTGTCCCAAAGAAAACCATGATTAATTCATGCAGTAGACTTTGGTTTACTTTTATCATTGTAGCTCTGCATATTTAAGACCATTCTCTTTCCACCATTCATATCATTTTTAAAACTGTATTTTCAGGACGCCTGGGTGGCTTAGCAGTTGAGCATCTGTCTTTGGCTCAGGGCAGGATATCGGGGTTCTGGGATTGAGTCCCACATCAGGCTCCCTGTGAGGAGTCTGCTTCTCTCTCTGCCTTTGTCTCTGCCTCTCTGTTAGTCTCTTATAAATAAGTAAATAAAATCTTAAAAAAATAAAACTGTATTCTCATTCTATTATGCTTTTATGGGTTTTAAAGAGTGTTTATAATTTGTAGATAATAGACGATAATTTAGCACTTTTACAGAAGTCCCAACTAGTGCATTCTAATGCACATAGATATCTTTTATTTCCCATAGAGTAGTGCATGTGGATTCTCAGCACTTGGGTGTTGACTCTTTCAGTGTGTGATTATTGCTATTTTTCATTCCAAATAAGGCCACATCTAGAAGTTATTCAATATGGTAAAAAATAAAAATAAAGTAGTCCTTCCCATATTTGCTTTAACTTACCCCTAATATCTCTGAGGTAGGCATAATGTAATTAGATTTCTCTAACACATTTTTTAAAGGATTTTATTTATTCATGAGACACACACACACACACACAGAGAGAGAGAGAGAGAGGCAGAGACACAGGCAGAGGGAGAAGCAGGCTCCATGCAGGGAGCGCAACATGGAACAGGATCCCAGGTCTCCAGGATCATGTCCTGGGCTGAGGATGGCACTAAACCGCTGAGCCATCCAGGTTGCCCGGTCAAGCACTTTTTAAGGAAAAAGTCATTAAATTGTATTTGTTGATGTATCTCCTAAAATCATTCAGTAAGCTGCTATAAATGTACTCACCCTACCAAGAAAAATATCACGCCAACACTGGGTGTGCTATCTCAAATTCAATACAGGCTGGCAAATCACATTGCCTGAAGCAGATGAATGAAAGACATAGTAGTGGGAAATGAGGGGAAAGACATATAGCATGATTCAGTAGAAGTATTTACTTTGTGTTTGTTTAAATGAGATGGATCAGGACAAATGATTACTAGATCCAGATAAAGCCAACAGGGCATGGCTTTGGGAGAAATGGAATACACATATATTTTAATTTAAATCCTATTCTTACACCTTTATTTCATCTTCTGTCAACTATAGGTGAAATGTTTCTTGTAAACTCAGTTTATTTAAGGATTGCACTTTATCTACCTCTTCTTTTCCAAGTCTGTTTTCCTTCAGACTGTTTTCAAAAGTAGGTACTTCTAAAGTTTTATGGGGAAAAAAAAATCATCTGATTTCATTACAAAGTCTTCTAGAGTATAAAAAAATGAGGACTACATTGTGACTCATTCTAGGAGGCCCTAAATCCTGATTTAAACATACACATACTTGTATATGCAAATTATAATATTTTGTTATATTTATATATGTTAAAGCTCACTACATATTCAGGCCTATACTTTCACTTATGCAGCTGTAAAACTGTAAACAATATTAATATATCATTGATATATGTTTAAAAATGCCTAAGAGTGATAAAACACTTGTTCAAGCTGGGTTGATCCTATGTTTGGCTGGACCGTTTTCTTCTGGAAAATCTGTAATCAGATTTTACCACATCATCAAAAAGAATTAGGGGATAAACGAGCATCTGAATAGATGATGAATTAATACCAGTTAGAATGGACAAAAGCAACTAAAATTAAGAATAAAAGTGAAATCCCATATTGATGGAATATTTTATAGAAACAAAACCTACTCCTAAAGAGAGAAAAATTCAACCCTTTTGGGGACGCATTATAGAAGTCCTAAGTAAATTAATAGAAACTCAATGTCCTGGATTGTACAACCTGATGTGACAAAATGTTACTTGTGTTGAAATTGATCTATTAATTCAATGACCTTACAATCAAAAATCAGTAAGGATATTTATAGATTTTGATATTAGTTTCAAATGCATTTTGAAAATGCAAACTGTTAAGAAGAAGCAAGACACTTTTGAAGGGACTTGTTTTACCAGATAATAAAACTTTTGCTGGATTTCTTGAGATGATATGGTAGACATCAATGAAAAAGAATGGGAACCTCGGGCAAAGACCCATGCATGCAAAGAACTGTAATATATGAGAAAAGGGGCATGTCAGGACAGGCATGAAAAAATGGTCTTCATTGGATCTGGGGAAGGTGATCATCCTTACAAAGGATGATGAACTTGGATGTTCTGTTCATCCACACAAAAATCAACTGTAGACTTGTCAAGGACATCATGTCATAAGAAACTGTTCGCAATTCATAACCTTAAAAACTAAAAGCTCTGGATGCCCATAAAAAAAGAAATTTCCAAAATATAGAATAGTAATTTAACATTATTTTGGCAGATGAAACTACTTCACAAAATTTACTCTGTCCAAAAACCTATTCAAATTAACAAAATATTCACAGCAAAGCAATTTGAAACATCCATTAGCAGCAATCAAACAAACGAAAAACTCCAATGCTTTAAGCTACAAAAATTATATCCCAAAGAACTATTCCATAGCAGCTTGTAGAGTTGGCAAATCTCTTCATCTCAACATGCATTTTATTGCGATTTTTACAAATGCCTGCAGTTCCCCTGAAACTCATTTGAGTGAATATTTATGTGGTACTCCTTTCCCCAGTCCTACCCAAGCACTGTCTGGAAAAAGCAAGGAAATTGAGCATCAAACCTGACTCTTCTCAGATGGAAGCAGGAACTCGGAACTGTTCCAGGGCCTGGGGTTAGACAGGGAGCCCAAGGGTGCGAATACCTAATCTCAATCAATATTCTATAACTTTTTGTAAATAGCCTCAGCAGAGATTAATGGGTCCAACTGAGAATATTGCAATCCCATTAAAAGGAGAGAGGGATCCAGAGGTGAGGGAGGGACAGAGGAGGATCCTAAGCTGAGGTTGCAAAAGTGCTTACTTCCCCTCTCATGATGTGTATTGTCTAGAATCTCAATCTAAATGTAGAAATAATCAGAAATAGAAATGAGGTCCCTTACCACCTTCAGAGAACATACTAATAGTGGTAAACATATATCTTAGCTCTAAGAAATCTAGTTAGGAAAAGAGATGAGTAATATACATGATGTACTGAGTTGGCATTGGTGACAATACTCATATGTGTCCCTTAAATTGAACAAGGAATCAAGAATCATCACTGCAGGTAATCTAGCAATCATATCGGTGGCCGCTACTCACCTTAAGTGGTGACTGGCTTCCTATTTTCTTGTGTGATTACCAGCCTGACTACAGTGGGAAGAATTTATGAGCATCTCCTCTATTTGAGAAACTCCTCTGGGAACTTGAATGCAATCCTGAGTTATTCCCAAAGCATCTGAGAGCAGGAAATGATGTCACTCATCTTTGCTAATTATTCCGTGAGTTTTATTTCCCTATTGAGGTAATATTTTATGTATATATATATATATATATAACATATATATACATAAAATATAATGTGTATATATACAAATATGAACATATATATGAAGTCACATATATATATACATGAAATTTACTTTGCTTCTAATTTGCTATTTTTGTTTTTTTACTGAAATATCTGCTTTTAAATAGATCATTTCTCAGATACATGCTTTATTCATCTAGAAATTACATAAACTTTCAGCATTTTCCACAAAAGCTTCTTCCATGTGTTATATTTGAGGATTAACAAAACTATTTAAACATGTCCTATAGTGTGTTAGAAGATACAAAAGGAATAAAAATTATGAATATGTGTCTAACTCCTATTTTTTTTCTTTTTCTAATAAGGGCTAAAATTGAGTTAGTGATACTGTAATTCCACACCCGAGGTGCATACTGAAACTAATTTCCCTTGTCCGTTTCTAGCTCTCTTCCCCATGGGTACCTCTTTTACAAAAGCTGATGTATGTCCTAAAATGGAATATAGCTTTATAAAGTAAAATAATGTATGTTTTAAAGTGCACAATATGTTATATATAACTCATTTGGATATCCAATGGTTTTCACTAAACTATCTGTTTTTGAATTATATTCATTTTATTACATCCATACCAATATTTTGCTGACACTGAATAAAATTGTTACACTCTCATTCTACCCCCCATTTACTATAGGTTTGCTCTAATTCTTTAGGCATTTAGAGAGATACCGACCTTTGGATCTCCATATATTATCACAATTAAGAACTTTGAGTGTGGTTCTTGCTAACCCATGAATGGACATGTCTACAATGTATCTTGCATTCCCGACTGGGGAAAAATAAGTACAGTTAATTGATTTAAATAAATTAGTTCTAAATAAAGATTTCTTTCATTAATGTGTATTCCACCCTCAGTATCCTAGTGTTTTCAGACCCTGGACATCCAACTTATGAATATGCACCACTTGTACAAATGGTAAAAGTTGCAACAAATAATTACATGAAATTTAGTTTGACAGAGCTAAATGGTTTCACTTGTTTTAATACATTATTTTTTCAAGGAATCCAAATATTGTTCTTGACTGGAAGTAGAAAAATGCACTAAGTATAATCCCTGTCATCAAAGAAGTTCAAGGATTATAATGGAGACATATACTATTGATTTTTATATAACTTTAGTATTTGAATGTCTATCACAGTGATAGTGCTGATGAAGTTGTTGTTAGATGACAAAACATTTGCACACAGCTTGTAGCTGAGTCTAGGAGGGGAGGCCACCAAATTCTACTTTTCCTCCTGGACACCTGGAAAGCTGACTTCTCATCCTCCTGGCAGGTGTGCAGAATTGGCTGAGCTGCAGCCTGACTCTCCTGTGGTGGCACAGCGCCCCCCCCCCCCACCCCGTGTGCAGCCATCCTTCACCCCTGCATGCTGGTCCTGGGGGCCTGCCACACTGCCTTTCTGTTTCAGAGCTTATAATTCCCCGTGGTTGAAGCATGAAATACACATAAAATGCTGAAAAATCCTGAGAAAAAATGCAAGGAGAAAGGTGATTACAACAGAGATTAAGAAACTGCTAGTTTGCCCCCAAATTTGATTAGTCTGTGATCTAGCACCCAAGTTTTAGGCATCCATATCTAAACATGAAAGTATCTTCTTTACATATTTCATAAAGATTTTAAATTAATATAGCATAATCTCAGCCCATATCTTAATCACTTTTGACTGTACACATTAATAATATTTATCATTCTAATAACATTAACTTATTAGATCTTTAAATACATATTTCAAGTATTTTAAAGAAATAATTAGTAATTTCTTCTGACAATTATAATTCAAACTACTTTTGTGGTTAGATGCTTTTAAATCGAAGTATAATGAACACAAAATTCTGTATTAGTTTCAGGTATATTACATATGGGTTCTATTAATTGTGTACACTATCAGTGCTCATCATGATAAGTGCAGTCACAGTTTGTCACCATTCAATACTATTATAATATTATTGACTATTCTCTGTAGAGTGCTTTCCATATCTGTGATTTACATATTTTAAACTGGAAGTTTGTATCTTTTAATCCCCTCTATCTATTTTGCTCATTTCCTCTACGCTTCCTTTCTGGAAAAAACTAGTGTGTTCTCTTTATTTAAGAATCTGTTTGTTCATTTGCTTTGCTTTTATAGTCCACAAATATGTGAAATCACAAAGTATTTGCTTTTTTCTCTTGAATTTATTATACTTAATGTGATACCTCTAGGTCTTTCTATGTGGTCACAAATTGAGAGAACTCATGGTGGTTATGATTGTGCAATATTCTATTCTGTATTCTTTTTAAGAAGTAGTCATTTTTGTATTTATATTATAAGTAACCTAATGTCTTGTACATTTTGTGAGCTGAGGTAAGAATTGTTATCAAAACTATGTTTGTCGACAAAATTTCTCTAATCCAAATAATGATTGTTCATTAGCTTTATAAATATTGAAGGAGTCAAAACCAATCCTGAAGGAAAGGTTGGAACAGTGACATGGAGTATAACTTATGGAAGGGCATCAAACTTCATAAACAGTAGCTCTATTTAATAGAAGGAAAGAAAAATTCAGTGGCCTTTATTGAGACACAGAGAGAAAAGAAAAGTGGTACAAAGAGAAGGAGCAAAACAAGGAATAATGATAAAGTTTGAATCTGGAGATATAAGAAGAGCAGTCAGAAATTAATTTGTGGTGGTGTAGTTAAGTTTCTCTAAACATAAGGAGGCAGTGTGACAGGATACAAAATAAATGCCCAGAAATCAGTAGCATTTCTATAGACTCACCATGAGGCTGAAGAAAGAGAAATTAAGGAGTCAATCCCATTTACAATTGCACCCAAAAGCATAAGATACCTAGGAATAAACCTAACCAAAGAGATAAAGGATCTATACCCTCAAAACTACAGAACACTTCTGAAAGAAATTGAGGAAGACACAAAGAGAAGGAAAAATATTTCATGCTCATGGAATGGAAGAATTAATATTGTGAAAATGCCAGTGCTACCCAGGGCAATTTACACGTTTAATGCAATCCCTATCAAAATACCATGGACTTTCTTCAGAGAGTTGGAACAAATCATTTTAAGATTTGTGTGGAATCAGAAAAGACCCCGAGTAGCCAGGGGGAATATTAAAAAAGAAAACCAGAGCCGGGGGCCTCACAATGCTGGATTTCAAGTTGTACTACAAAGCTGTGATCACCAAGACAGTGTGGTACTGGCACAAAGACAGACACATAGATCAATGGAACAGAATAGAGAACCCAGAAATAGGCCCTCAACTCTATGGTCAACTAATATTCCACAAAGCTGGAAGACAATTCACTGGAAAAAGGACAGTCTCTTCAATAAATGCTGCTGGGAAAATTGGACATCCACATGCAGAAGAATGAAACTAGACCATTGTTTTACACCATACACAAAGATAAACTCAAAATGGATGAAATATCTAAATGTGAGACAAGATTCCATCAAAACCCTGGGGGAGAGCACAGGAAATACCCTTTTTGAATTTGGCCACAGCAACTTCTGCAAGATACCTCTATGAAGGCAAGGGTAACAAAAGCAAAGCTGAACTACTGGGACTTCATCAAGATAAAAAGCTTCTGCACAGCTAGAGAAACAGTCAACAAAACTAAAAGACAAACTACAGAATGGGAGAAGATATTCGCAAATGACCTATCAGATAAAGGGCTAGTATACAAGATCTATAAAGCACCTATTAAACTCAACAGCAAAGAAACAGATAATCCAATCATGAAATGGACAAAAAACTTGAACAGAAATTTCACCAAAGAAGACCTATACTTGGCCAACAAACCCATGAGAAAATGCTCCACGTCACTGGCCATCAGTGAAATACAAATCAAAACTATAATGAGATGCCACCTCACACCAGTGAGAATGGGGAAAATTCACTGTTAAACAAGACAGGAAAAAAATAAAATAAAAAATAAACAAGACAGGAAACAACAAATGTTGGAGAGGATGTGGAGGAAGGGGTACCTTTTGCACTGTTGGTAGGAATGTGAACTGGTACAGCCACTCTGGAAATCTGTGTGGAGGTTCCTCAAAGAGTGAAAAATAGATCTGCCCTACGACCCAGCAATTGCAGTACTGGGGATTTACCCCAAAGATATAGATGCAGTGAAAGACTGAGACACCTGCACCCCAAAGTTTATAGCAGCAATGTCCACGATAGCCAACTGTGAAAGGAGCCTTGGTGTCCAATGAAAGATGAATGGATAAAGAAGATGTGGTCTATGTATACAATGGAATATTACTCAGCCATTAGAAACAATGAATACCACCATTTGCTTCAATGTGGATGGAACTGGAGGGTATTATGCTGAGTGAAGTAAGTCAATTGTAAAAGGACAAACATTATATGGTCTCATTGATATGGGGAATAAAAAAATTGTGAAAGGGATTATAGGGGAGAGGAGAGAAATGGAGTGGAAAATATCAGTGAGGGAGACAGAACATGAGAGACTCCTAACTCTGGGAAAGTAACAAGGGGTAGTGGAAGGGGAGGTGGGGTGGATGGGGTGACTTGGTGACGGACACTGAGGGGGGCACTTAACAGGATGAACATAGGGTTTTTACTATATGTTGGCAAATTGAACTCCAATAAAAAAAATACAAAAAAAAAAAAACATAAGGAGACCTGATGCTACCATAGAACCCTCTATCTTGTCTCCTGTCACTCATATCTTCAGTGATTTCTACTTCTTTATTGATTTTCCTTGAAAGGGTTTTTTTCTTTCCATGGAAATGGCTTGTGGAAGCAGACTTTTGTTTGTGTTTTTTTAATTTTTTTTTTTTTTTTGGAAGCAGAAATGATAGATGGGACTCATGGCATCGAGATATCTGGTGAAGCCTTTTGGACTTGCAGGGAGATGGCATTAGCAGTTCAAACCAAGCTTATCTAGACCTGAAGAGACAATAAAATCTCCATTGGAAGTCTTACATTTGTTTAGATTAACCTTTCAACTGAAAAATTCAGAAACATGCCAATTACTGTTACCTATCAGACAATTGATAAAGGAGGAAACAATCATGCTACACACATCTCTTGGGTCATAAGTAAAATGTTGGGATATATGATCATGGTGCTTCAAAACGAAAGGAGCTGCTGTGAAAATACTCCTTCAGTAAGTTTTCGGGTCAAAATGGCATTTTCTAGGCTGAATTTGAGAAACTTGGATGGTTTTTCTTATTTTCGTGGTCTTGAAACGATTCTTTGTGTGGCACTGTGCTTTCTGCCTGAACATCCCTATATACAGAGTGGGGTCAAAGCTACCACTACTGTGGTAGTTTCAGGAGGGGCTCTGTGGTGCTGTTTGATGTGTGTCCTATCTCCTTTTTTTTTTTTTTTTTTTTTTTTTTTATATGTCCTATCTCTTACAGGTGCAGTCAGACCTTGCTTTGTGACTGTCTTGCATCTTCCTGCTCCCCTCACCACCAGGGGGATTTTGTTGTCACTGTCTGGACACAAATGCCATGGAACCTGCAGAGCAGTTAGGAAGGTATAAACTGGAAGTACAGGTGACTTAGCATCTCGCAGGTTGATAGCTTTGACCAATTGGAGATCAGTGCTGCCACATAAATGAGTTTCCCTACGTTACTTCAAGGAAAGGTGGTACTGGGCTCATGTGCCTGCGTGGTTGGTTGAATGTGTGGATTCGTCAATTCTGATAAACGTGTACAAGTGATATGTGAGTGGGTGTGCATGTGTGTGTGTGCATGCGCTGTGTTACCTTTCAACCTAATGAACTTATCCTTCATTTAGAGTGGGCATTGTGTAGAGTTTGTTTAGGGTAAATTTTGTAGCTAACACATGCATAAAGGGTATATGCTATATAAGCTTTTGAGAGACTATCCCCTTGAGTACTAGTGAATGAGACAGGTGCAAGGTTTTAGACTGCCCAGCTAAGATACTATGCCAATATACAGATGTAGATGTTTTAGGCAGAATCATGTACGCCCACCTACCCACCAAGGAAGCCCACATTCCTATCCCCAGGACTGTGAACATGCTGTCTTCCATGAAAAAAGAGACCAGAAGTATTGAACATACAGTCTCACTTTATATTTTCAGCTTTGCTGTTTGTTTATGACTAAATTGACAAGTGATTCATAGACCCGAGTTTCATGTTCCCTATAGTTGCCTTCTTTCTGACATCCCACCTCCCCAAATTTCATATCATTTACAGATGTTGCCTGTCTTGCATGCCCTGACCAGTCTCCCTTACTCATTGTATATTAGGAACATTTTACATGTACAGAAGTAGATATGGCACATGATGACTGTTAATTTTTTCCATCAGAGTTCCCTTGAGAGTTGGTGTCTCTTTGAGGAGAATGTTTTTATTTTCATTCCAATGAGATTTTACTCAAAAACACACTATATACAAATATCAAAAGAGCCCTATACCACAACGTTTGCTCTGAGAATAAGACATGGAGAATGTTAATTTTATGGCACATTGGAATGAAATATCAACATTTTGCCTCGTCTACATGTAACACATGATAGTAGTGGAAATGTAGAATCTCCTTTTGTAGGTTTCCTTTTTCTGTTTGCTACAGGTTCTCTTTCAATGGATATCTAGGCTTTTTTGCTGTTTTTAGTTTTTCTCTTACAGATTTCTTTTTCTGTGATTCAAATTTATTATGGTGCAAGACAAAAATGAATTTAAGAAAGTCAAGATATATGAATCACAGAAAATACAATATTGTGTTTTACTTTAAAATATGCTTACTTTGAAAATATTTTTTACCACTTAAGCGTATTTTGTATGGTCAACTAATATGTCTTTGTATTAGGGATAGTTGGATATTTGACGGTGGAATAGAAAGAGTTAAGATGTACCCATTGAATCCACAAAATTTATAACTATTTATTGCCTCTACTTAGTAGATACTAGGTTTTCAGGAGCAAATAAAAACCCTTAAGTAAGAGAACTGAATCTTCATATTTACACTAATTTGAAAGCCTGGCAAGGGCTCTTTAGGAATCTCTTGAATGCATCTTTCACATCCTTGTTCCTTAGGCTGTAAATGAGGGGATTCAGCATTGGTATCACCAGGGTGTAGAAGACAGAGGCCATTTTATCAGTATCTAATGAGTGGTTGGTCCCTGGTTGCAAATACATGAAGAGAAGGGTCCCATAGAACACAGTGACAGCCATCATGTGGGAGGCACAGGTGGAAAAGGCTTTTCTTCGGCCCTCTGAGGAACGTATCCTCAAAATGGCAAGGACAATGTGGAAGTAGGAGGTTAGAACAATAATCATGGAGAAAAACAAATTGGTCCCGGCAGAGGTAAACACTACTGTTTCTGGAATGTAGGTATCAGAACAGGACAATGCCAACAAAGGGACATTATCACAGTAAAAATGGTCGATTATGTTGGAAGAGCAGTATGACACAGAGAACACACAGGAGGAAACGGTCAGTGCTGTGGTCAGACTGTAGAGGTATATGAGGGACACCAGCAGAAGGCAGATCTGCGGAGATACCACCACCATGTAGAGCAGGGGGTTGCAAATAGCCACGTAGCGGTCGTAGGCCATTGCAGCCAGCATGAAAATCTCCCCCACGATAAAAACTAAGAAGCCACCCAGCTGGGCTGCACATCCATAGTAGGATATGGTTTTCTTTGAAGCCAAGAAGTTGACCAACATCTTAGGGGCAATGACAGTAGAATCGCCAAGATTGATGATAGCCAAGTGCCTGAGGAAGAAGTACATGGGCGTTTGAAGCTGCGAGTCAACACTGGTGAGGGTGATGATGCCCAGGTTCCCTGCCACGGTGAGCCCATAGATCACCAGGAAAACAAAGAAGAGTGGCATCTGGAGGTCTGGGCGGTCTGAGACTCCCCTGAGAATGAACTCAGTCAGGTGGGTCAGGTTCCCTGAGGCCATTTAATTTGCTGTTCTCATCTTTTAATGGAGAAAATGGGAGGAGATTAATAGATGGTCAAGTTGATTTTTCTGGTTCATGCTGGATAGTAGACTGTTTCTTTTAAATCAGATTACTTTTGTTCACAATTGAAAATGTCAGACCTTACTTGTATATCTCTCAATTTTTAACAAATTCAGAAATACAAAGACCAGTTTTTTCTAAAGATCAGTTTTAGCTTAATGAAACTGTTTTCCCAAGCTCTTTTTAACTCTGGGCTAAATACAATTTATATTGGTTTTATATGTAGTAATTTACTATATGTATTAAAATTTTACTCACATAGTCATATTAATTACAATATTCCCCAAATATATATTTACATCAACACTCATGCTTCTGTGTATGTTTTTAACTACATTTGAGAAGTTGATGAAACAGATGACTTCCAGTGACTTTCAGTTATTTTTAACTTTCTGCCATTGGCTTTCTCTACAACCTGTATCTTATCAGCCTGGGGATTTTTAGGTATCTGCATGAAATACTTGACTATATTGGATTTTCTTTAACTATGTCTACAACATCATGCTGTTTCAGCTGCCACCAACAGACTGTACCTCAGTCTGTTCCTTCTAGTGTTATTCAGAACCTGAATTTTTAAAAAAAATAATCATGTTTCTTCAGCCAAATAACTTGGTCCTTTTATCACTCTAACCTCCATCTGCTCAGACAGTTTTTTATTAATGTGTCCTGGCAGCCTCTCTTTTTTTTCCATCTTACAGCTGTTTCCTATAAAGTATTTGAAGCTGTTTTGATATTTTGAAAAATATTACTTGTAGGTTTGATTTCCTCAAGCTTGATTTGCTCAAGCTCTTTCTTGCTTAGATAAACGTGTGGAGAAGACTGATAACATTATTCACTATGTGGTGTACTCTGGGCCCAGAATGATGCTAGTCATTTCATTATAATGATCTCATTACTCTACAGGAGAGTCCTAGAAGATGGTTGTAATTATTTGTATGTCTGATAAGACAGTTGATAAGTTACACAGAATCTGTGACCAATATTGATTGATACTATGGTTTTATGGTTTTGCTTTATGTGTTTTGTTTGCTTGTTTGTTTGGTCACTTCGTTGGTTGGCTGTTAGTCCACCAATTACTGAGTGTGTGATTTTTTTGTATCAAGTATTTATATTTTTGTGTTGTGTGAATGTAATGAAATAATACACAAACACCAGTTAGTAGAGCCTGTTAACAATGAATGCAGAAAAATTGGTATCAGCAGGTCTTGCTATAGCATGTTTTAAATGATTTTCTAATGTAATTTCCTGTTTATGTCCTCGTAACCCATTCTTCCTCACTAAGCAGTTTTATAGTTGAAATGTGAAATAGTGAGTGAAGTATAATTTTCATATTCAGGTAACTGGGATACATGGTATCTGGCTATCTACTTAATGAACAAATCAGGTTGTATTCTCCCAAAATCTGATTATTTCTTAAGTCTGTGGTGTCTGTTAATTTAAAGATATTTCATTCCATATTCCAAAAATATGTCTGATGAGGTTATAGGACTATATTGCACTAGATATTCCATATCTCTTCTCCTACCACCACATCTGAAAAGAAATGCACAGGTGAGTTTATCATTGTAACCAGAGTGGCAGTACTCATTTTAAACAAAACATTTCCTGTTTGTTTCTGGCTCATAAGGCAGCTCACTGCATGTTTTACTCTGAGACATAGATAATAAATATATCCTTAATATATGAAGAGGGGAAATAAAAGAGCATCAATAGTCATTGTGGATTGTGAACTATGAATTCATGCAATTAACTTTTTTTTAAAATTTATTCAGAGGCAGAGAGAGAGAGAGAGAGAGAGAGAGAGGGAGAGAGAGAGAGAGAGAGAGGCAGAGACACGGGAAGAAGGAGAAGCAGGCTCCATGCTGGGAGCTCTAAGTGGGACTGGATCCCGGGTCTCCAGGAGCACACCCCGGGCTGCAGGCGGCGCTAAACCGCTGCGCCACCGGGGCTGCCCCATGCAATTAACTTTTAAAAAACATATTTGCATGAAACATTACCTGTTTTAATTCCTTCTTCTAAAGCAATATTACTAATGTCAAAGCTTGGTAGTTTTTTTCTCTTGGTAAGCATGCCACTGAAATAAAGTACTTTTCTCTTATTAATTCAGGATGGTTTCAGATTGGTTTCTGATAAAGCTATGTTAGTTTTTTACACATATTTTTTCAAGTTCGCTTTGGAAAAGAAATATTTTATGAATCTATCAAAACAAAATGTCAGTAAAAGAACTTTAAAGATGTACATAATGTTGAGGTGCCAGGGTGGTGCCATTGGTTAAGCATTCAACTCTTGGTTTCAACTCAGGTCTTGATCTCACGTTCCTGAGATCCAGCCCTGAGTGGGACTCCTTGCTTAGTGCAGAGTCTGATTGATATTCTCTCTCTCTGCTCCTCCCACTCCTTCTCTCTATCTCTCTAAAATAAAAATAAATAAATAAATAATACACCTAATGTTAAGCATTCATATTACATTTTGGCTGAGAAATAATATTGAAAATATTTATAAGTAATCTTCTGAAATGATTTTAAGAGATGTTCCATTGGTCTCTAATTGTATAATTTTGTCTTGAACTTATTTAAACCTGAGTTGTGTTTGAGATAAACTGCATCTTGACATGACCTGGCAGTGTCCACCAGCAACTGAAAGCCTTCTGGTTGACACCATGGAACCTTTCCTTGTTAGATTCATCACCTTGGCAATGTGAACAACCAGAAGGAGAGAAACATTTTTCTTGATATTAAGCAATTTAGTAGGCCTTTCTTGGAGAAGAAATCTATTTCAAAGACATATAAGAAGCTTCCTGTCTGGTGTAGAGTGCCTTCTAAAACATCAATTGTACAAGCTCTAAGGCAGAAACATTCCTCTTATCCTAATGAAAAATAGAATCCTCATAATGACTCTTTGTTATTCTGCAGAGATACCCATGCTGTTGTCTTTATCAGCAGGGATTCTGGGCACCATTGTTGGAGTCATTTCCCTTCCCTTCCAGTTAGCCATCAGGAAAAGTGAATAGAGCAGATATCATTACAGTCCTGAGTCTGACTTGAATCCATAAAGCTCCCAAGATACTTGGTCTTCACATCCAGGATGAGTACTAAGTAAACTGTTGGGGTGAACCTACCTGACCCAGAGATCTGCTGAGACCCATTGCAAAGGTTCTGCACACTGAAGAGATTTACAAGTGTCTGAAATCCCTGAAGGCCCAACACTGAAGTAAACTTGTTTATGGATCCGGTCCCTACACAGGAAAACAGAAATTCCCAGATAAAGTTTTGATTCTCCAGGGAAAGAAAGACCAATTAATGAAGTCTCCACACAAGAATTATACCTACAGAGTGAAAATATTATATAGCCTAGGGATGTACTTAGATTATTTTACTAAGTAGCAATCATGGGCAATTATTCCACTCTTTGTTTGTTTTGAATTGTCCTCTGTAATCTTTTCAGAAATGTGGCTGCTGGCCCTGGGGTGGAGAAAATCCAACATTTGGGAAGCTGGGGATTCTGGCCCTAATGTTCCCCTTTACTGTGAATATCAGGAATAGAACTGAATGCAAAGCTTCTATTCTCATGTCAAGAACAAGTCCTGGTGTATCTGCATAAGATAGAGATGATATATACCATAAACATAAAATGCGCATCACTGTGAATATACTATCAATTGTTTTACTGAAATTCTGAAGTTACCCATCATATTCCTGGTCATTTCCTGGTTTTTAATTAAAATTGTTTGATGGAAAATGAATTTTTCATATAATCTTGTGATCTTTTCTTACACATGTATACATATTATAATTAAACTGATAACATTTTATTTCATTTTTTGTGTGGAATTTTCTTTTTTTTAATTTTGATAATGTATTTTATTAAGCTCAATATGTCCCAAATATCATATCCATACATAAACAATATAAAATTATTGATGTATTTTGCATTCTTTTTTTAATAGTAAATTTATTTTTTATTGGTGTTCAATTTGCCAACATACAGAATAACACCCAGTGCTCATCCTGTCAAGTGCCCCCCTCAGTGCCCGTCACCCATTCACCCCCACCCCCCGCCCTCCTCCCCTTCCACCACCCCTAGTTCGTTTCCCAGAGTTAGGAGTCTTTATGTTCTGTCTCCCTTTCTGATATTTCCCACATATTTCTTCTACTTAACCAACTGAGCCACCCAGGTAACACTCAGCTGTGTGGCTTCTTAAGCTCAGGGTCTTTTACAGAATGGGAGACTTTTTTGTGTGGAATTTTCTTTTTTTTTTTTTAATTTTGATAATGTATTTTATTAAGCTCAATATGTCCCAAATATCGTATCCATACATAAACAATATAAAATTATTGATGTATTTTGCATTCTTTTTTTAATAATAAATTTATTTTTTATTGGAGTTCAATTTGCCAACATACAGAATAACACCCAGTGCTCATCCCATCAAGTGCCCCCCTCAGTGCCCGTCACCCATTCACCCCCACCCCCCACCCTCCTTTCCTTCTACCACCTCTAGTTCGTTTCCCAGAGTTAGGAGTCTTCATGTTCTGTCTCCCTTTCTGATATTTCCTACTCATTTCTTCTCCCTTCCTTTCTATTCCCTTTCACTATTATTTATACAATGGAATATTCCTCAGCCATTAGAAATAACAAATACCTACCATTTGCTTCAACGTGGATGGAACTGGAGGGTATTATGCCGAGTGAAATAAGTCAATCGGAGAAGGACAAACATTATATGGTCTCATTCATTTGGGGAATATAAATATAAATAATTGTGTGGAATTTTCTAATCTGTAAGCTTTGTAGGTGAAAAGTGTATGTCTAAATAGTTTTGTTTCGTATTAATAGTTTCTAAAATAATACTGAGGAAAGAGTAGATGTTTAAAAGACATTTGCTGATTTACTGACTGTTAGAATGAATAGTGAAGAAGTAAATAAGTGAATATAATATTCATTTTAAAATCCTGAAATAAAACATGAGGTTTTGTCTTCAGCTCTGTCACTTATCTTTAATGTGATTTTAACTTTGATAAAAAGCATCGACGACTTGCATATCATTCTCTAGAATATTCACTACTTTAGAGCAGGACACATTGTTCCTTTTTCATCTTGGTGTTCCTACTATCTAACAAGGATGTGGCACATTCTAGATTCTATAATTTTTGAAGTAACAGAAAAATTGTGGGTCATTAAAAGGAAATACCAAAGATTTTTATACACTTTATGTTATGTTACCCGTGAAAATGAATTGAAATCCTTGCGGTTCTTACTAGAGTCCAAGTATCCACAGGCAGCTTCTGTTGTTACTTCCTCTCTAAGTTGTCACTTGTCTGTCATGTGGCTAATGATAGTCTTTACCCTGGTCAGTTAACAGTACTTCCATTCCTTCATCAACTCTGAAATTTTTCATCTGTTCAGCATCCCCATAACATTGTAATTTAAAAAAAAATAGTTTTACACTTTCCATTGCTATTGGTACTTAATTTTACAGTTTAATCTCTTACTTAAAGCTTATATTTATTGCACAAGATATATTTTCCATTTCCTAAGTTCTGCGTGTGCTGTATAAAAACATACTTTGGTCAAGCAAATAAAATTCTAAGACAGAATAGGACCATTTGTGGATCCAAACTTTCACCTTTCAGGGTGTTTGTAGGCAGGGCACACAGACATATTCCTACAGGTAGACTGCAAATGTTTCCTTTATCTTCTCATAAGAAGATATCATTTGATAGTCCCAGACTTTTCAATGTCTGTCAGTGGTATGAGTGTGCGAAAGTGTTTTACATCATTTTACACTCACATTTCCCTAATCGCTATTAAGGTAATGTATATGGATTGGTCTAAAGAACTTTCTTTTCTTGTGAATTGTCTGTGTGTATTCTTTGTTCATAATTCTATGGAATTTTAGTCTATTATTTATTATTTGAACTAGATGCATAATTACTTTTATTTTCTTGAGTTTATTATTATTTTTACTATATTTGTGATTATTTTTTTCATTCAGACCTTCACAATTTTATTTTTTTAAAATATTATATTTATTTATTCAAGAGAGATACAGAGAGAGAGAGAGGCAGAGACATAGGCAGAGAGAGAAGGAGTCTCCATGCAGGGAGCCCGATGTGGGACTCGATCCCAGTTCTCTAGGATCACGCCCTGGGCCGAAGGCAGCCACTTAATCACCGAGCCACCCAGGCATCCCCAGACCTTCACAATTTTAAAGCATAAAATGTATCTATTTTAGTAATTATGAGTTGCATTTAAAGATCTCTTTAATGCTGAATCATAAACACACACATGGTCACTCTTCATTTGCATGGTTTAGATATGCAAGGATAATGCTTATCAGTGACCATATTTTAATTTTGTGCTTGAAGAAAGGAACCATGTGAATAGCAATGGAAAGAACCTTGTAAACAGGAGAAAATAAATGCAGGGATATCATGGTGGGAATATATGGTGATAAGAAATGTTCTGTATACCAACTGGTGAGTTGTTATTTAGTCCTTTAGAGAAATACTAATCCACTCTAGAGAAATATCTTTAGGCTGGACTCTAATTCTTTCAACTTTTTAAAAAATATTTTATTTATTTATTTGAGAAAGAGAGAGAGAGAGAGAGAGAGAGAATGAATATGTAGGGGGGAGGAGCAGAGGGAAAGGGAGAAACAGACTCCCTGCTGAGCAGGATACCTGACATGGGGCTCCATCCTAACACCCTGGGATCATGAATTGAGCCAAAGGCAGAGGCTTAAGCTACTGAGAAATCCAGGTGCCCCTAGGCTGGACTCTAATTCTAAGGAGAATGCTTTGTTGGAATTAAAGAATACAGACACTCCCTTAAGAAAATAGTTTTAACAAAACAATAATTAAAGATTAATATATAAAAGTGAAAGAAGAGAGAACATCACAACCTTAAATTATCCTTGAAGGAGACATATCTTTGCAATGGCAATAATATCTACTGGAAAGAGGGCAAAGCATACAACAGAAGGGACTCTCTTTTGTACCTTGATTCTTGGTCCTGGGCACTGAGGAGTGGTTGAATCTGCAAGGGCATCAGAGAGTGAAGGTCAAAGGAAAACAGAACTAAAAGCTGAACTGGGCCAAGCCTTCAAGGATCCCATAGGAATAATTGGACTTAGTTCTGGGAAGAGCCAAGTGTGCCAGACAGTTTTGCCTTACTTTCCAAATTGTACTTCTTTTTGTCATTCTTGAATGTAAGCGTGATCTGATCTCAATAAATGCTAATGCTTAGACTTTGTTTTCTTGAGAAATTAAAGCATTTTTTCAAAAGTGATAAATTTCTTTTTTTATAAAGATTTTATTTATTCATAAGACTTAGGCAGAGGGAGAAGCAGACTCCATGCAGGGAGACTGATGTGGGACTCGATCACAGGACTCAGGGCACACCCTGACCCAAAGGCAGACACTCAACCCCCAAGTCACCCAGGCATCCCAAAATTAAAGCATTTTATTGCCCATGCTCTGTAAAAAAATAACACAAAGGGGAGAAACACATCATCACAAATAGTGTGTTAGTAACTACAGGGATTTGAACATACTGCCTGTGATCCCTGAATCATAGTCTGGGACTAGACTGTTGCCAATGCATGGATCTAATGATGGAGCAGAGTTCTTTGAACTAGAATCTGAACCAGTGACTCCATGGAAAGTGGGCTGGAATTATGTGAGATGTGGCTTTGCTACCAATTAGGTGATAGTTGATCAAGCTAGTCAGATATAGTGTTATTTATAATTGCAGATATTATAGTTTATACATTCAGGTAATACAGAGATGGAAGAAAATAGTATACAACATTGCAAAGTAAAGGTTACATACATACATGCCCATGTGTGCATTTGTGTTATACCCATCAGTATAGCTTCTACAAACATATATGTGTGTACACATACATATATATGTGTATGTGTATATACATATATCATCAGGAACATTTAAAAAGAAAATGAATAATATACATTTTCTGCATATGAAAATAGTATGAGCAGAGGATTGACTATGATCTTTATTTTAAAATACCTAGGGAGAAAAAAAAATCCAAGGAAAGCAAGAATACATTAATAAGCTTAAACAAAACATTTTCATCATATCTTCCTGATATTGAAATGTAGAGAAAGCATCACTCATTTTTTAATTTAATTTTTACGGTGAAAATATACTTTGTTGACAAATCAATTTTTCCTAAACACTTTCTGCATTGCATCTTTTACATCTTTGTTCCTCAAACTATAGATGATAGGATTCAGCATGGGAATCACAATCGTGTAAAATATTGACACTATCATGTCATGGTCCAGGGCATAGCTGGAACTTGGTCTCACATACATGAAGAGAACTGTACCATGAAAGATTGACACTCCAGTTAAGTGAGAGCCACATGTAGAAAAGATTTTTCGTCTGCCTTCAGCAGAATGCATCCTCAGAATTACCAAGACAATGAAACCATAGGAGATCAGGACTACCAGTATAGTAGTTATCTCAATAGATCCCGCAAAATAGAAGAGCAGTAGCTGGTTTGTGTGGGTGTCAGAACAAGAAATAGCAAGTAGTGGAGGGATGTCACAAAAGACATGTCTAATTTCATTGGAAGCACAGAAGGATAGGCTGAACGTGGCCACTGTGTGTACAGAAGCATGCAAAATGCCACCAACATAGGAAGCAATGATGAGTGGCACATAGACTCTGGGCGACATGCTCACAGAATATAGGAGAGGGTTGTAGATTGCTACATAGCGATCATAAGCCATGGCGGCCAAGAGAAAGCATTCTGTGGTCCCAAAAGTAACAGCGAGAAACATCTGTGCTGCACATCCAAGGAATGAAATGACTTTATTCTTTGACATAAAATCTACTAGCATATTTGGAGTAATTACTGAAGAATAGCAGGCATCCACAGATGATAATACACTCAGAAAATAGTACATGGGGTTGTGGAGCCGGGAATCCCCAATGACCAATGCAACCAGTCCTAAATTTCCCATCAGAGTAAAGACATAGATTGTTAGAAACAGGAAGAATAAGATGATTTGTAGCTCAAGTTTGTCTGTGAAGCCCTTTAGTACAAACGTAGTAACTTCAGTGACATTTTTCATGTTGACACTTCAGGGAACAAACTTGAAGATATTCATAAAATAATCTATTCACTAGAAAAAGAATAAACAATATTGTGATTCTATATTTTAACTGAAGGGAACATGTGGTATGCCCTCATATTTATTTTTTGGCAATGTAAAATTTCCCAGTTGTAGATCAGAAGACAATGACAAAATGATCAAAAGTTCATACTACTTGCTGCAGAATCAAGTGGAAGATATGGGTGTTCACTCACTGGCTTAATCCCTTTCATTTCTAAAACAATCAGGTCAATGGGCTAATTTGCCACTGCATTTTATTAGCTGTTTTCATATTAAGTCACAGTAAAACACCACATGATTGGCTAAAAAATAATTCCCTTCAACATCTATACATGCGAAAAAGTGTATCAGTGTACAGACATTGGAATAAAATCTCAGCATTCTAGACCTTTCAGTCATTGTGTAAAATAATCAGTTATAACCTATTCACCTGTAGAATGGGAATGTTAATATTTATTATATAATATTGGGGCAAATATTGAAAGACAAAATATGTTAATAAGATTGAATCTTCAAAATTATGTTAAACATAGAACATGTTAAATTATATTGGCTCTTTTTTTTTTTAAGATTTTATTTATTTATTTATAAGAGGCACAAAGAGAGACAGAGACACAGGCAGAGGGAGAAGCAGGCTCCCTGCAGGGAGCCAGATGCAGGACTGGATCCTGGACCTCAGGATTAAGCCCTGAGCTGAAGTCTGATACTCAACTGCTGAGCCACCTGGCCATTCCTAAATTTTGTTGATTCTATAGAGCAGTAACATTTTGTGAGCTAAGCTGTAAAAATTTTCTACCTCTATAAGGTCTTGAGTGTATGTGACAAAACTAAGATTTTTTTTTCAGGATAATAGGACATGATTGAATTAAGCAATTATATGACCACTTATATTTCATTCAAATTATTTCTTTTTTGACTGGATATATGGTTATAGGTTTTACTTCTGGATATCTAAATTCTATATGCTTTTTGATTCCTTCAAAAATGGGTGAAAAAGAAAAAAATTATTCTGAAAATCTATATAATACGTTTTTAATATTATTCTTAATCTAGGTATTATTTATTACTAGTGAAATAACAACTATACACTTATTAACTAAGAGTTACAAGTAAGCTGTTCATTAAAAAAACAGTAATTAAAATATAACAACAAAATGAATAATGCTTACACCAAGACATAAAATATTCAAGAGCAAAAAAAATAGGAAAAAATGAAAAAAGAAATAGGACTCTTTCCTGGATAATCCTATTGTTAAGAAATCAGGAGTCAGACCAACATTTGGATCCAGAGTTTCAATTAGCCAATTATATTCACAAGTTAAAGGATAAGTTTTATTGAAGCCATTATTTTCTTTCTTTCTTTCTTTCTTTCTTTCTTTCTTTCTTTCTTTCTTTCTTTCTTTCTTTCTTTCTTCTTTCTTTCTTTCTTTCTTTCTTTCTTTCTTTCTTTCTGTCTTTATTTATTTTTCTTTCGTTTTTCTTTTTTAATTTTTTTTAATATAGTCACTCACATTGAATTTTTTTTTTACTCACATTGAATTTAAGTTAGTCTTGAGAGTACATGATCTGCTGCAAATAAAAATGTATGCTTTATTTAAATCCATAATTTAAGTCAAGCTCTTGTTTCAATGCATTGACATGGATCCCATCAGTAAGAGAGAGAGCCATTTGGATTAGAAATAGTGATGGAAGCAGAAGGAACATCCCAACAACCTTGTGAAAAAGACAAAATTAGGAATGCCTCAAAACATTGTCAGTATAAGCAGAAAACATTTTAATAGAGTTACTGGAAAAATTAAAGGCAAAGAAAACAAAAAAATACTCATAATCAAGAAAGCAGGTTTTTAGATTGAATCATATGTATTAGAAATAAAAATATATAGACGAAACAAATTAGAACCCACAAGTTATGTAATCCAATTAAATGATTATTTTGAATGACTCATATTTAAAAATGCTTTTATTTTATTTTTTATTTTTTTTAAAATATTTTATTTATTTATTCATGATAGTCACACAGAGAGAGAGAGAGGCAGAGACACAGGCGGAGGGAGAAGCAGGCTCCATGCAGGGAGCCCGACGTGGGATTCGATCCCGGGTCTCCAGGATCGTGCCCCGGGCCAAAGGCAGGCGCCAAACCGCTGCGCCACCCAGGGATCCCTTAAAAATGCTTTTAAATGTATAATTTAATTAAAATGTCTTAGTGACTTGATAGGGCAAACTTCATATGTTTTTTATTCTTATTTTAAAAAGCCATAGGGAACAATATGACCTTAATATTTATTAAGTCAAGTGTTTATTTAGAGAAGGGGTAAAAGAGTTTATGTATCTGAAGTAAAAGCTACATTCAAAAGAAATGAAATGCGAACTTTGATGAATATGATGAAATATATATATATATATATAATATAATATATATATATATATATATATATATTTAAGTCTGACTGGGAGTTGCAAGAAGATCAGCCGCAATGCAATTTTTGACATCAGTTCAGTGATATGCCTTGTTCAAGACAACACAGGATTTAGAATCTGAAAGTGTGCATTCAATAGCCATGTTCATGAATAAAAGACCTGTGTGATGTTAGGTTTTCATTTTGAAGTTTACTCCTCTTCTGAAAAATAGTAATGTATTTTAATGATGAAGCAGACAAAATAATATTCTTCTTCCTTTCTTTCTTTCTTTTTTTCTTTCTTTCTTTCTTTATAAATAAAGGCAGGCAGACTCATTAAATGTATAAAGCAATAAATAAAACATACAGCAAATTTAAGATGGTCTTATAATTGAATGTTTTTAATCAGATGTACTTATTTTTAAATCATTAGCAAATATCGGGTCATGAAATTACTATTTTAAATAATCATTAAAAAATCAACATTTCCAGAGCCCTGAACAAAATATTTCATTCTTCAGCTACATATGATATATTGTTTTAGTGATTTTTAATACACACTAAAACATTATTCTCTCAGGATTAATTCAAATGACTCTTATTTTCATTATGACTTTTTCTTACTCTTTAAATCTGTATTATTCTTTAGAGAGTAAAGAAGTTTTGTGAATTGTGGGATCTTCTTATACCAAAAATACACATACATACATCACCATGAATCCATTTGTTACATTACAGTGGGCTTAAGTTTACTTGGGCAAATAAGATAGGGGAAGACTATAATGTTAAGAACTTTAGCTGGATTCTCTTGAAACAGGAATTTGACTAGATGTCCAAATAAAACTCATATTAAATATAAGTAAATGTCAGAATATATTGAAAGGACTCATAGACAGAAAATGACTATGATTCTTGAAGAATTTAATACAATTTCAACTGTTAAAATTAAGGTAAAGCCACCTTCAAAAAATACAATTGTATTAGAGGGCAGAAAATTCCAAATATATTTGGCTCCACATTGCAACACTGTTTGCAAAAGAGAAGAAAAGTAACAGCTGTGTATTGAACACCTGTGGTAGAAACAGACTTTGGTGTATTACTTTATTTCAGGCTTAGAGCCCAGATTCACTCTCATGTGCCACTCCAAGTGCATGCACTTTTTACTATTTTACACTATCTCCTGTTACACCATGGCTTCACTCTAACTGACCTCACATGCCACCTCTACTGGAATAAAATATGATTCTTTTTTAATATTTTATTTATTTATTCATGAGAGACACACAGACAAAGCAGAGGGAGAAACAGACTCCCTGCACAGCCAGGACCCCAATGCAGGACTTGATCCTGGGACCCTGGAGTGATGACCTGAGCCTAAGGCAGACGCTCAGACGACTGAGCCAATCAATGCACCCTAAAATATGATTCTTGATAAATATTTAGATAACGTTTAAACTCCAAGACTAGAAAAACATTATGAAAAAGCAACAATTCAAAGTGGCTTTGACCTCACAGAGCTAGCAAAATAAAAAGATAATTGTTTTCCTCATAGCAAAATGTATGCTCCAATATAAGTGAATAGGTCAAAGGCTTTCTTGGCCTCCAGTGATACATTTTCCTGACTGTTCTTGCTGTAAACTACTCTGTCTTCCATCAAAAAATGAAAGCAAGACTCAATTTGGAGCACTCTTAATTGTCTCTACAAACATAAATTCATTAATTTCTATTTTCTTTGTTTTATTTATTCACCTGTGCAATAGTAACAATCTAAAGGGCTTAGTATTGGGGATTTATAACATGTTTGACCTTGATATTTTAGATCCCACCTTTGAAACATTCTGCAAATGACCTGAAATTTTCTCTTACCTGTGCAACAGCAAAGTCAAAGTTAGATGCATCACAGATACGATTAACTTAGAGCGCTTATATTCACGAATACGACTGTTGTTGAAACCACAGGAGATGCCCCAAGGGGAATATGATCCAATTATCTTCTCATTCAAAATACTTACATGGTGATTTTCTCACTAATAAAAAAGAAAATGATTCTGGAACAATTCACTACATATTATTATTTATTGAATACATAGAGTCCTTCCATACCGAATTTATAACAATGCTTTAGTTTTGCATTTTCCTGATAATAAGTGATGTTCAGTATTTTTTATACTGGTCTGTTGGCCATTTGTATGTCTTTTCTGGAGATGTCTGTTCAAGTAATGTGTAAATATTTTTCCCATTCTGTAAATTGCCTTTTCCCTCTGTTGATTGTTTTCGTTGTTGAGTAGATTTTTAATTTGATGTATTCTCACTAATCTAATTTTGCTTTTTTTTTTTTTGCCTGCATTTATGGTGCCATATCAATGAAATCATTACCAAGTCCAATGTCATGAAGCTTCTTCACCCATATGTTTTCTTTTAAGGATTTTTATTTTTGTGCATGGTCTAAGACAAGGGTTGGGTTTTATTCTTTTGCAAGTGAATATCCAGTTTCCCAACACAATTGTTGAAGTGATATTCATTTCCCATTGTGTAGTATTGACACTCTTCTTGAAGATCAATTGGCTGTATTTGGGTGGGTTTATTCTGGGCTCTTCATTCTGCTGCATTGTTTTATGTGTCTGTTTTTATATCAATATCATACAGTTCAGTTGCTTTAGCTTTGTAATATATTTTGAAACTAGGAAGGGTGATGACTCCAGTGTTGTTCCTCTTGCCCAAAATTTCTTTGCATGTTCGAGGTCTTTTTTGGTACCTCATGAATTTTAGAAATGTTTTTTTTCTATTTCTGTTGGTATTTTTATATTTTGATAATGATAGCACTGAATCTTTGAATTGCTTCAGTTAGCACGGATATTTTACCAAATACAAATCAAGACTACAATTGGATATCACCTTCCACCTGGTAGGGTGGCTGTCAAGAAAAAAAATGAGGATGTGGTTCCCCATTAAGGGAAACTTGCCCACTGCTGATAGAAATGGAAATTGATACAGCCATTATGGAAAACAGCATGGAAATTCCTCAAAAAATTAAAAATAAAACTACCATATGATCTAGCAATCACTTCTTGGGATTTATCCAAAGGAACTGAAATCAAAATCCATGAGAAGCACTTCCACATTCACTGCAACATTAATCACAATACCCAAGATATGGAAACAATCTTAAAATGTCTATTTATGGAAAGATAATAGAGAAAAAGTTATATATATATATATATATATATATATATATATATATATATATAAAACTATATATATATACACAAGAGAATATTATTCAACCTTTGCAACATGAATGGACCTGAAGGATGTTTGCTAAGTGAATAAGTAAGACACAGAAGGACCAACAGTGTATAATCTCATTTCTATGAGCTATCTAAAATAGTGAAACTCAGAATCAGGGAGTGTAATGGTGGCTTCCAGGGGCTGGAGAATGGAGGAAATGGAGAAGTCACAGTCAAAGGATACAATGTTTAATTATTTGTTAAGTAAGTGTTGGAATAGTGCCTATAATTAATAACATTGTGGTATATACTTAAAATTTGCCAAGAGGGTAAATCTTATGCTAATGTTTTTACTATAAAATGAGAGCAACAAAGAGAGCAGAGGAAACTTTGAGATGTGAGGATATGTTTATGGCCTTGATAGTGGTGATGTTTTCATAGATGTATACTTATCCTTAAATGCTTCAAGTGATGTATATTAAATAGGTACAGCATTTTACATCAGTTATACCTCAATAAAGTACTAAGTATATATATGTAATAATATGTATATGTAATATATATGTAACATGCACACATACATATATGTATGCACTACATACACATTACATATATTATATTATATGTTTAATATATGACAACAATATACACATATATAATATATGTAGTATATGTCTATTTAATATATAATAATATATACATATCCTATATGTATATATAAATATATAATATACATGTAATATATGTATGTGTAATATAAAATACATGTAATACACACAATATATATGTTTAATACTCTTTAGACATGAGATGTTATTTTATATAATATGTCTGATACTGGGTTAGTATTTAAGCTTGTTTGAGGCTTAGTTCTCTCATCTTGGCAATATAACTTATTTATGTTGCAATAAATCAGTATACATGGTAAACTTTAAAATGTAGAATTACACTACATTTTTTTGTAAGATACAGCACATGGATTTAGAGTAATCCAACTTCATTTCATTCATTATAGTTTTACTCTGTTCACATTATCAAGTGCTACATACAAAGAATAAAAGATAAACTTTGGGCTTATTGAAATGAGTATATTCAAAAGATAAGAAAAGTATGATGCCATAAGTATATGGAATAGAAGGCATAGACATTGAAAGCTTGGAAAAACTCCAGAAGTTACACAATATTGTGATTCCTGAGTACTAATTGATGACATAGTTATATGATGTGGTAATATGTGTATATCTATATCCCTACACACACACACACACACACACACAGCCCTTAAACCTGAATACAGAAATTTAACATTGGTAGACAAAGGAGGATGATCAAAAATTTATTTTTCCTGAATTCTCCAGATGCTTCTGATGAGCAGTTGGATTAGAAATAATAGATCTCATGAATAATCTCCCACTTTATAGATAAGCAAATGAACTGTGGGATAGTAAAATGATAATCATTCACGTGTTTATCTGTTCAAAAATACTTTTGAGGGCTAAGTTGGGGAGAAGCAGAAAAATGATGTTGGGGAACTATAAACAACAAGGATAGAAGTAAAACTAAGAAAAAAGGTAAAGTGGGATGTTGCAGGGAGTGGGTTGGGCATATTTTAGATGTTGTGCAGCACATCTCTATGATAATGGTGGAAAAAAAGTTGAATAAAGTGATGTAACATGACATTAAGAATTCCTTTTAGTGATCCTCTTATAGCCGTGGACAGACAACATATGTTACCAGACATCTGAGTAAATCGTCTACTAATTGGAGACTTCTGGTTTCTAGTTCTGTAGGTTAGGAGCCTGGAAGACACCACTCTGTCTTATCAACAAGTAAAAAAGCTGAACACACTAAAAAATCAGTAACTCTTCCTGGATCCTTAAAGAGAAGGAAGCACAGGGCAAGCAGCAACCTCCAAGATTGAAGACACAGGCAAATATAGGGAGTCAAATCTTACCTGCACAGAAACTAGGGGTAGAAACACCCTAGGAACCAATGCCTACAGAAGAACACCTGAACTATAACTGACAGATTGTTGAAAGTGGAGTGTGATCAACAATGAGACTTAAAAATTTCAGGGGTATCCAGACATAGGATTCCCCTTGCCTCAATATTGTGAGATTGACCTTCAGGAGCTGACTAGGGTTCCCACAGTAAATATTGGAGAAACCACTCATATTCTTCCAACAGGAGGAGAGAGAAAGAACTACTCGGAAATAATGTCAAAGCTGGGCAGCCTGGGTGGCTCAGCGGTTTGGTGCCACCTTCAGCTGAGGGTGTGATCCTGGAGACCCGGGATGGAGTCCCACGTCGAGCTCCCTGCATGGAGCCTGCTTCTCCCTCTGCCTGTGTCTCTGCCTCTCTCTCTCTCTGTCTCTCATGAATAAATAAATAAAACCTTTTTTTTTAAAAGAAATAATGCCAAAGCCTGTCCTCAGGAGAAATTAGTTAACCAGTGCCTAGCCTTCTGGGTTATTTATAAGAGCCTAGGTTATGAGGAGGAGAGAAATACTCAACTCCAGCTTACTCTAGACATCCAGACCCACCTCAGGGGAAAGAATAAGACTAAGGAACAATTGTGAAGTTAGTGGCACAGGCTCACTAAGAGACTGAGACCCAATCTTGAGACTATACAACATGTCCCCTACTCCTGCAACTAAACACATTGTAACTAAAGGTCCATCTATAGCAGTTCCTTTTACCCAGAACATCATGCCTGGCTACACAGTTCAAACTAAACCTCTTTGAAGACACACAGGCTTGGCTGGGATGTTTGAGTTAAATATCAGATTGGGATTCTAAAGCAAATATTATTATTATAGTAAGGATTATAATAGATCAAGTTGACTTCATGGAAGCATAGATGAGCAATATTAAATAGAGAAATGAAAATCTTAAGAAAGAACAAAAAGAAATACTAGAAGGGCAAAAACACCGTAACCAACTGATGCTTTTAATGGACCTATTAGGGTACTTGATGTAGCAGAGGGGAGAATCTCTGAACTTGAGGATATATCAATAGAAACTTCAAAAACTGAAAATTAAAGAGAACAGAGATTTAAAAGCAAAACAAAACAAAACAGAATATCCAACAGAAAATCTCTCTGTGGGCATTTGAGAACGTGAATGTCACAGACATGTTCTGTTGTGTTGTACTTTATCCAGTGTGTGTGTGTGTGTGTGTGTGTGTGTGTGTGTGTGTGTATTGTGGTAAAGGAATGAAGAAATATTTGAAACAATAATAACTGAAGATTTCCTCAAATTAATTTCAGTCACCAAACCACAGATCCAGGTCTGGAAAGTTCAGAGGACACCAAGCAAGGTAAATCCCCTAAAAATTACTCTTTGGCATATAATTTTTCTACCCACAGAAAATCAAGAATAAAAATTAAAAAATAGAAACAGAAAACTTCTGAAAGAAGCTAGAGAAAAACACAATCCACCTATGGAGGAACACAGATAAAAATCATATCCAACTTCTCAGAAGACATTCAAACAAGAAGAGAATGCAGTTAAATGAGAGAATAATAGGAACAATGTATTCGGTCATATATGCTTATGTATGTATCTTCTGTATATACATTCTTATATATGGTTATATAAGGGAAATGTATGACCAACAACAGAAAGGAGGAAGAAATTACAAAGCTAAATAAACATGCTCTTATCATGTGAGCCAGAGATCACATTCCTTAGTATTTAATCAAAGAATAAATAGGTTCACACAGCAACTTGCACACAGATGCTCACAGCAGCTTTATTTGTAATTAGCAGAATTTTATCTGGAAGCAACCCGATGTCATTCAGTAGGTGATTGGATAAATAAACTGTGGTACTCCAGACAATGAAAGATTACACAGTGAAAAAAACCCAAACAAACCAAAAACAAAAGCTACCAAGCCATGAAAAGATGAAAAGGAAACATATGTGTTTTACTGAGTAAAAGAGGGCCATTGAAATACTACTTGCATGATTACTCCAACAATATAATATTGTGGAAAAGGCAAAACTCTGCACACAGTAGAAAGATCACTGGTTGTCAGGGATTTGGAGAGGGAAGATGAAGAGGCCGAGCACAGAGGAATTTGGGGGCACTAAAAATACTCTGTATAAGACTATAATAATGAATTCATGTCTATACATTGTTTTCAGATTCATGGAATATACACCAGGAATGAACCCTAAAGTAAATGGCGGACTATGGGTAGCTATGATGTGTCAATGCATGCATGAGGACAAGAGGTATTTGGGAAATCTCTTAATTTTGCCATGAGCCTACAACTGCTCTAAAAAACTAAATCCAGAATAAAAAAGAAAAGATAAAGAAAGAAACTGAATAAGGGAGGAAGACAAATATTATAATTTTTTAATTAATAAACACAGAAGTTCCTCCAAAACACTCCCTAAAAATAAAATATAAGTGCATCAGCAGAAGACAAAGATGAAAAAAGCCTATAATAGAAGATCTCTATTAATCCCACAGTAAAGATTTTTAAAGTGTTAAATCACCTCAAAGCAGCAGAATAATATCAAAATCAGCACTTTCACCAAGCACAGGGTTAACATGGAAAGGGAAATATTAAAAGGATCTATGATACATGAAACCTAGGAATTTTGAAAACAGGTCACAAGAAAGGATGATTTGCTGTGTGGTAATCCCAGTAAAATCAAGCTGGTGAAATGGGAAAGTCTTTATATGCCCCAACTTGCAGATGTAAGACTTCCCTACCACCACCCAGGGTCAATCAGATGTCCCAAACATACTATAGGAGACCAAAATTATGAGTGCTTTAGATCATTGAGGATCTCAGAAATGTGCAGTACATATTCCCTTCCAAAAGAACAATGTTTTACCGTGAGAAATAAAATGCTGAAAGTCATTGAAGAGGGTTGAATTGCTGGGGAGGAAAGTTTAAAATGAGAGAGGGGGTTTCTGAAAGATGTAGGTCTCAGAAAGTATTTTTACAGCAACATATAATGTGTAAAGTACCACTTTGGATAATAGCTTCAGGTAGAGGTGTTAATGAATTAGGCTTAGCTCTGAGACTTAAGTTAGTTACACAATAAGAGTATTTCAAGACTATAAAAACATGCCCAAGATTCCTTGAGCACAAAAGTTGAAAAGCTACCTGACATCTCATATATACATATGAGATATATACATATATGCATATATACATACGAGATATACATATATACATGATATATACATCTCATATGTATATATGTATTTATACATACATATATACGTGTATAATATGAGATATACATATGAGATATACATATGAGGTATCATAAGGGAATATATATATGTATACTCAAAATGCCCATCATATCTAAACATGGGGGGAAGGGCAGCTAAAAGGATTAATGTCATATTATAGAGTTGACCTTTGAACAACGTGGAGATTAGATGTGCCACTCCCAGTCGAAAATCTGTCTGTAACTTTTCATCTCCCAAACTACTCATAGCCTACTGTTGACCAGAAGCATTATTGACAACATAAACAGTTTATTAACACACATTTTATGTTATATATAATATACTGTATTTTTATAATAAAGTAAGCTAGAAAAAAATTTTAAAAATGTAATTAATAAAATCATAAAGGGGGATCCCTGTGTGGCTCAGTGGTTTAGGCCTGCTTTCAGCCCAGGGCGCGATCCTGGAGTCCCGGGATGGAGTTCCGCGTTGGGCTCCCGGCATGGAGCCTGCTTCTCCCTCTGCCTGTGTCTCTGCCTCTCTCTCTCTCTCTCTCTCTCTCTCTCTCTCTCTCTATGTCTATCATGAATAAATAAATAAATAAATCTTAAAAAAATAAAAATAAAATAAAATAAAATAATAAAATCCTAAAGATGAGAAAATACCTTTACAGTACAGTACTGTATTTATCGAAAGGAATCCAATCATACTTCAAACCTACGTTGTTCAAAGGTTAATCGTAGTATGAAGGAATAACGTGTGGCAGAATAAAAAGAAACTGTTCCAAAGTTACTGAAATCAGGGGCACCTGGGTGGCTCAGTGGGTTAAGCATCTAATTCTTGATTTGGCTTAGGTCATGGTGTCATGGGTATTGGGATCAAGCCCCCCATCATGCTCCACACTCAGTGACAAGTCTGCTTGAAGATTCTCTCCCTCTGCCTCTCACCTCACACACACAACACACACTCTTCCATAAATAAATAAATAAATAAATAAATAAATCTTTAAAAAAACTAAAAATCTCAAAATTACTTTTAGTAACTGTTACTTTTAGTAACAGATAATAAAGTAAGGCTATAGAAGAAGCAAACTAATATGGTAATTCAATATCCTAGAATAATGTTAAACAAGCTTTAAAATAATATTGAAAGTTTTACCAAAATACTACAGTATATTAGTAAATTACAATGAAAGTCTAGATTTCAGGAGGATTTGAAAAGATGAGTAAGAAAATACAGAAATTAACTAGAAATAAATCATAAATCAAGAATAATTTAGTAAAATACAATAGTAAATGCATTCTATTCGCTGTTTTCATATTTCTTAAGAAGTGATCTCCATTCCAACAGAAGACTTGGACCCACAACCCAAAGATCAAAAGTCTGAGCCAGTCATGCCCTCCTCACTATTTTTGTACTAAATTACATTAAAACCTCAGTGATTGGCTAAAAAAAATATTACCTCTGACATTTAAACACATGATATAGTATCAGTTATTATTATACTTTTAAACTTGACTCATTCTGATAAGTATATAGTCTCAGACCATATTATTGCATTAAATTACATGTCTTTTCCTAATGTCAAATGGTGCTTAACTTTTTCATGGGCTTAGATACCATCTGTGTGTCTTCTGTGGTAAAATGTTTGTTCAAATATATTGCCCTTTTGTTGTTGTGGTTTTAGTTTTGTTTTATTTTAGAGTTTTTCATATATTCTGGATACAGAGTCTTTATTGGGTAACTGTTCAAATATTTTGTATAAAAAAACAAATATTTTGTATATATCTATGGTTTGTTTATTTCCAACAATGTCTTTCACAGAGCAGAAGATTTTAATTCTGATGAGCTATAATTTATCATTTTTTCTCCCACAGTTCATATATTTTGAGATTTATCTAAAAATCTGTGACTAACCCATAGTCACACAGATGCCTAAGTTTTCTCTAGAAATGTATAGAATAAGATTTATATTCAAGTGTAAAATTCATTTTGAGAAAAATTTTATATACGGTGCAAACAATGAGTTAATGTTTCTTTTTATGGCATAAGATTATTCTACAAATTAAATATCATTAAAAATATTATCCTTCCTCCATAGATTTTTCTTAGCAATTTTGACAAAAATAGATTGATCATACATGGGCAAATTTATTTCTTAACATTATTCTGTTGCATTGGCATAGCAGTCTTTTCAATATCTCTGATTACTTAGCTTGATGTGTGTGAATATTCCAATTTCATTCTTCTTTTTTAAGATTTTATTTATTCATGAGAGACTCAGAGAGAGCGAGGGAGAGAGAGACAGAGAGAGGCAAAGACACAGGCTCCATGCAGCGAGCCTGATGTGGGACTCGATCCTGGGTCTCCAGGATCATGCCCTGGGCTGAAGGTGGCACTAAACCACTGAGCTACCTGGGCTGCCCCCAATTTTATTGTTTTCAAAACTCCTTCCTCTTTAAAAAATTTTATTGATTGATTGATTGATTGATTGATTGATTGAATTAGAAAGCATGCTCATAAGAGGGGAGAGGGGAGAAGGGGAGGGAGAGAGAGAGAATCACAGGCAGACTCTTCACTGAGCACAGAGCCTGAGGGAGGGCTCCATTCCACGATCCTAAAATCATAATATGAGCCAATATCAAGAGTCAGATGCTTAACCACCTGAGCCACCCAGGTGCTCCTCATCTTTTATATAAATTATAGAATTAGGAGGTCAATTGCTTCTTTTTTTATTTTTTTTATTTTTTTATTTATGATAGTCACAGAGAGAGAGAGAGGCAGAGACATAGGCAGAGGGAGAAGCAGGCTCCATGCACCTGGAGCCCGATGTGGGATTCGATCCCGTGTCTCCAGGATCGCACCCTGGGCCAAAGGCAGGCGCCAAACCACTGCGCCACCCAGGGATCCCTCAATTGCTTCTTTAAAAAATATTTTACTTATTTATTCATGAGAGACTCACAGAGAGAAGCAGAGACACAAGCAGAGGGAGAAGCAGGCTCCATGCAAATAGCCCAATGTGGGACTCCATTCCAAGATTCTGGGATCACACCCTGAGCTGAAGGCATACCCTCAATGACTGAGTCACCCAGGCATCCCAGAGGGTCAGTTTCTGCAAAAATACTTTTCTAATTATAACTAGAGTTTCACTGAATCCATAGGTCAATTTCGGATGGTATCAATTTTTCTCAGTGGCCAGCATTATCCTTTATTTTTTTGGATTGTTTTATATTCCAATTCCATAAGTAACATTCCCTGTCTAGTAACTTACAATCTCTGAGTGGCACCTAGACATACATATATTTTCTACAATTTTTCTAATTTCTTATGTACAGAGTTACTAGTCTATATTTAGTACATAAGATCTCAAATAGAAGACAAAACCCTATACACCTGAAATGATTGACCTTTACCTCTGCCATTTTTCTCTAACATAGAATATTACCATTTTCTATATACTGACCCTTCTCTCCTGTCAATAATTTCTATTCATGTATTCCTATCTTGTCTTTCATATTTAACTCTCAATGAGTTTGAATCTATTTCTTAGGCCACTTGGAAGTGCAATATTTTAAAATGTATTAAAATATGGTTATCTTTATTAAATGATTATGAAGTCTTATATAGGTTATGCTTTCATATTATTTCATTTTGTCCATGTTTATATGATTTTTTTATAAATAAATTTTTTTAAGCAATCTCTTAAATTATCTTAACCCAACCCCAAGAACAAGAATCACATATTCCACTGACTGAACCAGCCAGCACCTCGATTTTTATATGACTTTGAGGGAAGTAAACAGGTTATATATTTCCGGGAGGTGGAAACTAGATTTCAGAGAAGTTAAGTCATCAACTCAGTGATATACAGCTCTTTAGTGTCACAGCCAAGACTATGTACTATTTTATTAGCTTTCTTTTACACTGAGGAATCATTTCAAACCAGAGATGAAAGTGCATTTATGTAATCATTTTCATCAGGTAGTTCATTATCCAGAGCCATTCACTTGTTTACAATGAAAAAAAGACTTCATACTTTCCTGTCCCAAGAAAGAATTTGTGCATCTTCCTCTTGGGACATCGTGGTGAACTTTAAGAACTCGAGATAGTATAAGAATCTAAATGCATTATATTCATAGCATGCTTTAATGGACAGTTTGTTTCCACAGGTAAGAGGAAGGTTTTTCATAACTTACAAAATATTTTAGTAACTTGACATATGAATTTGAAACTAGAGTATATGCCTCAATATTTGCAATTAAGAGAGAAGATTTGAGTTAGTTAATTCCAAGTTATATTAACAATTGATCATTTGCCTTTCAGGGAATAAGCAGGACAAGTAGAAAGGGCTTCCCACACATTTTGGTAAATAGAGCTATAAATTAGAAATCCGCTTTAATTTTCTTGATGAAAGAGTATCATCAATTTTGGGACAGTAGAATGTAGGGGCTATATTTAAAGTTTTATAAAAGTACTAAATGGAGAAAACATGACTATTAACCAGCTGTTGTGTAGATACAACTTTGAAATATTCATATTTTTTTCTGATGGAGGAATACAAACAAATTTTAAATTTATTTTATATCTTAATTCACTGAGCTAGAAGCAAATTTAGGTTTTTCTTCTTCATGATATATTCAAACTTAATTGCTTAAAAAA